>NC_088302.1:25058975-25413879 GCF_032854445.1 Liolophura sinensis
TACATGAAAAGTGCCCAAAGCAACAAGGATAATAAAACCAGAGTAGTTATACAGTAAGGGTGAATACGGAGAACCATGTGTCTTGTAGTGGGCAAAGTGAGCAATAACCCACAGTACTGTAGTGCTGACTACTTAGAATTGACCACTTGAGACAGTGATTGCATCCTGTGCTCAAATCTACAAGGATAATAAAACCAGAGTTGTTGCACAGTAAGGGTGAATACGGAGAACCATGTGTCTTGTAGTGGGCAAAGTGAGCAATAATCCACAGTACTGTAGTGCTGACTACTTAGAATTGACCACTTGAGACAGTGATTGCATCCTGTGGTCAAAGCAACACGGATAATAAAACCAGAGTAGTTATACAGTAAGGGTGAATACGGAGAACCATGTGTCTTGTAGTGGGCAAAGTGAGCAATAACCCACAGTACTGTAGTGCTGACTACTTAGAATTGACCACTTGAGACAGTGATTGCATCCTGTGCCCAAAGCAACAAGGATAATAAAACCAGAGTTGTTGCACAGTAAGGGTGAATATGGAGAACCATGTGTCTTGTAGTGGGCAAAGTGAGCAAAAACTGACCACTTGAGACAGTGATAGCATCCTGTGCTCAAATCTACAAGGATAATAAAACCAGAGTTGTTGCACAGTAAGGGTGAATACGGAGAACCATGTGTCTTGTAGTGGGCAAAATGAGCAATAACCCACAGTACTGTAGTGCTGACTACTTAGAATTGACCACTTGAGACAGTGATTGCATCCTGTGCCCAACGCAACAAGGATAATAAAACCAGAGTTGTTGCACAGTAAGGGTGAATACGGAGAACCATGTGTCTTGTAGTGCACAAAATGAGCAATAATCCACAGTACTGTAGTGCTGACTACTTAGAATTGACCACTTGAGACAGTGATTGCATCCTGTGCCCAAAGCAACACGGATAATAAAACCAGAGTTGTTGCACAGTAAGGGTGAATATGGAGAACCATGTGTCTTGTAGTGGGCAAAGTGAGCAATAATCCACAGTACTGTAGTGCTGACTACTTAGAATTGACCACTTGAGACAGTGATTGCATCTTGTGCCCAAAGCAACAAGGATAATAAAACCAGAGTTGTTGCACAGTAAGGGTGAATACGGAGAACCATGTGTCTTGTAGTGGGCAAAATGAGCAATAATCCACAGTACTGTAGTGGTGACTACTTAGAATTGACCACCTGAGACAGTGATTGCATCCTGTGCCCAAAGCAACACGGATAATAAAACCAGAGTAGTTGTTCAGTAAACAAGAATACTGAGAAACTGTGTCTTGTAGTGGACAAAATGAGCAAATATATCACAGTACTTATCTAAACTGAGTGGTGACTACGTAGAATCTTGAGACAGTGACTGCATCCTGTACCCAAAGCAGCATGGATAATAAAAATGTATCCACATTTCCATGTAGACAAGGATGTGAGCACATGTAGCAGTAAACTTAAGACCATGTCATATCACAGTACTGTCTTTTACGTAAAGTACGTAAGTGAACTGTAAAGTGTATACGAGGGAATTTGAGACAGTACCTGTGCAAGAAAGTAATCAACGGTAGATGAACTGGCTGTCGGCCAAAGTAAACTGTAAGGTGTATACTGTGGAATTTGAGACAGTACCTGTGCAAGAAAGTAATCAACAGTAGATGGTCTGGCTGCCAGCCAAAGTAAACTGTAAGGTGTATACTGTGGAATTTGAGACAGTACCTGTGCAAGAAAGTAATCCTCAGTGATGGTTTGGCTGCCGGATACAGTGAACTGTAAGGTGTATACTGGGGAATTTGAGACAGTACGTGTGCAAGAAAGTAATCAACAGTTGATGGTCTGGCTGCCGGCCAAAGTAAACTGTAAGGTGTATACTGGGGAATTTGAGACAGTACGTGTGCAAGAAAGTAATCACCAGTGATGGTCTGGCTGCCGGTCAAAGTAAACTGTAAGGTGTATACTGGGGAATTTGAGACAGTACCTGTCCAAGAAAGTAATCAACAGTAGATGGTCTGGCTGCCGGCCAAAGTAAACTGTAAGGTGTATACTGGGGAATTTGAGACAGTACCTGTGCAAGAAAGTAATCAACGGTAGATGAACTGGCTGTCGGCCAAAGTAAACTGTAAGGTGTATACTGGGGAATTTGAGACAGTACCTGTGCAAGAAAGTAATCAACAGTAGATGGTCTGGCTGCCAGCCAAAGTAAACTGTAAGGTGTATACTGTGGAATTTGAGACAGTACCTGTGCAAGAAAGTAATCCTCAGTGATGGTTTGGCTGCCGGATACAGTGAACTGTAAGGTGTATACTGGGGAATTTGAGACAGTACCTGTGCAAGAAAGTAATCAACAGTAGATGGTCTGGCTGCCGGTCAAAGTAAACTGTAAGGTGTATACTGGGGAATTTGAGACAGTACGTGTGCAAGAAAGTAATCACCAGTGATGGTCTGGCTGCCGGTCAAAGTAAACTGTAAGGTGTATACTGGGGAATTTGAGACAGTACGTGTGCAAGAAAGTAATCACCAGTGATGGTCTGGCTGCCGGTCAAAGTAAACTGTAAGGTGTATACTGGGGAATTTGAGACAGTACCTGTCCAAGAAAGTAATCAACAGTAGATGGTCTGGCTGCCGGCCAAAGTAAACTGTAAGGTGTATACTGGGGAATTTGAGACAGTACCTGTGCAAGAAAGTAATCCTCAGTGATGGTTTGGCTGCCGGATACAGTGAACTGTAAGGTGTATACTAGGGAATTTGAGACAGTACCTGTGCAAGAACCAACATGGAAAGCATGTTCGTCTCACCTCAGGACTGATAAAATGGCCAGCAGAAAAAATGCTCTTCCACTCAAATTATTGTGTCAACATCATGGTTGATTATTCTGACTCCTGTGTAGAGTAAAGGCATTGGTGTGTTGAGACAACCGTCATCAAAACGTGTGTGACATTTGATGTGACCCTCTTGTCCTATGCACAGTGCATTTACAGAAGCTTACCACTCAGGTCAGTTCTGTATTCTAAAGTCAAACTTCCATAAATTCCACAAAAATGAGACAGATGGTACTATTATTGGGAAATTCATGTTAATGGGGTGATATTTCCGAAAAAACTTTTGTACTTCAGTATGGATTTTATATGTGACTTCACGGCTAAGCAAATGTTAAACAGGAACAGAAAATAAAATTTCTAAACATTTTCTCTAATATGTTCTAATCTGGGATGAAAACTGTCTAGGTATGTACGTTTTCCATCATCTTTTTTTTTTTTTCAATGTTCATCTCAAGAAAGATAAATATGCAAACAAATGCAAACTTAATGACCGACCTATTCAAAAGAAAACTGCCACTTACAACATGGGGACCAGAAATTCTAACATTGTACGCTGGAGATTCACGATGACGGTGAACAACAGAGTGTGATGAGCCTTTAATACTAGCACAAAACATTGTCAGCTGTAACAATATAGATCACAATGTTAACCTTGGTAGGAATGATCGTTTGTTGGATGAGAGCAGCATATATCTACACACGCACCTGTTTATACACATCCCTGTATACACTGTACATACAGTAAATAGTCCTAAAACATGCATATATAATAGTGCAATGCATAATCCCTGCAGTACGTTCATGTAATCCCTTTTAAATCCCTGTCACATGCTACTGCGCCAAATTTTCCCCACCTTTTATACTATTTTCATCAAGTCTACACATGAAATATTCAATACTTTCCACAATAAAGACTCTGGACGCCACCTTGCACCACCTAGAGTCTAGATGAACATGTATGGCTTATGTTTCAATGTAAGGCTAGATATAGCCCTCTATGGTACATTCCATCAAGTCTAGACACTACCTTACACCTTACATTCCATCAAGTCTAGACAATGCTTAAAACATGTACATGTATGTCTTACATTCCATGAGAAGCCTAGACATAGCCATCTATGGTACATCCCATCAAGTCTAGACACCGCCTTACACCTTACATCCCATCAAGGGTCTAGACAATGTCTACATGTATGGCTTATGTTCCATAAGAAGTCTAGATATACCCCTCTAAGGTACATCCCATCAAGTCTAGAGACTGCCTTTCACCTTACATCCCATCAAGGGTCTAGACAATGTCTACATGTATGGCTTATGTTCCATAAGAAGTCTAGATATACCCCTCTAAGGTACATCCCATCAAGTCTAGACACTGCCTTTCACCTTACATCCCATCTAGGGTCTAGACAATGTCTACATGTATGGCTTATGTTCCATAAGAAGTCTAGATATACCCCTCTAAGGTACATCCCATCAAGTCTAGACACTGCCTTTCACCTTACATCCCATCAAGGGTCTAGACAATGTCTACATGTATGGCTTATGTTCCATAAGAAGTCTAGATATACCCCTCTAAGGTACATCCCGTCAAGTCTAGACACCCCCTTACACCTTACATCCCATCAAGGGTCTAGACAATGTCTACATGCATGGCTTATGTTCCATAAGAAGTCTAGATATACCCCTCTAAGGTACATCCCATCAAGTCTAGACACTGCCTTTCACCTTACATTCCATCAAGAGTCTAGACAATGTCTACATGTATGTCTTACATTCCATAAAACGTCTAAACATAGTCTTCTATGCTACAGAGAATGGGGTATACTGTACATAAAATCAAAACTATAGACATAACCCCATCCCATCAAGCCTAGACATTGACTAGACAAAATACTCTGCACGCCACCAAGGGTGTAGACATTGCTTTACATGCAACTGGGACATTCCACTTCGAGTCTAGACATAGCCTTACACTATATATTCCATCAAGACTCTAGATATAGTCCTCTATGGTATATTCCAAAAGGAATTAAGACATGGGTTTATACCTTACATTGTAGGTACCATCAAGTCTAGGCATTACCCTCTGCATATCCCACCATGAATCTAAACATTCCCCTATATGGTACACTGAAACTCAAGTCTAGACATACATGTATCCCTTGATGGTATAACGGTACATTCCATCAAGAGTAGTAGGTAAGTACACTGGTCTGGTTGCCTCGGAGCAAAAGGATTGGAGGTAAGTCTTTTGTCAGGGTGTCCACCCAGGCCATGTAGAGGGCTGTGGAGCAGGTGCCCTTCCTGGGCATGGGTAGTGTCCTGTAATCATCAAGAGAAATCAATGTCACTTATAACAGGGTAAAAAGCTTCTAATTTCTCAGATTAGTACGTCTGAACTTCTTGTATTTTATTCCTTTGTTTTTTTGTCGTACTCAAGAATATTTCACTTATACATCAGCGGCCAGCATAATGGTGGGAGGAATCCAAGGGAAACCCACGACAATCCAAAGGTTGCTGACAGATCTTCCTATGTACTTCCACATAGGAAGCCGGAACGTGATGGAAGAGATGGACTTGAACTCACAGAGGAAGCATTGGTGAGAGGCTCGGCAGTAGATTTTCTTGTAGAACAGTTGTATACCACTATGAGCAAGACATAAAGGTAGTTAGTTACAAGTTGATTGTTGTTTAATAATATACTTAGGAATTTTTCACCTCTATAGATGCAGCCAAATCAGTGATCAAAGCAGGATTCAAACCTCTCTAGCCAGGGGCTGACTGGCGGAGGTGAGAACGCATATGTGCCCAAATAATGACCCCAAAACTTACATGACTATCAGTGAGGCATCACTCGAATGTTCTGTCAGCAGCTCCTTCAGGCGAATATGTCGATTAGTCTGTGGAAAAAAAGAAAAATCATATACACACATAATCACGATCATTTGCTGTAACAAGTAGAATATACAAGACTGTGGCATGTGTATTTATCATGGCCAGGTATCAATTTATAATTTCAGACATATTTACTGAATTTCTGGTCAATATTTCACCATTACAGCAGCCATTAGTGTCACAGGTGGGGGTAAGCCAAGTGTATTCCTTACAAGCTTGTAATTACAAAATGATCACAGGTAACCACTATTCCTATCCAGGTACCAGACATATTGGCCGCCTGGTTATAGCAACATCATGCTTTTGCCACATACACCAGTAAGGGTTGCAAAGAACAGAACAAGGTTTAGTGCATAACAGGCATTTATGATATAAATTAATGATTATGGCAAAATTTGAGGCAACATTTTTTATCTGATTAACCAACCTTGTCTTTTAACAGAATGAGTTCATCTTCTGTGGTTTTCCATGGACAAGCATCTTTAGTTTCTCCTTGACTTGCATCTACCACCCAGCCCTGAAGTAAACTGTTGAACTCCTTCTTACTGCAACACAAATTCCATGTATTAGTTGCCGATTTTATCTTTTTTATTTGCTTTGCACAACTGCAGTCAGTTTTATGGTTGGAGAAAACTACAGCAAAAATTTATTTATGATTTATTGTAAAAGTCAACCAATTTTCTTCATTATTCTGTCCCTCCATTTCATTCAAACTACAGTACCGTATAAACCACAGTACTGTATAAACCATGGTACCGTATAAACCACAGTACTGTATAAACCAGGGTACCGTATAAACCACAATACCGTATAAACCACAGTACTGTATAAACCAGGGTACCCTATAAACCATGGTACCGTATAAACCACGGTACAATACTAATAATGAACAAGCAGTGTGTATGACAATGTTTTTTAATCTACGATGAGGAAAATAGCACTGAATATCCTATCCACAGCATGCTTTGTCTGATATGAGTTTTTTATATCTAAAAAGAAAAAAAAAAATATAACCATGGCCTCCTAAAATCTTCCAATGAAAAGCTTCAATTCTTTACTTTTAACACAGCCCATTTGGTGAACTGGTCCTCTCAGTGAGTTTCTTGAATGCGATGTATCTTTTCCATTATGATGGACATTAATATGAGACTTAAGTCCAGCTAATCAAGGAACAAGATTCAAGATTTCTGTATTCAGATTCAAGACATGTATGAAGTTAGACTGGACTAAAGTCACATTTGTACACGTATATATAGAGCTGTATTAAGCCCTTAACTAGCATACATGAAATCGCCTCGAGTAGAGTAGAGTTTTATATGCATTACTTTATTTATTTATTTGATTGGTGTTTTACGCTGTACTCAAGAATATTTCACTTATACGACGGCGGCCAGCATTATGGTGGGAGGAAACCGGGCAGAGCCCGGGGGAAACCCATGAACACCCGCAGGTTGCTGCAAGACCTTCCAACGTACGGCCGGAGAGTATATGCATTAGAGTGATACTGATATTTATATTTGAAGCAATGATATGCACAGTGTTTGAACGAGCTGCAGTGTTATAACCTGAATGATGAATGATCATATTTGATGATACATACCTGTCTTCTCTTGGAGGTTTGCCCACATCTGGGATGACTACCATATCTGTTACATCTATCCTGAACTTGTTCAGCAGAGACACCATCCTGCAACACAAACCTTAAATGTTTAAATGTGTTAAGAACATTCATTCCTTTGGTTGACATTCACTGCCATAATAACAAATTTTCCACTTTAATAAGAGGATGTAACGGATACTTTGGGCAAAACATCCTTATTTGTGAATCAATTCAAATTTTCCGTATTTACCAAGCACAGTCCAAATTATTTATTTATTTGATTGGTATTTTACACCGTACCTAAGAATATTTCCTTTACATGACAGCAACCAGCATTATGGTGGGAGAAAAGCGGGCAGAGCCCGGAGGAAACTCAGGACTATCCGCAGACTACTGGCAGACCTTTGCGGGAGAGGAAGCCAGCATGAGCTGGACTTGAACTCACAACGACCGCATTGGTGGGAGGTTCCTGGGCCATTGCGCGCATGGCCTTTCAGTAAATTGTACCTTTACTATTTGAAGCGTTAAAATGGTTCTAACGTTACAAAGATTATAGAAAGTTATAATGCACTTCATAAATTGTAGGAACTTTATTAGGGATCATAAAAGGTATGACTGTGTAAACATGAGGCTGATAAATTGTGAAAGGTGATTATTTGGTTTATTTTAAAGAAGTAGCCAACATTCAATTGTATTTGTGCTGATCAATTTTTTGCCACAAATCTCTGGTACAGCATCTTTAATTAGAATGTCTGTCATGTTTATGGGATTATAGTGACAAAAGTGACAATTCTCTGCTTAATGTGCCTCAAAGTGACATGACATAGAGCAACTGGATAATTTGTAGAATTAGACGGTGGTTTTATGCATAACTATAGCTAAACGAATTTTGATATTTTAGTTTAAAGTACAATGTCAGGTACATGGATTAGTGCCATGGGCCTGAGTGCTCACATCCAGCTTGTCTGTGTTTTGGCTACAGATTTGAGTCTGGATTTTGTCAATTACATGGATTAGTGCCGTGGATTTCAGCGCTCAAATCCAGCCCATCTGTGTTTGGCTACAGATTTAAGTCTGGATTTTGTCAGGTACATGGATTAGTGCCATGGGTTACAGTGCTCAAATCCAGCTCCTCTGTGTTTGACTACAGATTTAAGTCTGGATTTTGTCAGGTACATGGATTAGTGCCATGGGCTTGAATGCTCCAATCCAGCTCGTCTGTGTTTGGCTACAGATTTAAGTCTGGATTTTGTCAAGTTTTTCTTCAAGTTTGGTCAGCTGTTTTCCACCCAGAAACCTGACCACCATAATATTATATATGACTACATGTACATGTAGCAGGCACTGACTGCCTCAATGATTACATTTCTGTCTTATCACAGACTGCCTCAATGACTACATTTCTGTCTGATCACATAGACTGCCTCAATGACTACATTTATCTCTTATCGCATAGACTGCCTCACTGACTACATTTCTGTCTTGCCGCATCAACTGCCTCAATGACTACATTTCTGTCTTTTCACACAAACAGCCTCATTGAATGCATTTCTGTCTTGCCACACCAACAGCCTCAATGACTACATTTCTGTCTTATCGCATAGACTGCATCTATGACTACAATTCTCTCTTATCACACAGACTGCCTCAATGACTACATTTCTCTCTTACCGCACACACTACCTCAATAACTACACTTCTGTGTTAGCGCATGCACTACCTCAATAACTACACTTTTGTCTGGTCTATTAATAGGTAAGAACTGCTCAAAACTTCCTGGCTATGGATCCAGATCATGACAGCCATCAAAGGCCAGGCCAACCTGTGCACAAATTTTCATCTAAATCTGTGCATAACCTTTTCTGTGAAGTTGCTGGCCAGCAATAATACACAACATACTTTGGTGGAGGTAATAAACTTGTTAAAGGTGAAAAAAAACATAAAAATTGCATAAAGTTCAGATGAAAGAGTGAGAAAAGTTAGCTGTAAATGTCGTATTCCAGATTTTTTTCAATTTTTCTTTTAAAGAGAAAAAGACACTTGAAAATAATTTTTCTATGGTGGGTATTTGGGACCACCTCTTGGTATATATTGTCTTTCAGTAATGAAGATGTAAACACATGTTTAACAAATATATCTGCAGAAGAATTTGGTCTTTTCAAGTCAAAAATATTCAACCTTGGTTCTGATCTCATTTATGTTTTTAATATAATCATAAATATTCTCGTTATTCAGATTAAATGCATGTCTTTGGATATAAACGCAAAATTTACATCAAATAAAATTACCAGACATGCATTACATCCATATTTCAGCCATTATTATGCAAAGATGATGTATACCAAGAGGTGGTCCCAAATACCCACCATACAAAAATACTTGAAATACCCTTTTGCCCTCAAAGAAAAAAATCATGAATGTAATAAAGACGATATCTGGAAGTTTTCATGTTATTTCATCTGATTTTGTCATAATTTTTCTGTTTTCTCCTTTAATATGTGCAGTTTGGATGAATACCCAGAACAGCGAATGACATCCTCCCTATACTGTGAATGATATGGCACAGTTTGCTGCCTTTTGTCCTCTGAGCCCACCATCCCAAAGGTGGCCAGGTACACATGGAACTGACAGATACATATAGAGGTAAATAACTCACTGCCTCTGTTCCCGATCCAGCTCTCCCTTCTTCGAGCCGGCAGTGAACACTCGTAGCTTACAGCTGGCCCAGTGAGATTTGGTGGAGAGGATGTACGGTATCAGAAGGGTTAACCCTGTAAAATTAACTGAGTTTATGACACAGGAATTTGATGCATTGGTGCTTCATATCATAAAAAAAGTGATAACCCTGTAAAATTAACTGACCTTATGAATAAGGCATAAAGGTGATAACCCTGTAAAATTAACTGACCTTATGAATAAGGCATAAAGGTGATAACCCTGTAAAATTAACTGACCTTATGAATAAGGCATAAAGGTGATAACCCTGTAAAATTAACTGACCTTATGACAAAGGCATTTGATGTGTTGGTGTTTTATATCATAAAACAGGTGATAACCCTGTAAAATTAACTGACCTTATGACAAAGGTATTTGATGTGTTGGCGTTTCATATCACAAAAAAGGTGATAACCCTGGAAAATTAACTGACCTTACAACACAGGCATTTGATGTGTTGGTGTTTTATATCATAAAACAGGTGATAACCCTGTAAAATTAACTGACTGTATGACAATGGCATTTGAAGCATTGGCGTTTCATATCATAAAAAAAAGGTGGGTAACTCTGTAAAATTAACTGACCTTATGAATAAAGCATTTGACGCATTGGTGTCTCATATCATAATAATGGTGTAATGACAGTTGGGTGTACTTTCAATATTCTATGACCAGCAATATTGTCATCTGGCCCCTACATCTAATTCATATGTGGATTACATGTATACATTAAATGCATGTAACAGTCTATATGTTTTTATCTTATTTCAAATTATAAAAACGCATATGCAGTCTGTTTCCTCTCAGTGGTTCTTTACATGATTCATTTAAAGTAGCTCTAAAATTGAAGATTATGGCTATGTGAGGGAAAAGAAATATGCCCTAATTTTACACATACATGTATCTTTTGTTAAAGGTCAAAAGATTTTCCAAGAAGACGTCAGGCTACTTAATTTTTACACTCACCACTTGGGCCTTAAAGCCATTTTTATCCGAAAGAACAAAAATGAGGAGTTTTTTGTTCTTTTTTTGTGTGTTCCAAAATTACATATAAAGAATTAAAAAATAATGAATTCATGATTTCTTTTAAATCAGAATGGACTGGGGCCACAGCATATACATGTAGTACCTCCATCATCAAACAGCCACCAGACGTCTATCGTGCCCTTCTTCTGTTTCCTGTGGAAGCGGTTCATAGCCTTCAGCAGGTCCTTGTTGATGGGTTCAGGTTTGCGTGCGCTGCTCACAGACAGGTGCACGCTGTTAGTACCCGTGGAAGGCTCATAGGTCACATCCACATCCCCTTTGACTGCTTTCCTCTCCATGCTAGGGGTGATGTTGGGGGTCAAAGAGGGCTCATCATATACTAACTCTGTCAACGGAGGTTAAAAGTAAAATAAATGCTTTTCATAAATTTGAGCCCAGTTGTTCAAAAGTGCATTAGCTAAAACCGGTATTATTAAATTCATATTATATATTTTTACAATTTCAACAAAACCTAGCACACCAATGCAACAGAGTTGTACAGAGTTCAAATGGAACGGCAGCAGATTTAGTTCATATTTAATATACTGTTACACCATTGTTTTGGAGCCAAGTACAAAACTTACATTGCAAGAGTTGGCTTAAAGTTAAATCTGTTATTATGTCATAAAGATAGTTTTGAACAACTGGGCCAGAATCCTGCAGAACTCCTGCAACAATTGCAGTTTTTGGACACACTTCCATACTCCTTACTTTCCCAAATGTAATCAATGGAGCAAAGTTTTTCGAGAGAAGAGAGATATACAAAACATGCACATAGTTCTCACACATTCATAATAAATCTTATAAAGTGAAAACTATTGTCACAGTCACAGGCTAACAGCAGAACCATTCTGTGTGTACAGGTATTTACCCTCTTCCACAATTTCAGGGACCGAGTCTTCCAGGCTGATGTTACAGTCAAAACCTTCTTGCAGCCGAAGAATTCCAACCCCCAGGTGCAAGTCAAATGCATCGCTGCAGTGGCAAGAAGAAACAACAATTGTTAACAAAACAATTACCTAGTGATATGATATTCATACCTAGTCTGATGTGAAATGAGCAGAACTAATTTCAATTATGTCAGTTTTATACATGTAAATGACAATCCTGTTCAGAGAATCCCACCAGCTCACCTCCTACAGCAGTCAACTGGACAATGGAATCAGAATAAAGGTAAAACTTATAGTGTTGTTATGGAGAAGACATCATTGTTTGGAGTTCATGTGCAAAATTGAGGCAGTGGTCTGGAGTGGTCCTTGATATGCAAATTGCTTCCCATGATTGGCTATCCGTGTGCTCTGCAGCCCTCTGATTGGCTGAGCAAATACTTAGCTGACAAAAGTCACTGCGTGGATGGTTTAAAAATTCCGTCACAGTATACGAAGGCACATGCATCGGCCATTGTCAAAGGCTCCGATTACAAATACAGATGTGGAAATCTTTCTACAGATACTGTGTATACCAGATAAATTGGTATACACCAAGGTAAATTCTTACACTCTACAAATCTGGTAAAGTAGATAGACAGGACAAAAGCTTATTGAGACAAATGATTGCAGAAGAAACTGTAGCCCTGCAAGAAAGTCTTGTAGAAATCTTTGTTTACCGGAGAACAGAATGAAGTCAATCTGAATGTGTGTCCACAAAATAGAAAAATGGTAAAATTGCCAAAGGAACCCAATACCCTACTTGCTCCCCTACATGTATTTATTTATTTATTTACTTGATTGGTGTTTTATGCCGTACTCCAGAATATTTCACGTATACGACGGCGGCCAAAATTATGGTGGGAGGAAACCGGGCACAACCCGGGGGAAACCCACAACCATCCGCAGGTTGCTGGCAGACCTTCTTAATGTATTATTATAATTTATTGGCAGCAAACACATCGACTACAAAAGACTGAATCCTTACTTTTTTATATTGTGATCTCTTTAAATTGTTTGTGTACTGTTATTCTTCAATCTTTTTGAATATGTGTTTTGAGGTATTTAATCAAGCAAATCCTGAAGGCATTATTCTGTTAGACTTATAAATTATACATTTTTGTGAAACCCTGAAATTGGCCAATTCAACCTACATTGTTTTCTCTCTAAAAAACAAATTATAGATGCCCATAAATTGCACCAAAAATTGCTATTTCATGTGCGAAAAGGTTGAGGAATTTGGGCATTTAAATATTATAAATTTAGGTTTTTCTCCCGTTTACTACATGTGTGTAAATGCAGATATAAAATATGTACAAAAAACTACTTCAATTATTTGACATGCAATATTTCCTTCAGAGTCTTAACACTGTTACAACGTCGAATAAGTTAGAATAGGCCTTTGTTCTAACAGCCTGCCCCCTTCAGCCAGACTGGGTAACTTACTGTATGACATGGAAATAGTCAGCTACTCTCTGTGGGCTGTCTGTCCTCCAGTTGTTCTTGAAACCAATCAGTAAAGTATTCGGCCTCATCTTTCCAATTCCCACACACTAAGACAGAGAACAGACATCAAAACAGTAAACATCTGCACACACATTCTCTGTATGACATTCTGTAATGTATTTATTTATGAATTTGATTGGTGTTTTACGTCCCACTCACGAATATTTCATGGTGGAAGGAAAATGGGCTGAGGCCAGGGAAAACCCATGACCATCTGCAGGTTGCTGCCAGACCTGTCCACGTTTTGTAATGTATTGTCACAAAAATGGACTTAACTTTAAGTTAATTTACCAGGAAAGGTGCAAAAGCTATTGGACATCGAGTACAAAATACACTAAAAGCCAATGCATGCTAGCAATACAACATTTCTAATACTCACTGGTTAAAATATTGAGCTATTAATTCTGGAGTCCATGAACTATTGGTTAAACCCACTGATTAACATGGCATTTCAAAACCATTTGGTTGCTACCTGTTTCAAATTTAGTTTCAAGTTGTTCCTTTTCAGGGCCTAAAAAATAAAGCTTATCCTCCCATCCAAGTATGTGCATTTACAAACCATACCTTAGACTAGGGAGCTAGACAAAAAAGCTTAACCTTCAATAAATGAATGAGAGCCCATTATACAAGTACAGGAGCTAAAAGAAAAAGCTTAACCTTCAATCCATGCATGAGAGCCCATTGGACAGGAGATTAAAAAAAACAAAAAACCTTAACCGGACACCAACACCCACCCCCAACTATTGGTTAAACCCACTGATAAACATGGCAATTCAAAATCATTTGGTTGCTACTTGTTTCAAATTTAGTTTCCAGTTGTTCCTTTTCAGGGCCCAACAAATGTCTTTTGTATTTACCGGGTAGTCCTACATAACTACAAAGGAAAGATTCTCTGTACATGCTGGCCTATGTATACATCAATGCACATTTAAGCCTATGTCTTTTCTTCACCCCCTTTCACTCGATCAACTTCAAACTTTCCAGGTGTATTACTGGTGACCCAATAGTGAAGTGTTGAGAATTTGAAAAAAAAAATGTGTTTCTGTGGTACAGTGTACTTGGAAAGTCATAAATAACGAACACCCTCTCTTTCAAAGTCATAAGTAATGTACACCCTCTCTTTCAAAGTCATAAGTAACGTACACCCTCTCTTTCAAAGTCATAAGTAACGTACACCCTCTCTTTCAAAGTCATAAGTAATGTACATCCTCTCCTTCAAAGTCATAAGTAGTCAAAAGTAACGTACACCCTCTCTTTCAAAGTCATAAATAACGTACACCCTCTCTTTCAAAGTCATAAGTAATGTACACCCTCTCTTTCAAAGTCATAAGTAGTCATAAGTAACGTACACCCTCTCTTTCAAAGTCATAAGTAACGTACATCCTCTCTTTCAAAGTAATAAGTAACGTACACCCTCTCTTTCAAAGTCATAAGTAGTCATAAGTAACGTACACCCTCTCTTTCAAAGTCATAAGTAACGTACACCCTCTCTTTCAAAGTAATAAGTAACGTACACCCTCTCTTTCAAAGTCATAAGTAACGTACACCCTCTCTTTCAAAGTCGGGAGTACCATACTCCCTCTGATAAAAAATTATCCGCAGCACTGTATATCTGACTAGAAATATACAAATATTCTTATACAACAAAGGCCAGCATTATTGTGGGAGGAAACCCAAGATATTCCGCAGATTGCTGGCATACCTTCCCGAGCAAAATCACAGGGAAAACCATGATGAGCTGGACTTGAGATCACAGAGAGAACATTGGCGATGAGGCCTTGACAACCTCCCATTATAAAAACTGTGCCAATCTGAGCTCAACGGAGACAGAAGGTACATGGCCATGGCTCTGGGACAAATTTACACAATTTCCTAATGATTAGAAGACTTTGACTAAACTAGAGCTGTTTATTTGAATTAGAAGGCCTTCACACAGTCGTCATAGGTTGACAGAAAAGTTTCTTACATCTTACACAGCTTGCTTGTAGGAGAAACAGACACATGAATGCAAAGTTTCAGCTCAATACATAGCTAATGAACTCCTGAATTTTGTAATTTACAGTACTAAATGCCTCAATATCCCATTGAGTTGCTGTGCTTAACATGTATGTAAAACCTCAGACCAATACATGCAGTACTTTTTGAGGTACGTACATGCAGTACTTTTTGAGGTACGTACATGCAGTACTTTTTGAGGTACGTGCTTTTGACATTAACATGTATGTAAACCCTCAGACCAATACATGCAGTACTTTTTGTGGTACGTCCTTTTGACATTAACATGTATGTAAACTCTCAGACCAATACATGCAGTACTTTTTGAGGTACGTCCTTTTGACATTAACATGTATGTAAACCCTCAGACCAATACATGCAGTACTTTTTGTGGTACGTCCTTTTGACATTAACATGTATGTAAGACCTCAGACCAATACATGCAGTACTTTTTGTGGTACGTCCTTTTGACATTAACATGTATGTAAACTCTCAGACCAATACATGCAGTACTTTTTGAGGTACGTCCTTTTGACATTAACATGTATGTAAACTCTTAGACCAATACATGCAGTACTTTTTGAGGTACATGCTTTTGACATTAACATGTATGTAAACTCTCAGACCAATACATGCAGTACTTTTTGTGGTACGTCCTTTTGACATTAACATGTATGTAAACTCTCAGACCAATACATGCAGTACTTTTTGAGGTACGTGCTTTTGACATTAACATGTATGTAAACCCTCAGACCAATACATGCAGTACTTTTTGTGGTACGTCCTTTTGACATTAACATGTATGTAAACTCTCAGACCAATACATGCAGTACTTTTTGAGGTACGTCCTTTTGACATTAACATGTATGTAAACCCTCAGACCAATACATGCAGTACTTTTTGTGGTACGTCCTTTTGACATTAACATGTATGTAAACCCTCAGACCAATATATGCAGTACTTTTTGTGGTACGTCCTTTTGACATTAACATGTATGTAAACCCTCAGACCAATACATGCAGTACTTTTTGAGATACCTCCTCCTGACATTTAACTTAACACTGGTTTTAACACAAAATACGATAAGTCATGAATGTTATAATTTAACGTAATTAATATGCACACTGCATCAACAATGGAATATCTACCTCGTGTTATCGTGTATGCAAAACATGATCTCAATACAAGCAGTCCCGTTCAAGAAACCACCTTGTTTAATTCAACATTTCTTTCACTGTTTATACTGGATACCAACGCTCCAGATATGACACAAGCCGTGTAATTTGTACAAGCGAACTGAAAATAAATATTGAAGTCTGGCTGGTAAATGTTATAAAATCATACTTGCATCGTTGCCAGGCCGTGAGGAGGATTTAAGGTTAGGATCCGGCTGTAATCATGAATCTATACTGTACATACCTGCATGAGATTCTGTGAGCCTTGTCTCAAGGATGCTGCACAGGAGGCTGTGTAGAAAGCCTTGATCTTCCTCTTGTGAAGCCAGATGTTAGCTGAGGAGGAACTGGCCCGCAGAGAATTCTGGTGCTCAGCCTGGGAGCCCTGTACACAAGACAAGATCACAGTCAGATCCTTACACAAGACAAGTACGCAAATCTTTACACAGAACAAATAACTTAGTCTTCTCCTTGTGAAGCCAGATGTTAGCTGAGGAGGAACTGGCCCTCAGAGAATTCTGGTGCTCAGCCTGGGAGCCCTGTACACAAGACAAGATCACAGTCAGGTCCTTACACAAGACAAGCACACAAATCTCTACACAGAACAAATAACCCAGTCATCCTCTAGTGAAGCCAGATGTTAGCTGAGGAGGAACTGGCCCTCAGAGAATTCTGGTGCTTAGTCTGGGAGCCCTGTGCACAAGACAAGATCACAGTCAGATCCTTACACAAGACAAGAATGCAAATCTCTACACAGAACAAATAACCCAGTCATCCTCTTGTGAAGCCAGGTGTTAGATGAGGAGGAACTGGCCCTCAGAGAATTCTGGTGCTCAGTCTGGGAGCCCTGTACACAAGACAAGACCACAGTCAGATCCTTACACAAGACAAGCACACAAATCTCTACACAGAACAAATAACCCAGTCATCCTCTTGTGAAGCCAGGTGTTAGATGAGGAGGAACTGGCCCTCAGAGAATTCTGGTGCTCAGTCTGGGAGCCCTGTGCACAAGACAAGATCACAGTCAGATCCTTACACAAGGCAAGAATGCAAATCTCTACACAGAACAAATAACCCAGTCTTCCTCTTGTGAAGCCAGGTGTTAGATGAGGAGGAACTGGCCCTCAGAGAATTCTGGTGCTCAGTCTGGGAGCCCTGTACACAAGACAAGATCACAGTCAGATCCTTACACAAGACAAGCACACAAATCTCTACACAGAACAAATAACCCAATCTTCCTCTTGTGAAGCCAGGTGTTAGATGAGGAGGAACTGGCCCTCAGAGAATTCTGGTGCTCAGCCTGGGAGCCCTGTACACAAGACAAGACCACAGTCAGGTCCTTACACAAGACAAGCACACAAATCTCTACACAGAACAAATAACCCAGTCTTCCTCTTGTGAAGCCAGGTGTTAGATGAAGAGGAACTGGCCCTCAGAGAATTCTGGTGCTCAGTCTGGGAGCCCTGTACACAATACAAGATCACAGTCAGATCCTTACACAAGACAAGCACACAAATCTCTACACAGAACAAATAACCCAGTCTTCCTCTTGTGAAACCAGGTGTTAGCTGAGGAGGAACTGGCCCTCAGAGAATTCTGGTGCTCAGTCTGGGAGCCCTGTACACAATACAAGATCACAGTCAGATCCTTACACAAGACAAGCATGCAAATCTCTACACAGAACAAATAACCCAGTCTTCCTCTTGTGAAGCCAGGTGTTAGATGAGGAGGAACTGGCCCTCAGAGAATTCTGGTGCTCAGTCTGGGAGCCCTGTACACAATACAAGATCACAGTCAGATCCTTACACAAGACAAGCACACAAATCTCTACACAGAACAAATAACCCAGTCATCCTCTAGTGAAGCCAGGTGTTAGATGAGGAGGAACTGGCCCTCAGAGAATTCTGGTGCTCAGCCTGGGAGCCCTGTACACAAGACAAGATCACAGTCAGATCCTTACACAAGACAAGCACACAAATCTCTACACAGAACAAATAACCCAGTCTTCCTCTTGTGAAGCCAGGTGTTAGATGAGGAGGAACTGGCCCTCAGAGAATTCTGGTGCTCAGTCTGGGAGCCCTGTACACAAGACAAGATCACAGTCAGGTCCTTACACAAGACAAGTACGCAAATCTCTACACAGAACAAATAACTTAGTCTTCTCCTTGTGAAGCCAGGTGTTAGATGAGGAGGAACTGGCCCTCAGAGAATTCTGGTGCTCAGCCTGGGAGCCCTGTACACAATACAAGATCACAGTCAGATCCCTACACAAGACAAGCATGTAAATCTCTACACAGAACAAATAACTTGGTCTTCTCCTTGTGAAGAGAGATGTTAGATGAGGAGGAACTGGCCCTCAGAGAATTCTGGTGCTCAGCCTGGGAGCCCTGTACACAAGACAAGATCACAGTGAGATCCCTACACAAGACAAGCATGTAAATCTCTACACAGAACAAATAACCCAGTCATCCTCTTGTGAAGCCAGATGTTAGATGAGGAGGAACTGGCCCTCAGAGAATTCTGGTGCTCAGCCTGGGAGCCCTGTGCACAATACAAGATCACAGTCAGATCCTTACACAAGACAAGAATGCAAATCTCTACACAGAACAAATAACCCAGTCATCCTCTTGTGAAGCCAGGTGTTAGATGAGGAGGAACTGGCCCTCAGAGAATTCTGGTGCTCAGCCTGGGAGCCCTGTGCACAAGACAAGATCACAGTCAGGTCCTTACACAAGACAAGAATGCAAATCTCTACACAGAACAAATAACTTGGTCTTCTCCTTGTGAAGAGAGATGTTAGATGAGGAGGAACTGGCCCTCAGAGAATTCTGGTGCTCAGCCTGGGAGCCCTGTACACAATACAAGATCACAGTCAGATCCTTACACAAGACAAGAATGCAAATCTCTACACAGAACAAATAACCCAGTCATCCTCTTGTGAAGCCAGGTGTTAGATGAGGAGGAACTGGCCCTCAGAGAATTCTGGTGCTCAGTCTGGGAGCCCTGTACACAATACAAGATCACAGTCAGATCCTTACACAAGACAAGCACACAAATCTCTACACAGAACAAATAACCCAGTCATCCTCTTGTGAAGCCAGGTGTTAGATGAGGAGGAACTGGCCCTCAGAGAATTCTGGTGCTCAGTCTGGGAGCCCTGTACACAAGACAAGACCACAGTCAGATCCTTACACAAGACAAGCACGCAAATCTCTACACAGAACAAATAACCCAGTCTTCCTCTTGTGAAGCCAGGTGTTAGATGAGGAGGAACTGGCCCTCAGAGAATTCTGGTGCTCAGTCTGGGAGCCCTGTACACAATACAAGATCACAGTCAGATCCTTACACAAGACAAGCACACAAATCTCTACACAGAACAAATAACCCAGTCATCCTCTTGTGAAGCCAGGTGTTAGATGAGGAGGAACTGGCCCTCAGAGAATTCTGGTGCTCAGCCTGGGAGCCCTGTACACAAGACAAGATCACAGTCAGATCCTTACACAAGACAAGCACACAAATCTCTACACAGAACAAATAACCCAGTCTTCCTCTTGTGAAGCCAGGTGTTAGATGAGGAGGAACTGGCCCTCAGAGAATTCTGGTGCTCAGTCTGGGAGCCCTGTACACAAGACAAGATCACAGTCAGGTCCTTACACAAGACAAGTACGCAAATCTCTACACAGAACAAATAACTTAGTCTTCTCCTTGTGAAGCCAGGTGTTAGATGAGGAGGAACTGGCCCTCAGAGAATTCTGGTGCTCAGCCTGGGAGCCCTGTACACAATACAAGATCACAGTCAGATCCCTACACAAGACAAGCATGTAAATCTCTACACAGAACAAATAACCCAGTCTTCTCCTTGTGAAGAGAGATGTTAGATGAGGAGGAACTGGCCCTCAGAGAATTCTGGTGCTCAGCCTGGGAGCCCTGTACACAAGACAAGATCACAGTCAGATCCCTACACAAGACAAGCATGTAAATCTCTACACAGAACAAATAACCCAGTCATCCTCTTGTGAAGCCAGATGTTAGATGAGGAGTGAGTGAGTGAGTGCTTGGGGTTTAACGTCGTACTCAACAATTTTTCAGTCATATGACGACGAAGGAATCATTAGGGTGCATGCACGTGTAATGTGCCTCCTTGTTGCAGGACGGATTTCCACCGCTCTTTTATTTAGTGCTGCATCACTGAGACGACTTACCGAAGGCAAGTAAGCCGCCCCGCCCGAGCCATTATACTGATACGGGTCAACCAGTCGTTGCACTATCCCCTTCATGCTGAACGCCAAGCGAGGAAGTTACAACTTCCTCTTTTAAAGTCTTAGGTGTGACTCGACCAAGGATTGATCCTGGATCTACCGGTCCCGAAGCGGACGCTCTACCAACTGTGCTATCCGGGCCGGTTGTTAGATGAGGAGGAACTGGCCCTCAGAGAATTCTGGTGCTCAGCCTGGGAGCCCTGTGCACAATACAAGATCACAGTCAGATCCTTACACAAGACAAGAATGCAAATCTCTACACAGAACAAATAACCCAGTCATCCTCTTGTGAAGCCAGGTGTTAGATGAGGAGGAACTGGCCCTCAGAGAATTCTGGTGCTCAGCCTGGGAGCCCTGTGCACAAGACAAGATCACAGTCAGGTCCTTACACAAGACAAGAATGCAAATCTCTACACAGAACAAATAACTTGGTCTTCTCCTTGTGAAGAGAGATGTTAGATGAGGAGGAACTGGCCCTCAGAGAATTCTGGTGCTCAGCCTGGGAGCCCTGTACACAATACAAGATCACAGTCAGATCCTTACACAAGACAAGAATGCAAATCTCTACACAGAACAAATAACCCAGTCATCCTCTTGTGAAGCCAGGTGTTAGATGAGGAGGAACTGGCCCTCAGAGAATTCTGGTGCTCAGTCTGGGAGCCCTGTACACAATACAAGATCACAGTCAGATCCTTACACAAGACAAGCACACAAATCTCTACACAGAACAAATAACCCAGTCATCCTCTTGTGAAGCCAGGTGTTAGATGAGGAGGAACTGGCCCTCAGAGAATTCTGGTGCTCAGTCTGGGAGCCCTGTACACAAGACAAGACCACAGTCAGATCCTTACACAAGACAAGCACACAAATCTCTACACAGAACAAATAACCCAGTCTTCCTCTTGTGAAGCCAGGTGTTAGATGAGGAGGAACTGGCCCTCAGAGAATTCTGGTGCTCAGTCCTGGGAGCCCTGTACACAATACAAGATCACAGTCAGATCCTTACACAAGACAAGCACACAAATCTCTACACAGAACAAATAACCCAGTCATCCTCTTGTGAAGCCAGGTGTTAGATGAGGAGGAACTGGCCCTCAGAGAATTCTGGTGCTCAGCCTGGGAGCCCTGTACACAAGACAAGATCACAGTCAGATCCTTACACAAGACAAGCACACAAATCTCTACACAGAACAAATAACCCAGTCTTCCTCTTGTGAAGCCAGGTGTTAGATGAGGAGGAACTGGCCCTCAGAGAATTCTGGTGCTCAGTCTGGGAGCCCTGTACACAAGACAAGATCACAGTCAGGTCCTTACACAAGACAAGTACGCAAATCTCTACACAGAACAAATAACTTAGTCTTCTCCTTGTGAAGCCAGGTGTTAGATGAGGAGGAACTGGCCCTCAGAGAATTCTGGTGCTCAGCCTGGGAGCCCTGTACACAATACAAGATCACAGTCAGATCCCTACACAAGACAAGCATGTAAATCTCTACACAGAACAAATAACTTGGTCTTCTCCTTGTGAAGAGAGATGTTAGATGAGGAGGAACTGGCCCTCAGAGAATTCTGGTGCTCAGCCTGGGAGCCCTGTACACAAGACAAGATCACAGTCAGATCCCTACACAAGACAAGCATGTAAATCTCTACACAGAACAAATAACCCAGTCATCCTCTTGTGAAGCCAGTTGTTAGATGAGGAGGAACTGGCCCTCAGAGAATTCTGGTGCTCAGCCTGGGAGCCCTGTGCACAATACAAGATCACAGTCAGATCCTTACACAAGACAAGAATGCAAATCTCTACACAGAACAAATAACCCAGTCATCCTCTTGTGAAGCCAGGTGTTAGATGAGGAGGAACTGGCCCTCAGAGAATTCTGGTGCTCAGCCTGGGAGCCCTGGGCACAAGACAAGATCACAGTCAGGTCCTTACACAAGACAAGAATGCAAATCTCTACACAGAACAAATAACTTGGTCTTCTCCTTGTGAAGAGAGATGTTAGATGAGGAGGAACTGGCCCTCAGAGAATTCTGGTGCTCAGCCTGGGAGCCCTGTACACAATACAAGATCACAGTCAGATCCTTACACAAGACAAGAATGCAAATCTCTACACAGAACAAATAACCCAGTCATCCTCTTGTGAAGCCAGGTGTTAGATGAGGAGGAACTGGCCCTCAGAGAATTCTGGTGCTCAGTCTGGGAGCCCTGTACACAATACAAGATCACAGTCAGATCCTTACACAAGACAAGCACACAAATCTCTACACAGAACAAATAACCCAGTCTTCCTCTTGTGAAGCCAGGTGTTAGATGAGGAGGAACTGGCCCTCAGAGAATTCTGGTGCTCAGTCTGGGAGCCCTGTACACAATACAAGATCACAGTCAGATCCTTACACAAGACAAGCACACAAATCTCTACACAGAACAAATAACACAGCCATCCTCTTGTGAAGCCAGGTGTTAGATGAGGAGGAACTGGCCCTCAGAGAATTCTGGTGCTCAGCCTGGGAGCCCTGTACACAATACAAGATCACAGTCAGATCCCTACACAAGACAAGCATGTAAATCTCTACACAGAACAAATAACTTGGTCTTCTCCTAGTGAAGAGAGATGTTAGATGAGGAGGAACTGGCCCTCAGAGAATTCTGGTGCTCAGCCTGGGAGCCCTGTACACAAGACAAGATCACAGTCAGATCCCTACACAAGACAAGCATGTAAATCTCTACACAGAACAAATAACCCAGTCATCCTCTTGTGAAGCCAGATGTTAGATGAGGAGGAACTGGCCCTCAGAGAATTCTGGTGCTCAGCCTGGGAGCCCTGTGCACAATACAAGATCACAGTCAGATCCTTACACAAGACAAGAATGCAAATCTCTACACAGAACAAATAACCCAGTCATCCTCTTGTGAAGCCAGGTGTTAGATGAGGAGGAACTGGCCCTCAGAGAATTCTGGTGCTCAGTTTGGGAGCCCTGTACACAATTCAAGATCACAGTCAGATCCTTACACAAGACAAGAATGCAAATCTCTACACAGAACAAATAACCCAGTCATCCTCTTGTGAAGCCAGGTGTTAGATGAGGAGGAACTGGCCCTCAGAGAATTCTGGTGCTCAGTCTGGGAGCCCTGTACACAAGACAAGATCACAGTCAGATCCTTACACAAGACAAGCACACAAATCTCTACACAGAACAAATAACCCAGTCTTCCTCTTGTGAAGCCAGATGTTAGATGAGGAGGAACTGGCCCTCAGAGAAATCTGGTGCTCAGCCTGGAAGCCCTGTACACAAGACAAGATCACAGTCAGATCCTTACACAAGACAAGAATGCAAATCTCTACACAGAACAAATAACCCAGTCATCCTCTTGTGAAGCCAGGTGTTAGATGAGGAGGAACTAGCCCTCAGAGAATTCTGGTGCTCAGCCTGGGAGCCCTGTGCACAAGACAAGATCACAGTCAGGTCCTTACACAAGACAAGAATGCAAATCTCTACACAGAACAAATAACTTGGTCTTCTCCTTGTGAAGAGAGATGTTAGATGAGGAGGAGCTGGCCCTCAGAGAATTCTGGTGCTCAGCCTGGGAGCCCTGTACACAATACAAGATCACAGTCAGATCCTTACACAAGACAAGAATGCAAATCTCTACACAGAACAAATAACCAAGTCATCCTCTTGTGAAGCCAGGTGTTAGATGAGGAGGAACTGGCCCTCAGAGAATTCTGGTGCTCAGTCTGGGAGCCCTGTACACAATACAAGATCACAGTCAGATCCTTACACAAGACAAGCACACAAATCTCTACACAGAACAAATAACCCAGTCTTCCTCTTGTGAAGCCAGATGTTAGCTGAGGAGGAACTGGCCCTCAGAGAATTCTGGTGCTCAGCCTGGGAGCCCTGTACACAAGACAAGATCACAGTCAGATTTCTACACAAGACAAGCACACAAATCTCTACACAGAACAAATAACCCAGTTTTCCTTTTGTGAAGCCAGATGTCAGCTGAGGAGGAACTGGCCCTCAGAGAATTCTGGTGCTCAGCCTGGGAGCCCTGTACACAAGACAAGATCACAGTCAGATCCCTGTACTGTTTGTGACATTGCTTGTCAGAGATCGGGCAGCTGCGGCAAGAACACTTGCTTTAGCCAAATGAGTGTCTGAGGATCCCTGTTTGCAGATTAGGGATTAGGGAGTACGTACCTCTAAGATATGTCCGCAGACCATGAGGCTGATGTTCTTGGTGATATCTGCAGCAAAATCAACCAGGGCAGGTCGGCTGTGAGGGTAGCCAGTCATCACCAGTACCTGTGGCCTGAAAAACAACAGAGTAATAAAGCATTAAAGACATCATATATCTATACCTCCAACACTTCTATTACATCCAAAATATTTATTTGACGTTTTTCGTATTTCGTATGTGGGAAGGTCTAGCAGCAACCTGCGGATGGTCGTAGGTTTACCCAGGGCTCTGCTTGGTTTCCACCCACAATAATGTTGACCGCCGTCGTATAAGTGAAATATTCTTGAGTACGGCGTAAAACACCAATCAAATAAATAAATAATATTTATTTGATTGGTGTTTTACGCCGTAAACAAATATATAAATAAATAATATTTATTTGATTGGTACTTAAGATGATCTTCAAGAATTTTTTCACTGATATGATGATGGTGGTCAGTTTTATGGGTGGAACAAAATGGAGAGCCCATGGTAAACTACCACTCTGGCAAGTTATTGATCAACTTTCTCACATGGCATGCAGGTGATTTTGTGGGCCTTACCGCCAGCACTTACATCATACGTAAAAATCTGCATTAAAAAAATGAACATTAAGCAAAAGACCTTACCTGAAGTTTTTCACATGTTCTTCCACGGACATGAGTTTTAGGGTAGACTGCAGAGCATTTCTGTAAACATGAGCCTGGGTGGAGGAGCCCCAGTTCACATCTGAGGATAAAAGATGAGATGTGTCAGTTGGAGGTTAGACTGCAGGGTGTTTCTGTAAATATGAACCTGGGTGGAGGAGCCCCAGTTCGCGGCGAAAAGATGAGATGTGTCAGTTTGAGGTTAGACTGAAGGACATTTCTGCAAACATAAACCTGTGTGAAGGAACCCCAGTTCACATCTGAGGAGAAAAGATGAGATGTGTCAGTTTGAGGATAGACTGCAGGGTGTTTCTACAAACACGATCATGAGTCTCAGTGGAGGAGCCTGAGTTCACATCGGAGGAGAAAAGACGAGATATGTCAGTTTGAGGATAGATTAGAGGGCATTTCTGTAAACATGAGCTTGGGTGTCAGTTTGAGGATAGAATGCAGGGTGTTTCTGTAAACGCGATGATGAGCCTCAGTGGAAGATCCCCTGTAAACACTTGATCCAGAAAGAGGAAATGTACATGTACAAGTATGAGGAGAGACTGAAGAGCATTTCTCTAAACACGTGCCCAAGTGTCACAGTCCCAGCTGGCATCTCAGCCTTACATGAATGAGTTTAAGGAAAGGGGGGGGGGAGGGGGGGGGGGCTATCTTGCACACAGCAGTGTTTGGTCTAATCTGGACTTGATCTGAGTTTCGACTCACTTTAGCTGTATTAAACTGGAATTCCTTGACTTTTGCACTCAGTGGCATTGATTAATCTTTTCAATAGCTGGCATTGACCGACTCACTTTAGCTGTATTAAACTGCAATTCCTTGACTTTTGCACTCAGTGGCATTGATTAATCTTTTCAATAGCTGGCATTGACCGACTTTTAACAACTAGACTTGATCTGAGTTTCGACTCACTTTAGCTGTATTAAACTGGAATTCCTTAACTTTTGCACTGAGTGGCACTGATTAATCTTTTCAATAGCTGGCATTGACTGACTTTTAACAACTAGACTTGATCTGAGTTTTGACTCACTTTAGCTGTATTAAACTGGAATTCCCTGACTTTTGCAGTGAGTGACATTGATTAACCTTTTCAATAGCTGGCATTGACTGACTTTTAATACCTAGACTTGATCTGAGTTTTGCACTATAAACTTGAATTGATTGATTTTGCTCTAACTGACCAAAGTGTATGTATACATGGATGTATGTTCCACCAGTTGATCATGAACAGCTAACTTACCTGGTTTGGTGTAATGAACATAGACATAGAGCGCCATGACGACAGCAAAGGTGATTAGGGCTGTCCACCAGTTGATGATAAACATGACAGCCAGACAGAGCAATGCTCCCAGCAGACTGATCCACTTGGAGTAGTACTTAAATGCTGGTCTCCAACCTGGAAGAGAAACACATTCAACAGCATAATGTTTACCTCTCTGCCAAAACCTGCTATTTAAAAGTCTTCAGAGTCTGACATAATATTCAAATATGTGTATTGCTGTTTTGTTAAATCCTTAAATATTAAGCTGCATCAGTCCACTTGATATTTGTACAAAAGCTCCCTCAAAGGAAACCTAGTTCATGGTTAGCTGATTTATGAGGCAGAGCTCAAACTAAACTGGTACATGGCACACCTTATTACCTTTATGTATGTCTGCTTGGGGCTTTATGTCGCACAATTTTTTATTCATATGACGACAAAATGTCATTAGGCATGTATCATGTACTGTGTCTTCTTGTGGCAGAGAGAGTTCATGTCACCAAAGTGCAGTCACTGCAGAAGTGTCATGCTGAAGACACCAGACATGACACCCCATCCAGTCTTATTATACTGACACCGACCAGTCCTGTTTCCTTGTTCTAATGTCTAATTCTGGGCACCAAGAGAGGCAGCAACAAGTAGAATTTTGGAAGTCTTGGGTATGACCCAGCCTGGGTTTGATCTCAGGGCTGACACTAACCATCAGGTCACTGAAGCCATCAATTACCATTTATTATCACAGGATTTAACCTCCATAAAAAAAAGAAATAAAAGAAAATAGCAAAACAAGGTTGCCTCTATTATTCATTTTTGATTTCGTGCGTTTGATTGTTGTTTAATGCTATACTGCAGAATTTTTCACTTATATCACGGCTGTCTAATCATTTTTGGATCATTCATTTATGGTTAATCTAACACTTGTCATTCAGCCAATTTATGCCTCACTGTTGAGAGCCTTTTTGTTTACCATCCAGTAAGGATTTTTCATTGTGTAAAAGGTCAAAAGAGAAAGAAATAAGAATGTACAGGTAGCAGACAAGTAACGTAGTACTAACCTGGGGATTTGGCGAGGGATGCATCAAAACAGGAATAATTTATCAAAGAATACGACATCAAGAAGAAGTTTGAAATAATGGGGGCAATATCATTCAATGATCCTGAAAAGAGAAAACACTACTTTACAGGACTGTTACCTTCAAAATCTGTTAGACTAAGCATATTGTATACATTGTATGTCTGATTCTGGAAGATTCTGTAACAGTGTTTAGGAATTTGTTTGGTAACACGTTGAAAGTCAAACAGGGGAGGTAATTCTGCATTTTGACTAACTTCAACAAGATTCCTAGTTCCCAACATGTGCATTCGTGTATATCTACATATCTGAAGTTGGTGGATTCAGCATAGATTTGTTCCCAAGACAATTCCCTTGACACATCATCTACTAAGATTACTTGAACACTGAACACACTGATCTGATCAGGAGTTATTAAGACAAAACTGATCAATAGGCTGACAGAAAATACTTTCGGTGCTGTTCAGTGGGACACCTCAATTTATAATCCTCAAATACTTCATAAATTAGTCTAGCTGATGTTGGATGTTTGCACAATAGACACTGATAATGACTAAAAAACAGCACATACTGGGTCAACTGGTCAGCCAGAATTATGAAAAAAAGGTGGCCAATTTGCATTTTTTGATGCCATGTTGTTTGAGCAAAGTGCCCAGATTTTTTTTTCCTATATGTCCCATGTTATAAAAGTGCTAAGTCCAAATAGCTTTCATTTTCTACTCAGCCATACATTTGGATTGGTGGACAGGTAGCTGAATAACCCAAGGCAAATAGCAGGACCAATTTTACATGAACTCACCTATTAAAACGAAAGCCAAACCAATAAAAAACGTCAACAAGTAGCCTAGTCTAGGATCATTGTTCTTGCCATATCCTTTAGCAAACACGTGTATATGAGGGAAGATTTTATCTTTACATACAGCCTGGAAAAAAAAAGAAAGAAAAAAAGGCAAGTCAGATTTATGTGTGGGCATCACATTCCTTATTACAGCAAAGTTGATTTATTTATCTGAGTGATGTTTAATGCCGTAGTCAAGATTATTTCACTTCTACAATGGTTGTCTGATTTGTGGGTATGAAAACCAGAGTTTCCAAAGTAAACCTCTTGACTTAAAAAGTCCAGACAATGCAGAAAGAGCTGGATTTGAACATGGAACCTCACTGTTAGAACAGGTTAGCACGAAATTAAACAGTATATTTAGAGTCTCAAGACAAATGACCAAATGAACAAAAAAATGCATGTTTTGGAAAAGAACTTGAGTTGATAAAGGTTATAATGTTAAAAAGATTGAGTTAATAATTTTAAGAATCATTAATTCATTCCCATCCAAAATATTTGACAGTTTAAGAGATTAAGCTAGTGCAATTTAAAATAAGAGAGAAAAAATAAGGGAGCCATGGCACAGAATTTGTGTGAACGAGTGGATGGCCGCCAAAATATGTCAGTCACCTGGAAGACTTTGGGAGCAGACATAATGCTGGCTAAAGCTGAGGACAATGTGGCTGCGAAGATTCCTGCAGTGACAAGAGGACCAAATCCAGAAATCATCTCCATCACCTGGAACAACGGCAAGAAATCAAGAACGTTAGATGAAAGATTCAATTATATACACGAGGCTTTACTAAATACCTGTTCTCTTAAACACTTGTTCACGGCAAGCCTAATCCATTTAACTACAGCTACATGTAGATTCACATTTAATTCTGCCCCTATTGTTGTCACACTTAATAGTGCATGTATTTTGCTACTGTCTGCTATTTCAGTTCATCTTAAAGTTGCAATGCTCCCAGTATAGCTGATAACATGAGTAGGCCAGCAGACAACTGGTGAAGACACAATGAAGGCAGTGAAAAAACCTGACCTCGGGGTTCTTGTTTTATAACTGGTGGGCAATCTAACCTCTCCTCTACTCCAGTGGAGTAAGAAGTTTGTAAAAGTAAGGGGTCTATCAAAACAAACATAAAGGCTACCCAATTTCTTTTAAATCAATTTTTGCTAACATATTTGAAAATGTTTTGTTTTTATAGGAGTTTTACGCCATTCTCAATAATATTTCACCAATACAACAGAGGCCATTAGAGGCATTACGGTGGTCAGCAAACCCACAATCACCTGCATGTTGTTGGCTTAAGGTTCTGTTTGAAAATTAACGAAAATCTGCTTCGTTTACACAATGACATGACCTTTCAATAGTGAGATCAGCGGGGAATGTGTTTCGTTTATTTATAGTGGCTCTTCAGGATCAAACAGTGAATCACATATATTCTACTGACACCTGTGACTGAATGATGAATGACTGAATGAATCAGGGTTTAAGGTTATGCCAGCAGTGTTCCAGACACATTGTGGCGAGAAAATGTTAGAACCAGAAAACAGTTAATATGACTTTTGACATCAAAGGATGAAATCCTCCACAATCAAAACGAAACAATGCAAATCAAACTTCTATATCGTTGGAAATTTCATATTTTTACTATATATAAACTACCAGGCAAAAGAAAGGTTTCACCAACTTCTTGAGCCCATAAAACAAAAACAGAATTAAGAAAATAAGAATTAAGAAGATTGGTTTATAAACAGGAATCATTGTGAAATATTCTCTCAAAAAGGCTTTAAAATATTGGCATTCAATTGGCCACAAAACACAATGAAAGAGACAAGGGGTCAGAAGAAAAAATTATCAGTTAAATGTAAAGTTAACCGGCAAGTGCATGTAAAGTCACAGTATCCACAGAAATGAAGGACTACAGTCATCTGTAGTGAGTGTGGCCACCCTGGGCATCAATGCAAGCAAGCACACGCCTCCGCATTGACGTCGTCAGTCGCCAGATGATGTCAACAGGGATAACGTTCCATAGGTTTAACAGAGCTTGCTCAAGTTCCTGTTGGTTAGTTGGAGGAGGCACCAGCTGTCTCAAACGGCGGTCAAGGTGATCCCAGAGATGCTCAATGGGGTTCATGTCTGGTGAGTTGGCTGGCCAGGGCAACACGATGACGTTTGCGGTCTCGAGGTAGTCTGTAACAATGCGGGCAGTGTGAGGTCTTGCGTTGTCATGTTGCAAGATCGATGGCATACCGATGGCCTGGTCTCGTTGCGCTTGTGCAAGTCTTGGCATACTGTTGGTGTTTTTTCGGTCACTGAATGTCTGCTCTTTCGAGCAAGAGTATTTATGCAACATTACTGCATGTGCATCACGAGCCATGCCTCAAAAGGACGTTTTGCATGTGGTCGCAATTTCACAATTCCAATTGCTGCGTTCGTGATGATGTGTTCTGGTAGAGGAAACGATGCAGTCATACACTAAGTCCTGCTTAGAATCAAACCCGGAACCGCGCTTTTACTTTTTTTATGACAAAAAATACGGTGAAACCTTTCTTTTGTCTGGTAGTTTACTTTAATTCTCCAATCATTTTTGTATGTTTGCCAGGTGTTTTAATATTCAAGCTTATTTTGAAGACATTTTTCTGTGCAGACTAATAAAATTATATTTCTTGTGAAGCCCCCCAAATTGGTCAATGCAACCAAGGTAGTTTTGTCTCCAAAATCGAATTATATGTGCATAAATGGAAATGAAATTGCTCTTTCATATGCAAAAATATTCAGGAATTAGGGTACTATAATCTGGGTGCATGTAGATGTTACTATGACAACAAAAATAATCCATAAAAATTGTAACCCATTATCAAACAGACACCATTGAATTACCTGAGAGTTATTCAAGAGACCAAACTTGCAGACTCCCTTCTTAGCCAAGGAGCAGTTGGCAATGGTGTCGATTGTGTAATGGTATACTTGGGAAGACGAGTTGACCAGGCTGGAGTTGTCCACGTCAAGCACATGGACAAAGCCTGTGGCGTCCCTCAGGGCGCAGGCACCCAGCATCCAGGCTACCAGGATGTATATGACAGAGCTGATCAAAATAGCTAACATCGTCCCCTTAGGGATAGCACTTTGGGCATCCTGTAGAAATAAAGAACATAGTGTCATAGACAGATTTACTTATTTGATTACAAAAATGTTTTTTTGTCGTTCTTGAGAATATTTTACTTACATGGGGTCAGTCAGATTTATGGGCACTGGCAACCCATGGTTCATACACTTGAAAGGTATTTAATTTCCAGGCTTTTCCAGGCCCAAAATTAAATACTCTACAAACTACATGTATACATGCTTAAGGTGAGATTATTTAGTTTAACTCCCGGTTTTTCACACATGCACAGGAGTGTATTATAAGCAAAAAAAAAGGTTTCAAGGCCCTTCTAAGTTCTTGACAAATCTCCTGTCTCATGGTCGAACAAGTGAGTGCGTGCTTAGGGTTTAACGCCGAACTTAATAATTTTTCAGTCATATGAAAATGAAGGAGTCCTTAAAGACAATGTAATGTGCCTCCCTATCGCAGGACGGATTTCCACCACTCTTTTATCTAGTGCTGCTTCACTGAGACGACTAACCAAAGGCAAGTAAGCCGCCCTACCCAAGCCATTACACTGACTCTGCCATTACACTGATACAGGTCAATCAGTCACTGCACTTTCCCCTTAAAGTTGAACACCAAGTGAGGAAGCTACAACTTCCTCTTTTAAGGTCTGAGGTTTGACCCGACCCAGGTTTGACCCTGGAGCTACCGCATCCAAAGCGGATACTCTAAAAAAGGAGTCATCGCGGCTGGTTTGGCCGGAATGAAACCAGAGACAGCTATATGCAAACCTACCTCATGTAAGAGTAATGGCCAGGACTGTTAAAAACTTGAAATGCTTGTATACCATTTCACAAATCTCATATCTCATCCCACGCCAACTGATGGATACAGCACTTTCATTGGTTCCATGGGGGTGATTTAAGCTAATTCTCACTTTGGCATTCCTCAGAGACATTGACATCCATATTTTCTCTTAGATGGAGATACCCACAGATGCTGTTATGACTGCATTTCTAACCTGGGGTTGTAAGCTTTAAATTGACTGTAAATCAATAATGATGCTAACTTGCTTCAATTGTTGTGATTTACAATGTAAAAATTACTATCAGCTGAACCCAGTTGTAAATATATTTTTAATACAATTGATCCATATTGAATGTTATGTACAAAGCAGTATACTTTCAATTTTGCCTTTGGTGTTCAGTAATTTTCAACTCGGTTTGCACAGATGTTTTAATTTGTCTCAACAACACTGACAGCGACATTATTTATTAATTTGATTGGTGTTTTATGCCGTACTCAAGAATATTTCACTTATACGATGGAGGTCAGCATTATGGTGGGAGGAAACTGGGCACAACCCAGAGGAAACCCACGACGATCTGCAGGCTGCTGGCTGACCTTTCCATGTATGGCCGCGGAGGAAGCCTGCATGAGTTATCCATTAATACAGATCACTTTTATGTACCAGTCCTATCTGATCTAAGATTATGGATTAAGATCTTGACCTCAAAAAGTGACCTTGCGATTCCTTTGTGCAAGCAGCTTAACTTATGTTTAGAACCAATTGTTAAGTTCATTGAGAGAGATCCCTCCTGATTGCATGGGTCACTTTGAGCTTCCCAGAGAGGCTGTGATCCCTTCTCATTCCCAAATTTAGAAATCCTTTCTTAGTCCAACTTTCAGAAATGCCTTCTCATTCTCACCTTCAGAAATCCCTTCACATTCTCACTTTCACAAATCCCTTTTCAATGCCACATACAGAAATCCATTCTCATTCTGACATTCGGAAATCCATTCTTATTCCGACATTCAGAATTCCATTCTCATTCTGACATTCGGAAATCCACTCTCATTCCGACATTCGGAAATCCATTCTCATTCCGACATTCAGAAATCCATTCTCATTCCGACATTCAGAAATCCATTCTCATTCCGACATTCGGAAATCCACTCTCATTCTGACATTCAGAAATCCACACTCATTCCGACATTCGGAAATCCATTCTCATTCCGACATTTGGAAATCCACTCTCATTCTGACATTCGGAAATCCACTCTCATTCTGACATTCGGAAATCCACTCTCATTCTGACATTCGGAAATCCATTCTCATTCTGACATTCGGAAATCCACTCTCATTCCGACATTCGGAAATCCATTCTCATTCCGACATTCAGAAATCCATTCTCATTCTGACATTCGGAAATCCACTCTCATTCCGACATTCGGAAATCCATTCTCATTCCGACATTCAGAAATCCATTCTCATTCCGACATTCAGAAATCCATTCTCTTTGTAACCTCTGCCTGTGCTTACCCTGAGGTCTCCAGAGATGTTGGCTCCAGCCAATATACCGGTGGCTGCTGGAAAAAACACGCTGAACACTGAGAAAAACGACTCCCCATCACGGAAATCTGGCAGTAAATTCTGTTGAAAAACTATCCCTGGAAGACAAACGTAAGGGAGACAGTATATTTTGGGTTAATTTGCCGACATTTAAAATGCTATTAAAATAAGCTATCCTTTACCCTCAACAAATCTGATCACTAACATAGTGAATGGCATCTTGGGAGATATTGGATCTTGGAGGAATGCCATTTGATCTGAACAGGTTTTGATATGTTTTCTGTGAAGTTCATACGTGTCCCTACCAGAACAACACACAGATTCCAGTTCTGACTAAATCCAAATTTGAAAAAAAGATTTTATAGCTTATTTTTAGGACCTAAATGTTGTTTTTAGATAAACTGGACAAAATTTCCAGTACCGAAAACTAAGCATTGTGCAGAGGGCTTTAAATTTTGGTTTTTTAACTCAAAAAATGCCTTTCTGGAATCTGCCTCCTTTGTCAGGTCTCCTTTGTCTTATCTTATGCATTCATATTGTATTTAAATTTATAATTTATTCATCAAATTTGTTGAGGACTTAGGGTATGTGCAACAGCAACATATTTATTTATTTGATTGGTGTTTTACGCCGTACTCAAGAATATTTCACTTATACGACGGCGGCCAGCATTATGGTGGGAGGAAACCCAGCACAGCCCGGGGGAAACCAACGACCATCCGCAGGTTGCTGAAAGACCTACAGCAACATATACACTATGCCGTTGTTTTGCAAAGTAGAGCGGGTGTAATTTACTGCATCATGTACACGTATATCTTTCTGTACTACCGAAGTGTTTAAAAAACCGCATTCCCAGCCAAAAGTCTTTACAATGAACATACACACGCACAGTCCAAATTGGCTACAAACAAATAATTTTATGAAAATAAAGTCACAATTTAGAATGACAGAATTCTTCATATTCATTCAGGCAATGCCCCATAATAATAAAAATTACATTTTCTCATGAAGGCAAATACAATTTATCCCTTAGACTGGCGACAGCTTATTACATAAAAGAATTCATATTATGTAATAAGCTGTTTATTTATTTATATATTTATTTGACTGAGTTTGAAGCTGGTGTTTTTTTTCTCACTGTAAAAGTTGTGACAACAAATTCTTTTCATAGAGGTTCATGAAAAAGCTCTCTTTAATTGAAGTTAGTTTATGTATGACTTTGAGGCTCATTTGTTTATTTATTTATTTGGTTGGTGCTTTATGCTGTAATCAAGAATATTTCACTGATACGATGACAGCCAGCACTGTGGTGGAAGGCAAAACTTTACTCTTGTCTCCATTACATCTTAAAAAGGACCACAGATTTACTGTACACATTGTAAATGTAATCAATCAATATCTTCATCATCATACATTTATTTATTTTCTTACTGATTTATCAGATTGGAGTTTTATGCCATGCTCCAGAATGTTTCGCTTATATGACGGCATACAGCATAACAGTAGGAGAAAACCAGGCTGAGCATGCGCAGATTGTTGGCAGACATTCTCATGTACGACCTGAGAGAAAACCAGCATGAGCTGGTCTTGAACTCACATTAATCACATTGATTCCTGGGTCACTGCACAGCGTTAGCAAACAAATAACTAGGTTAAGAAGGCCCAGATACAGCATATATTAAAACTGTGTTTAAATTGAAGAAATCAAGATATTCTACACAATTGTGGAGGAAGACAGGTACCATTGTATCCAACAAATCCTTGGGCTTTCTTCTTTTCTGATGGAGGAATGAAACTCCCAATAGCAAAGTTCACCATGGCAACAATGAGGATAGCCAGGAGTCCAAGCTGGGCCTAAAACAAAACAACAACAGCATAGATAGATTAGTGATGCAACAGTCGTACTTCAGAATCTCCATGGAGGTTTACCTGTGGAGGGCAACTGAGTGCCCGCAACAACTGCCAGATACTTGACTTTACTTCTTTATCTATTTATCTGATTGGTGTTTTACGCCGTACTCAAGAATATTTCACTTATACAAAGGCAGCCAGCATTATGGTGGGAGGAAAATGGGATTGGGAAACCGACAACCATCTGCAGGATGCTGGCAGACCCTCAGATACTTGACAAAACTCCTGACTTCAAGTTGCAGTTGAACAAGTGTGAGCTGAATTTGAGAATGTGTAATTACATCATGGGTCAGTTTGATGCTACCAGAAAAACACTGAATGTTGAAGAATATGACAGCTCCAGGTATAACATAGGACTAAGCCATAATTTAGCTATCAAATGGAACGTGCCATTCAGAAATGTGCACAAACGCGCTTATTCAATTCATTTGACAAATTTAGTTACAACAAAAAAAATTTACAAAAAAATAATTGCCCTTTGCTACTGTCCAGTACAATGCATGTGATTTCTGTAGCACAGTGATTCAGTCAAATCCAAGACACGTCAGTTCTTGCTGAATTATTAATGATTTTGTTTTCCTTCTGTGATAACAAATCAATGACTTACCCTTGCCTCCCACTCCATGCCCACAACGGCGATGACTAGCAAGATAACCAGTGTGATCACTCCGATGATACGGATGTCATGAATCTCATCCACCATCAAGGCGTCATTGTCCTGTGCACGTACAAAGAGAGAGAAACATACATGTCCGGGAGCGTAAAATTTCAAATATGTCACAAACATGAGAAAAGTACCATACAAACTGTTAAGTCAAAACCATGACCACTGGACCCTAACCTAGAATGATTATACAAATGGAATCAGGAGCACATTGTTTCTTGTTCCTTTTAGGTTCTGATCAAAAACACCCTTTTTCGTTATATACATGTTTCACGATTGAACTTCACACCCCTCTTCACATTTATGCAATATTAACCCTTAACGATGACCTTTAGGTAGAATTCCTGTTACGCCCAAGTTTGTGGAGTTATCATAAACAGAGGACTGTAATATCTTGATAAAGTATTAATTAAGTTTAATGCACCAAATATTAAGCTCGAAACTTCAAAAAAAAAAAAAAAAAAGGTAGGTTTGACTCCTATGCCAGTACACTATACCTTCAAAATATCCCTCACAGTCTCGGCAAATCCGACTACATACATCGCTACGGCAACTGCATTAGCCACAGAGAAAATCAGGCCAATGGCTCCTCCAAACTCCGGCCCGAGACTGCGAGATATCATAAAGTAAGCTCCCCCTGTCAATATAAGATTAAATACATCTCTGATCATGTGTCTCTTTCTACAAAATGAGGTCTGTGTTATTTTACATGTAGCTGGTTTTAAACACATCTGTAAGTTTTGTTTTGATTGTTCTTAGTATCACATCAAAGTCCATCTACTGTGTCCTGTTTGAAACATGTTCTCGCAAAAACTTGGCTGCACTACTGCTAATGTTAAAGCCATATCCATTCATCCAACTGTACAAGGCTGACAAATCAGAATTTCACAACTGTCCACAAGTACTTATTGCCACTGAACGTTGTCAAAGGATTTTAACCAACATTAATATTGGACTGGAGGAACCTTCTTTCCAGTCTTTGGTGTCATTTGATTTCTCTGACAGAGACAAACACTGTAAACTAGATCCCAAGGGCTGTTAAATGGGCCTATTGCTCTTCTTCTATTTTTATTTTTCTTGTAACTAATGACCAATTGTCTTCTTATACAATTCAATGGTCTTCTCCACCCACAAAGGGCCTTATTTCAGCTCTTCCTCACGAGGAATGAATTTGAATCACACAGGCCTACATTTATTTATTACACCTCAACCTGTAGGCCTACTGGGTTTATTCCAATAACTCACTCACTGACAACTTTACCTTTCATTTTGTTTTGAATGAATGATTATGGCTTAATGTCACATTTTGTTTTGATAGCAGGACTTGCAGTATTATTTCATTCTCTGGTAATTTGCCTAATGCGACTTGTCATTTTTGTTTTACCCGTCGAAACTTTTCTGTATTCACGAACAACTTTCGTTTTGGAATCATAACATGATATGCTTGTTATGCTTTATCCAATTTATTTATTTATTTGATTGGTGTTTTACGCCATACTCAAGTATATTTCACTCATACAACGGCGGCCAGCATTATTGTGGGTGGAAACCGGGCAGAACCCGGGGGAAACCCACGACCATCCGCAGGTTGCTCCTAGACCTTCCCACGTACGGCCGGAGAGGAAGCCAGCATGAGCTGGACTTGAACTCACAGCGGCCGCATTGGTGAGAGACTCCTGGGTCATTGCGGCGCGCTAGCGCGCTAACCAACTGAGCCACCGAGGCCCCTTGCTTAATCCAAATGTCAGACATACACTTTGGAGATCTACTTTCGATTTCGACAGGACTGTTTGCTTTAAATCTCGCATGCACACTACAGCTTTCAAGAATTTAGGCATACACACAAATCGTCATGCGTATTCAGTATGCTCTGTCTTAATTTTAAAGGCATATCATCTAATTTTAAGTGCATTTACGCCTGCACGCCCCTTATCTGTATGGTCGGAGGAAGCCAGCCATGAGCTGGACTTGAACTCACAGCGACCGCATTGGTGAGAATAACCTTGCAGGACACGAAATTAAACAAATAATGAATGAAAGCACAGCTCCAAACATAATTAATATTTTTATTCAATGCATAATCATAACATATAAATCCCCAAAAAACAATGAAGAAAACATCACGAAAGAAAGGTAATATTTGAACATAACACACGGTCTATGTCATTAAGTGCACCGATACATCATACTTGGGTGAAACTACATCCGGCAATTTCTTCACATTTTTTCATCGTCCATAATGGGTCTCTGGCAATTCTCACCAATAGACCCATAAAAATATATGTATGAATGGGTTCTTGAAAAGAAAAATAAACACTAGGGTACAAAACCAAAGAAAAGTAAATGCCTGAGGGTAAAATTTGATTTCACTCCATCTGATTTTTACCCATTTAATTGTTTAGGACATCACATGACCTCAACACCATCTGCTCCTATCATTAGATTGATTAATGGTATTTTTTTTAAACACATTATTTAACATGTTGGACCATGCTTACCTCCCTTGACCTCTCCATTGGTACATATGGCCGCCATAGAGAGAGCAGTGATGGTGGTGACACAACTGGACAGGAGAACGACCAGAGTGGAGAGCCCCACCCCTGCCTGTCCCACCACCCAGGACAGCCGCAGGAACAACATCACACCCCAGATGTTCAGCAGACATCGTATCTGAAAAATGGGTCCTCAAAAAACTTGATGTTTGACCAAGTATTTCTTAGTAATTCTTTGCGAGATCTTATGTCACGGTTCAATGGTGTTCCATACAAGGGCGTTTTGTGGAATTTTAAAGTGTGGATGTTTTGACAGTTCTATACCAGGTTAATGCAAAATGGAACAGTAAGGAATTGGGTCGAAATTGGGCTCATGAGAATCCATGACAAAATATGGCTGCACTGAATTACTTCCCTTGAGGTCACTCCCACTTAGTATAAATAACAGCTTTTAAAAAGGGCACTATTTTCTAAATCTTCTTTAATATAAGAATGAGTATGATAAATGTAAATCTTAGGTAAATGCAAATAAAAGTGGTTTTGGTATTTTTGACATTTTGTAAAATGAGCAGATCTGTACAATGTCTTTGATTGAAAATGCTGTATTCTAAGTCAAAACTAGAAAACTACCACTCTGATATATACATGTACATGTATATGTATGGGGCATTCAGTGGGATAATGGCTTATCTTCAACCAGGTTACAGTATCTAGAGAGAATGTGTATTATATATGCATGCCAATACAACAGCTCCATTCCAGATGTTCAATCTACTATAATGTTCAATGTGGCCAGTGGGGCTGAAAACAAAATGAGGGTGAGTGGTAATACCAAGACTCCTTTGATCCATCCAAACTTGACCGCTCCGCTGGACCCTTTTTTCCCTGGGGAGATCTGCACGCTTGCATCAGAGTGAGAACGATCCTTTCCAATCAACAGGGGCTCTCGAAAGCGCTTCTCCCCATCTTCCTGCAGTCAAAGCAAATTGGCTATCAGGCATGATACCTTTAGGTTGATTCTGGGGGCCGCAACCATCCTTTCCTTTTATAATATAATTAAAAGTTTGTTCAAATTCCTACGAGACATATTCCTACATGACATGGGGTTGTTTTCCCAAAACTTCATCAGTCCATTTTCCTTAGCCCTTTTTCAAGAATAGCATGTTTCTTATCAATTTATGCCAGACAGAGAGAGACAACAAACTGTTTACATGCATCATCAACATGTACATACGTAGGTTTGATTGATTGATTTATTTATTTGATTGGTGTTTTACGCCATGCTCAAGAATACTTCACTTATACGACGGCGACCAACATTAATGGTGGGCAGAGCCCGGTGAAAACCTACAACATCCACAGGTTGATGGCAGACCTTCCCACGTATGGCTGGAGAGGAAGCCAGCCTGAGCTGGACTTGAACTCACACCAACCGCATTGGTGAAACGGTCCTGGGTCATTATGCTATTTTACCAACCGTAAGTTTGAAAAAGCCAACCATAATGTCACTAGCTTTTGTGGTGAGATCACAGTGCTCATGTGCACAGTAAGCACGAAATGCACTTATATGATGTTTACCAATTACATTGTGTAACAGTATCACAGAAAGCTATGAATACTTAGTATACTCTTTGTTTTTCTTCTTGTAGCATTCAACCAATCAATCAACGCTATTTTCACAAAATTTCATTTTTCCAGTACATGTTGTTCAATTTGTTGATTTCAGACTTTGTTCCTTTCTAACAACGCAAACTACCATGTGCTAAATATGTTTGCCCGTCATTGACTCTGACAACACTATATTGGATCTCAGCTTTGCCTTGATGCATATTCACTGTAATTTGCATAGTGCTCCCCTATAAGGGTTTAACTCCTACATAAACTTACTCCTGTGGAATGCCTACATGCATTAATAAGTTATAACACACAGACATGAACACGTTCATGTAGCTACACCCTTGTCCAGAGGGGCAACAATTGCACATTCAGAATTTACTACCAAACTGACAGTGTTACAATTCCTTCTTCTCAGCAGACAGAAATTGATCAAGCATTTACACATTGCTACAAACTATGCTTGGTAACTTAAAATTTTTTATTCCTTAACACAACGCACCTTAAATTACTCCAATGAATTTGAGTTTTGCTCAGTCTGGTTTGTTACGCTGGTATGCTGTATACAATTGATAATTAACCCCTACTGCATAAGGAATTTCAGTCGTGCAGCATTGGATCCAGACTGTGAGACAAATGGATTCTGCTAAACGCTGAACATATATACATGTAGGATGGGCTACAATTCAGTTTATATTTGAAAAGTGAAATTCCTGTAGCATTTGTAATTCCAAGAACATTTTCTAGCAACAGAGAGCCTGTATAACCTGTTTACCTGTACATGTAAGTGTAGCTTTAATCTCCAAATACATTTTTTCAGAGAAGTTTCTACACATATTTGTACGCAGCACTCTTCACAGCACATGCACGATTTTCTATGCTTGCTTCACATGTACATATCACAAACTGTGTGCAGACAATGGCAAGGTCACTGTGGATAGGGTGTAAGGCAAGAAGTCATGTCTACGAAAAAACAAAAAAAAAACAAAAAAAACGCAAAAAAATTTAAACTCTGTGTCAACTATTGTTTCTAATAATAATTGATACAATGCATTCCCTTCAATCTAAAGTTAGCCAAGCTAGCACGATGTCTATTTTAAGGCAATGTGCTGGCTGTCTGGGAGAGAGAGACAACAAAATTCAATTACAAGAGTACCCTTATATTGGATGGAACGAAAACAAAAATGTATTGTGGATTGAGATATTCCCTGTGAATGGGGCATTGTTTGAAAGTGGATGAAAAGCATGTATTTCTGTACAGTAATGCCAAAAACAAGTGCCAATGCTTTCCTTGCTTACTACACATGTAGGAAGATTTCATACACATGTACATGCAACAGTATGCGATCAAAATTCAAACAAGATTTCCATGTGTATGTCAAAAAGTAAAAAAAAGGAGATCAGAATCAGTCAAAAAAATGCTTCTGGGCACAAATTGAAGATACTCAGCCCATTTCGAAGTTGTCCACTAGAGAACCTGTGAGAAACAGCAGTTTTCGTTGATTTCTGTACAGAGTGTTCATTGAACAGAATTGTGTACCCTGTACCAGGATAACATGTCCAGGATATAAGAAACTGACAAAATCCCACATCAGTAAAAAAAGGAAAGAAAAAAATTTTGGGGTACAAACTAAAGATACTTTGCACATCTCACGCATGAAAATAACTTTGGCTGGCAAATTTCCGATTAAAAACCTATGAAATCCTTCTAGCGTTCTCAGGCACTGAATGATGTTTACACGTAAAGTTCATCAGGCATCACTTTATACTGGACAAAATGGGATATGATGGTGACAAAATGGGATATGAAGGTGACAAAATGGGATATGATGGTGACAAAATGGGATATAATGGTGACAAAATGGGATATGATGGTGACAAAATGGGATATGATGGTGACAAAATGGGATATGAAGGTGACAAAATGGGATATAATGGTGACAAAATGGGATATGATGCTGACAATGTCCTTGTCAGCAGGTTCTTTATTTATACGCTTTATATCTTGAAAGCATATGCTGCAGAATCTATGATTTCCCTTTCGCTCACTTACACAAAACATCCGTAAGTGGGAAGGTCCTTCAGTGACCTGCGGATGGTCGTGGGTTCCCCTCTGGGCTCTGCCCAGTTTCCTACCACCATAATTCTGGCCGCTGTTGTATAAGTAAATATATAATGGAGTGCAGCATGAAACACCTATTAAATAAATAAAATAAATAAATACACAATACATAAATGTAGCGTCGCTATGGGGTAGATGGACAGACACACGTACATGTCTCGACAGATGCCCATCATTCCCGGCAAAAAATTTGAAAAGAAATATTCGTGGCAAATTCCCTTTTTGGAGTGGAAGTATGAGTGTCTAACATGGCCGACATAATTTTGACTTTTTGATTCAAATGTTTATCAGGTAGATTATTGTTAGATGAAGATTTGCCAATGATAGTTCTGACAATTTTCTGGACCTTGAGGACATAAGAATTCAGAGTGCGCCAAACTTTAAAACTGGATTGATTTCTAGGCGATTATCCATACTGTGGTAAATAGGATCAGTGCTAGGCTCTATGTAGAGATCATCATACACGTGGCCAGTCTAATCTGAAGTACGCACAACATGATTTTAACATAAGCCTGAGGTACTTATATCAACAAATAAATACCGATTAAGGGTTGAAAGGTCACACTTGTCTATCGCAGAGCCGTCAATCCAGACATAACCAAAGATGTGAGAAAAACAAACAGCCAGGGTCCAAGGCCAATTCCTGGTCGGGGTGGGGGGTGGGTGGGAGATTTTGTGCTTTTTAAACCGTACTTTAAGCTTTTGCTGGCAAATATACATGTTAGGCCAGAATACATATTGTTATTTCGTCAGTATTTTCGTTTATAATTTTAAAAACTCGAGGCTTACATAAAAACATAGGCGTGGACAGGTATGCCACCAAGGGCTTGGACATACATGTAACATCATCACCCTCACAGAAAAATTTGTTTATTTCAGATAAAGTACACAATTGCCTGATTGTATACATGATTCTTTATCAACTGTTGATTTTCTGGCTGAGGATATATATGTGTATCTCATATACTTTCAAACACAAAGTCCAATAAGTCACGCGGCCCTGACAAAATTTATGGGATTGTATTAAAAAGAATGCCTAAAAGTATAGCCCTACCCTTTGTCCATGTACTGAGGTGTTTCCATCTTGCTTTAAAGGAGAAGAAAACTTAAAACAATGACACTAAAGGCTGAAAACAGCACATTTCTTTCTATCTGGTGATGCCTGTTGCATAATTTTGTGATTTTTCCTCGCCATACAGGTAAAGCCTGAAAACAGCAAAGCTGGCATAAATCGCTGAGTCCATGGTGTCCTCCATCTTTAACACCACGTAATTTATGCTGGGGGTGTGTTGCCTCTCAGCCAGTGAGAGTCTTTAAAACTGCTGGCTTGTTCGTGTGAACTCGGAACCTACGTCCAACATTCCCGTTTCCCGATCATCAAGCGGAAAAAGAACTGTACTGTTCACTACCTCTTGGGAGTTCTAATGGAAATGTACGAACTGCACTTCGGTGGTTTCCAATGGCAATTCTCCTCCTAACACAGATCACTTCAGGACTACTTCTTAAGCTAAATGAAGTTTAGCAGATTTTGGTGCTGACTTTTATTTATAATTTATCAACTTGAGGTACATATTAGAACAGTTTTTATGGCATGCACCTACGAGGAAGTGCAAACTCTTTTCAATGGTATTTGTTTGATATCTGAATTTTCTTCTCCTTTAAATCTGCCGTTATGCCACTATCTAACTATCTAAACGTATTAATTTACGGTGTGATAAATAGCTGATGTCTGTTGATATCAAATTTTTTTTTTATTATATGTTTTACAAAGAACAAGATGACCACCATCTTTTAACTACTCAATTCATGGGCACAATATCCAGGGGGTGTCAGAAATTACCAATCTCGGGGGTCATCCTATGTTCTCACCTTAATTTTAACCTAGATGTTAATGCTATTTGTTCCAAGGATTTCAGAATGCTTGATTAAAAGATCTTGTAATGATTTAAATTCTCCTCATCCAATTTTAACGTTCTGCATATCTCTGGTTCCAGTCTCTGTTATCTGGTCTCCTTTCACTAACGTTAATTTTTGATCAATGCATTCACACATGTTCATTTATAAAACTTTGACAAAAAAATTTGACAGAAATTGGCGTATATTTCCGATTTTAATCGGAGAAAGCACTTACCAAGCCAAAATTTCACCGTTTTATGTGATTTTGACAGTTTTCTGATAAAAAAAAATGTAACACACATACCTTTTCTTCATGCAGTTCATCTAGCGTTGGCCTGGCTTTGAGCGCGTGAGTAGCTGTTGAGGACAAGAGATTTCTGTAGTGGTCAACATGTGGTAAAGCTTCGTGGGTGTTATGTCCGAAAGTCTTCAGGTTGTGAGTGTCGTAACCGACATATGTGTTGGTGGGACTCATCGACCGGACTGACAAGACAGGGGAGTCGGGCTCTGAGACTTTCCTGTCTCCACTCCTGCCGTTGTCCCATCTCTCCTTCCCTGAGCGGCCGCTATCTCTCCTCTCCCGGCCGATCGCATGGCGCGCCACATGTCCTGACGATTTCTGGACATCGCGTGGTGAATCCCATCCATTCACCTGTCCTTTCTTCCGAGATTCATCCACGAATTCTACCTTAAATCGAGACTTGCCTCCTTTTTGTTCATCGTCTGCGCAACACATGTCGTCGTTTTCTTCAACATCACTGAGATTGGAGGCTGAGCCCCGAGCGTCCGCCGTTTTAGCGGACAGTTTTGGGAAGTGCGTTGCCGCAGCCTCCCCGTGTTCCGCAGTGGCCGCCATCTTTTTTCAAGTTTACCGCTGCCCGGATAAGGTCATGTGTGACGTCATGGGATGCAGGCTTTATCAAATGATAAAAACAGCTATACATAGTGGTTACGCCTACAGCATTTGTAACGACTTGTAAACATGTGTAAAAATAAGAAGTCAAGTGAAATGCCCATAAAACTGTCTGTATTATTTCGATACAACCATTTTGACATACAGTATATCACTTAAAAGCTGTCATTTTTTTTCTCTCTCTCTCGGTATAGTCTACTTTCATAATTAGATTAAACCAGCTTGAATATATACATTATCGAGGCCCTGCAAGCGTTGTCATTCAGGGCTAGGCCTACATGTATTTGATAATCAAAGCTACACATCTTGCGAATAGGCATACATGTAGTACATTTACATGAATATAGAATAAAGACATCTACCCTATATACTGTAATGAGTGTGTTTCTGATCAGTCTATTTCAAGATCGGTAAGCAAATGGCCTACAAACAGTAACCATTCATAGTAACCATTCAACCTTCGGCTTACATAGGCTGAATTTTATTATGCCGGCTTCAGAATGCACTGGTTGTAGGCCTATCTTGATTTACACAGATCCGTAGTTGTGGGTTCCTTAATTGTGTGTGTGTTAGTGGACCTTGTGACTAATATAACAAATGCTATACTATCAGTCCCAGCTAGGCCTAAATTTGTGTATGGTTTAACACTTTTGTGATAAAACCAGCTACAAAAACTAAATAAAACTGTTCCAATTTGGCACATATTTTCTAGACACATTTTTAAAAAATAATTCTTATCATTTTTTTTAATTCATTATTATTATTATTATTATTTTGTTTTGGGTAGCATAAGTAGTTGGGGATATGCCCGGCTAAGATATAGGGTGATATTATCTTCTACAAATAGGGCCTACAAACACATGATCGCCGTTGTATGAAGTGAAGTAGACCTACATGTATTAAAGCTCAACGCCATCAGGCCTCTCAATCCTTACGTACGTGTACATTGTTGTTATAGCGCTGCTTGATGGGCTAAATAAAATATTAATATAACAATATATTTATACGTACTGTATAGAAGATGATCAATAACCGAAATATACGGCATGTTGATTATTTGCACTAGATATATAGAGTATAAGCATCACATGGGCTATGTATGCATGCATGTGGTATATAACGACGTGGTTGGTTTTAACGAAGTATGTATAACATATGGAATAAACCTTGTTTAAATATGGATGCGGGGTTGTGTAAGAAGTAATTGTAAATGTCACGTGGGTTTAGGCTGTTATCCAATGTTTCTACCAATTACGGGAAGGCGTACATGTATGTACACGTAAGACTATCTACACTGTATAACGTTACGCCACAGCCTGCATGAGCTCATCGCGTGAAAACATACTTGTATAGACACTGATTATGTATAGGGGCCTACCCATTCCAATAATCATTGGTTTGACCGCAAAAATAAAAATTTAACAAAAAATCGATCTAGGCTAAGGCCTACTAAGCATATAGTTCTTTTTGGCAGGTAAAGTTTGTCCATGCTTTCAAAGGCTTAAATCACACTTTAATCACGATTCAATATACTTTCTGGAAAGTGATCAGGGTGTAGAGGTACCTCCTATATATGCATGTGTAGGTTCACGTGAAATATACGTCCAGTATTAAATCGTAATACCTGTTCGTGTAAATTAAGTGCATGTCATTAAATCGGGACTACACACAAGCATTGAAGACTTTAACTCTGCCCTGTGGCTTATAGATATTTTTCCTAGTGGTATAATAGGCAGGATGGACAGTGTCGTCGTGCTGCGTGCCCCTCCATCTGTCCGTCCGTCCGACACGAAGTGCCCGTGATAGATTTAACAAACCCCATACTGCATGCCATTTTAACTTCAAATTTGATATATATGTTGAGACGAGGATGAAGTACATACCTACAATGTATTTAATCAAATTCCTGGTTTCCAAGGCAAACGACTCGAAAATTTGGATAACGACTGGAAGTTCAAATTTGTTATACATGTTCAGTTACAGGTAAACTAGATTCCTGTTAAAACTTTAAAACTTAGGTGATTGCGATTAAATTTCTGGGTTGTATGATACTTCGACCTTTCAATGTGTTTTTAAGGTTTATAAACCCATTTGGAAACCATATTTTTTTATCCCCACAAGTTAATTAGATCTGAACCAAGCTCTCAGTTTAAACATTGACTCAAAGATATACGGAAGTCAGATGTAGTGTGTCAGTATCATCCAAATACAAAGCAAAACTCAATCACGATAAAAGTCTATGTCACACTTATACATTGTAATGCACATACGTTGGGCAAATTGGGCCTAAACCTACGCCATATACATATGCACATGTCAAAACAGTTCCCAAGTGGAAATACATGTAATGTACATTCCACTTTCCTTATGCAAATGGACTCGCCCACGGATGAATAATGGGGCTATACTCATATCCTTGGCAGCCATCGCGTGAAATAATCTTGAATCCCAGTTGAGATGTATTTGACATATAAACACCAATCGAAATCATAACATTGGTAATTCTTAGTCATCAGTCATCTTAATTGGTCTCCGTGTTTCCAGTATTTTGCATCAAACATTAGTGGCTGCACTAAATAAGTAGAATAAAAAATTACGTTAATGTGTTTGGATCTCTAATATTTGTTATTACCTGCAGATAGGTACACAGGCAGACCACATTAATCACAATCACTATTGAGTGCAATTAAAATGAAACCTAAAACATGTAATACGATGGACTTTCGAACGGAAATCTCGATACAACAGATATGGTAACATGGCGCGAAACTCAAAAATGTGCAAAAACGACCTCCTCTATCTGACAGAGGTAAATTTGAAGGGCAATATAGGTGGGTACACACGGGCACACACGCGCACCCAAGCGATCAATCACTCGGTAAGTACAGTACGGCACTAATGAAAATTAGTATATAATAGTAGAAAAAAACTCTCTCTTATATTCATATATACATAGGTTAGACAACACGCTACACAAGATGAAAACCAAAACTTTAGAAATGAAATAAAATTAAAAACAAAAAATTTGGATAGAGGAAAAGAAAAAAATGTCATAAATTAACAAGAATTAAATGCTTATTTTCATTTACAATACAGGAAGTGAAGAAAAAAGCAACATAGGAATATCGTGAAGGCGACAAACTTATGATATGCACAATTGCATTTCTAAACAGATTTCCCACACTTCGTTAGCGCCTTGTTAAAAATATCGTAATATCTGAATCTGTGAAATTGAAGAAGGGATTTTGGTAACGACAGTTAGATATTCCGAAAAAACTGAAAAAACAAAAAAACACATGCAGGAGTTATACTTTCAGTCGTCATTTCCCTTAAATGGATATACTTGACCTGTACGTGTATGTCATCTGTTGTACTTTGATTGCAACTATCCATATCTCCAATATTGTGATTTAATGCTTCATGGACATGTAGTCCTAGCCCAGGGTTAAGCGGAATTAGACACAATCATGAAGCAGAGCGCCGAGATTCTGAACGCTCTGTCCATATTTATTTACGAGAGAATTATACTCTTTGTAAAGTTTGAGCAAAGGGGTTTGATGGAAAAACCTTGACACACTGGTATCTACAGTAATAAACTGTGATGTTGGTTGAAAACGTCACCCAACACACAGGATCTAACAAATGCTTCAAGGCGAGATATGTACACGCCATATGCAGGACCCTTCGCTATATTGCTGTCCAAGTAAGGATAAATGACAATGTCAAAATTAAAACTATCCCTCTTATTGTAGAGTCTGTGAGAAAGGAAACCGTTTTGGTCTTTGTGCAAATATAGATCCAGATAAGACTTACCATCTCGAGAGTCTGTGATTTTATTTAAATTCATCGAAGGTGGGTAAAATAACTTTCCCAGCCGTTGCTATGTATGGATTGTTTAAAGCTAGCAGATCATCATTTAGTGGGTCAGAAAGATCGGACCTGGTGAGGATTACTCCTTAATAGTTTCTGCATATTGTCGTATTTTTATGAGAACAGGTATAGGCACAATTTGCATCCATCGGAGTACATAGATGTTACTAATGAGAAATTCAAGCAACTCGATGCATATCGAAGCATTCTATGAATCGTAACCCTTGTATGTAGTGGAACTGAAGAAGTCTGTGTTCCCTTTGACGTTAATTTAGCGGTGACCAGTTTTATTGAACACCGATATAATTAATGACAAAATTTTATGTATTGAATCTCTTTGAGGTATAGTAGTATAGAGAATGGAGAAATCCTAAGTACCGAATCTACATACAGTTGACACCCGAACTTTTACCAATTACACAACAGTACTTTTTCCAAAATAACTGTACTTTATCTTATCTTATACAGCTTTCATTAAGAGAGTAGATACATGTTTGGTGGTACTGCTTCTTGATCCCACAATACAGCGTATGAAGTGAAGATATGGCTGCAATACAAATCCAGTTGAGTATAAGGGAAGAGGTGGCTACAGTAACTGTCCAGTTGAGTATAAGGGAAGGTGTGGCTACAGTAATAGTCCAGTTGAGTATAAGGGAAGGTGTGGCTACAGTAATAGTCCAGTTGAGTATAAGTGACGGATTGGCTGCAATAAAAAATCCGGATGAGTGTATTTGAAGGTTTGGTTGCGATGAAAATCTAATGTGTATAAGCGAAGGTGAGAAATGAAAAAAATAATGAGGTGAAATAGGTGAAGAGTGTAAAGGGAAGAAGGGAGAATGCACAGAAGAAAGAAGAAAAAGAACTTATATCCCACCCACTGCCTTTCAATGCATTTTCAATGAAATAAATAAGAAGTACAAAATATGATGAGTCATATAGACTAATACTACCGTTATATTAAAGATGCAAATAAAACTTAAAAGAGAGACGTAAAGGACATAACTTTTCTAATTCCACGTACGTTGATAGTCACGATTTCTGGTCCTCAGGCGTCCGAGAATGTGGCCATCACTGGAACAAACACATTTATAGATTAGAAACCAGTTGCTGTTGCAGGCCTGGGATTGGTTACACTGCACTGCCCCGAAACTTATTGTAACAAACTATACAAGTATAGATTAAAATGGTATACTTGCGTGGAAATAGTGCCAAAAAAGAACATCACCCTAGTGTTGGTCATTAGTGATCACTTGTACAGCCGTCGTTTTTATTATTACAAAATGACCCGTGGGAAATTGTATTTCATTATTTCGATGCGTCATGACCAAGTATATGTAATTCTAAATAAACTTGTCAGTGAGGCACGAAATTAGCTTTTGCTAAAAAAAGAACAATTCTAGATCTAACTCTACATGAATATCATCTTTACACTATGCAAGATACAGTTCACCCTTCTGAAAATATTGTTCGTTTCGCCCTAGTATTTTACTAGTATTAGCTTGTGTTAAATCCGTGCTTCTTAAAAGGGGACAACACTTGTCAAGTGAGCAATCGCCATTACATGGTGGTCTCCCTTCCACTGGAGTTTTGCCTATGGCCAAAATACACACCCCCCTATTGCTTGTCGATATTTGCAACTCAGTCCTATGTGTTTTTGTGCAACTGTATTGAGAACGCTGCTCAGTATTGGCAATCTTAGCTGATAAACCGCCGTGATCTAAAAACAGGCTTTTGTTCATAATACCTTTTTTACATCACTATCTGAAATAAATAGTATGTGTGTTGTATTAGGTGAGACTGAAAATTCACCAATATCATTTCTGATACTTTAGTGAAGACATGTATTCTAGTTCCCGAAAGAAGTCATCAAAACTTAGCCAAACTGACACTTCTGCAAAAGGTTTGGGACGCCTTCGGTGGTGGCGTAATGGTTAAAGCATCAGTCTCAAAGTCGAAAGACCCGAGATCAAACCCGGGTAGTGTCATACAGAAGAATTCAAAAGTAGTACTTGTTGATGACTGGCGCTCAGCACTGAGATTTCTGGTGTCTTCGGCACGATATTTCATTGACAGCAGCATTTAATCGGCATGGACTCGCGCTGTCATCAGATGACACAATATATATACACACACCTAATAACTCCTCGTCGTCATATGACTGAAAAATTGTTAATTAAACTAAACCCCAAGTACACATGCATACACATATACATGCACAAATTAACTAACTTTATAACAATAATAATAGAATAGATATGTCACTGACGCAAAGTACATCCCATCCCGATCTTTGAATGCTCTTGCTGATCAACCAGTTAAGATAGGCAGGATATTGGAAAGTGGCAGTTATGTGCTTTTTATTTGTCAGCTCTGAGTTATCCATGGAGCTATGATGTAGTAAACAGAGACCCTCGACCTATGAGAGGTCCCAGGGGTCCGGCAATCAGGTTAAGATGCAAAGACTGCTTGCTGACGGACGGGCGCACCAGAGAGGAACAAATGACGTGGGCAGTTTCTTATCCAAGTCTTTAAACCATGCTCTCAGTGTATACAGGTTGGCCAGCCAGTTCAATTTTGTGTGCGGTAGATGCCGGGTTCCATCGATTACGTGTGGCCGTTTGGTAATTATCACGTTCATGACGCTGCCGTCGCTGCTCTAGTTAAAACGCCCCATGCTGTTGTCTAATGCATTCTGTAACTGCTTAAACCGGGATTCTACTGGTGGATAAGGTATCCGCGAGATCAGCTTCCTTCGCTTTGCTGAACAGCATGTTATTGTTTATTAGATGTAATAACAAAGCAGCATTTTGAGCAGTTCATTTAGGTCAGTGACGTCTACTGAATTGCAATTAATATCTCTGCATTTTTACCTCATTCTACTTGAGCCATGGTGTTTGAGGATGTAAAAGTTTCTACTATTTAAGCAGCTGCATGAACAGTTAGATGTCACGATTACTTGTGGCAATTTGCAAACAACGTGTACCGCACTATGTAATTCTAGAAAAGTGACCTTTGACATATTGCAAGCAAGACCTCTGTGTTTCTTACGTAAATGTCCTTAAAATACATAAATAATTTGTCACTATTAAAGCATTTACATAAACAGTTGGAACCAAACTCCAACTGAGGTAAATTGACAAAATGTCGTATTTCATCGACTAGTGACCATTTGGTATCTGTAACAATGCCGTCGCTGCACTGTGTCGACTATTTATGCCGTAAGTCTTTTATATTAATGTCATTTATTCCTGAAAGATTTCTGCAATTAATTGTCAGATCAATAAATGAATTGATCAAATGTTTATAATTAAAATCTTAATTATTCCATGACAGTCGCTTGCTTTGGACAAATTGCTCAAAGAATGAAGACAGAATTAATGGGTGAAGTGAGTGGGAAGGGATTCGGATTTTTTTATCGCTGACGGGATTAAAATATGTGTTTACATTTTCGGTTATTGAACTCTCGCCAGACAATTTCAAGCAAATAAATCACGAAGCATGCAGGTAACAGGTTTGGTGATAAATCTCAACTGGTATATTGAATACAGATATAGATTGGATTCTTCTGTTGTGTAAACGTTAACTTAGTCAAGGTCTTCGTGACCTTGAGATCGACAGCCGTGTCTTTCTGTCATCGACCTCTGTGACCTTTACATCAACACGTGGTTCACTCGCATTTAATCTCTAAAGATCTGAGCGAGTCCTCCGGCAAGGCTTACACAATTCATATACATTAATGAAATAACGATCACTGTCAATTTGAGAATGAACACGTCAGCAGCATTACGCTTCGGTAGACGTCATTGGTAAATATCAGAGGAATCGCTACAGCAGTTCCTCTCGGTGGACATCTACATGCAAAAGGGATCGGTATAATCCTCGCAACAACGCGATTATTGTAAACCAGATGTAGACATCTTAACAACATATATACATAAGCATAAGCAAATCCATAATGTAACAGGTGGTGTATAGAAAAGGGCAGCCTCGGTGAATTCTATAATCTTTTATATGATTCATACAGACCAAAATCGACAAAACCTTTAAGAGGATTAGTGGGCAACAGCCTTCGGAATTAGATGATCCATGGTTTAATTTGAAGCAGTGCATTATACATCTGACCACGCCAGACGGTGGTCAGCACGAAGGCCCGTGGGATTTACTGACCAGTCACACCGATAATAGAGACTTCAGAACGTCCAGAGAACAGGGTTCAATCACAGGTCCCAGCACCACGAAGCAAATCTGGAACTTTTGAACCCGAGGGTTGTTATAAAATTAACACGGTGGTGTCTTCGCTCTGACTGAGACGCGAAGAAGTATGTGCAACCCACCTCAAACAACTACGTAAAAATATTTAATTATATGAGAAAAGTTGAGAAAGAATAGAAAAAAAAGCAAACAATAAAAAACAACCAAAACAAACTTACAAACCAACAAAAGATGAAGACCCCCCCCCCTCTAAAAAAAAAAATAAATAAAAAAGAAAAAAAGAAAAAAACAAAAATAAAAAAATGTATCAGCCAGAGCCTGGACTCAAGCGCTAACTGTCTGGGGATCAAGCCGAATTAAAAATACACAGAAAACATCCAAAAAAATGACAAAATGCTCAAGATTCTGTTGGTGGATACGTGTTTTGCCCTCATTCAGCTCTGTGTTCTGTACAATGCCGTCTTATTTAGTCTTCTGAAGCTTAACTCGTTCGACAAGTGTGATGCACTTCCGTAATTGCTTCACCAAATCCGCCAGCATTCATTTGCCCACTTCTTGTTTCCAGTGTTTTCCATCCCTCGCAGTAGATTTTAATGACGTCAGGTCTGTCGCGAATGTACACGCGTCAAAGCATTCTCTTTCCAAAGGTCGGAGGCATGGAAGCGAGTCTCCGTAAATATGGAAATTCCGGGAGACGGGAGATGGAAAACCGTTAACAAGATTGTGCTCGGAAACCGAAACATTGCATGGAGAGGTGAAGGAGTAAATTAATTTAGCGTACAGCTTTGAGCGTGTCTGGAATACGTAATCATATGGATGCTATTTATGTAGTTCCATCGGACGCCGTTAGGTGGAGTGTCATGAAGAGCGAGGCCACATGTGTCTTTATATTGTATGAAGCATAGCGCCAAACTGTCGACCTTTAACTGTCACACCTGACCAAATTTTACGCTGACAGTAACTCAAGAAAGAAAATACATGACGAAGGGAACTAAACCAGTGACTACGACATGGTGCTAAATGGTATCTATTTGTATATAACGTGTGAGGTATGATAGATACCAAATGGTCGTTCTAATTACAAAATAGTAGCTTCACAAGAACCAACTGTTTGGACAAAACTGCAATGTAAATAAACATTGTGACATTTTTTCCATAATGTGAATGGCTGGAACCCGTCATATCCTGCATCTGCTTCAACTTATTTCCGGGGGTCTCCGTGGCTCGGTTAGTTAGCGCACTAGCGCAGGGTAATGAGCTAGGAGTCCCTCACTAATGCGGTCGCTGTGAGCTCAAGTCCAGCTCATGCTGGTTTCCTCTCCGGCAGTATGTGGGAAGGTCTGACAGCAACCTGCGGATGATCGTGTGTTTTCCCCGGGCTCTGCCCCGTTTCCTTCCACCATAATGCTGGCCGCCATCGTATAAGGGAAATATTCTTGAGCACGGCGTAAAACACCAAATCATCAAATAAATAAATAAATCAAATTATTTCCTGACTTGAAATAAGATTACTGGTTTCAAGCCTGAACAGGTCTGCATCAGTTGCCTGGACTATAAAGTCTGTCCAATAAAGTTGAATTCCTAACAACGTTAATACTGTTTCGAAACGAACACTGGAAATGGTATGCATTAACATATGGTCTAGAAAGACATCTACAATTTGATTAAGTCACGTACAGAAGTTAGTTAAACATTTTACTTACCATTCTCATGAAGCACGTTGCTACATTTCCCTGGTATCTATCCCGTAAAACACGTTGCCACATTTCCCTGGTATCTGTCCCGTAAAACACGTTGCTACATTTTCCTTGTATCTATCCCGTAAAACACGTTGCCACATTTCCCTGGTATCTGTCCCGTAAAACACGTTGCTACATTTTCCTTGTATCTATCCCGTAAAACACGTTGCCACATTTCTCTGATATTTATCTCGTAAAACACGTTGCTGCATTTCCCTGGTAACTGTCTCGTAAAACACGTTGTTACATTTCCCTGGTATCTTTCTCGTAAAACACATTGCTACATTTCCCTGGTATCACGTTGCCACTCTTTATTGAAACCTACACCTACTTAATTTAATTTTATTTTCTTTGAAAATGGATATACACGGAGTTTGGTTAAAGTGGCTGAATTCACAATCGAGAGAGGCAAAATAATAACAATTTTTAACCAACCAATCTGCTACATTGTGTTGAGGTAGGAAAGTAGGTTTAATCCTTTGCAATCATTAATTTCTAGCTGAAAATTAACGGATGACACGGATAAAGATAATCTTTTCCGCCTTGATTAAACCAGACAAAAGGTATGAAGTTTTTTTGTTCATTTAAGCTTTTTCGATGACGATTGGTGAAATGTTCACTTAACACTTCTGTGTTATATGTACGAGAGAACAATAACCAGTAGTTGTGTTACATGTACGAGAGAACAATAACCAATAGCTGTGCTACATGTACGAGAGAACAATAGCTGTGTTACACGTACGAGAGAACAATAGGTGTGTTGCATGTACGAGAGAACAATAACCAATAGCTGTGTTACATGTACGAGAGAACAATAACCAATAGCTGTGTTACACGTACGAGAGAACAATAGCCAATAGCTGTGTTACATGTACAAGAGAACAATAGTCAACCGGGCATGGGACTGAGTCTCTATTACGCGGAAAATGTACTCCGTTTTTAATCTGCTTGTTAACACTAGAGTGCCGTCTGTCCCCCCGAGAATGGTAAACCCAGAAATACACACAAGCTACATAAAAGCAGACGACAGGCCATCCTGTAAACTATTTTCATATGTTATCATTTGCCAAAATCGAGGAAAGGCGGAAAACAAAGGTTACTTATATATAGAGGCTTTAAGTGATTGATGGAAAGAAACATTCAAGGACGTGTACAATATTATGAAGTCCCTCAGGTCTTTGATTTGTCTTCTTCTAGGTAAAATGTCAGATATATATATAACTGAATGGTAGATTGACGGATTGAGGGACTTCTAGTCCAGTCATGCTAGTGAAGGAAGCTTTATTCAATAATAGGTCAATTATGTATATTGATGGGGGAAACTGGAATGTCACGAGTAAACCACCTGCCTGTGGCAAGTAACTGACGAACTTTATGATGTTTGGCAGTACGGCGTGGAATAAGGAAAAGTATTCTGGAAAAACTCGGCTTTTCATGTGTAATTCTGGCAAAGTATCTTGTAATACGTTGTCTGACATTTGAGACAGACAGGTGGATGAGTTTAACTGGAGAAGGGATATCTTTTATGTGCCGGTAATACTGCACCAGAGGAACGCTTTGTATACGCACTCAATAATTACCTTGCCCGAAATCGAAAACTCAAAAAGGAAAAAAATATCTTAGCTCCTAACGGCAACTTCCTTTTACCTTCATCATTTCGAAACAATACTGAAAGCGTTTCACTGAAATGTGATTATAAAAGCGTGCTGTGAAGCAGGTTGGAATTCCCGCATCTTTGTTGACCGGTGGGATGTTATACAGCGACCTCTCATTTGGATTTAACAAATATCTTAAGGGCAATATTACATAAGCTTCACACAAACGATTTTGCTCATTGCTTATTCTTTAAGACTGGCGAGAGGCAACATATATGTGTGGCTTAATTACCGAAAGAATAAATCGGCTTTCATTAACTGAGGATGGGTCCCCGGGCTCTGCCCGTTTTCCTCCAACTGCTGGAATCGTGCTGTTGCACAGAAAAATACTCTGCATTAACTGTTAGTTGCCCAGCTTTTATTTGTGTGCAATAATGTGTTTAATGTAGCGAATTACCGCTACGCTAATGAGGGGACTATGCGTTTGAATCTTTCTGTGGACCTACAACAAGACAGGAACGTTATATAAGGTGAAAGAACCGAAATACAAGTTATGTAATAATCTCAGCCTTATCCTTGGTGATACTGGTGGCTTGCACGAACTCCTGGAAACAATCGGTCCTGCCTACATACTCCTTACAGCGCAGAAATACAGAAATCTTGGACGGCGCGAAGGTCACCGTAAAGTTACGGCGATCAGGCAGGAAGTGATGTCAGAAAACACAAAAAATCAACCTGTGTTTCAAACCTTTGTTTCCAATAATACTTTAAGCGCATGATTCTAACCAACTGATGGAACAACTTTATTGCAGAGTACTGATGAAATACTTCCGCTCGAGGACACCAGTGGTGAGGACAAGCGTAAAAAAAGCTTATGTGCGTCGCACATGCTCTGAAGGTTGAGCCTATCTACAGGTGGCAGTGGTGTAAAGTTTTTATAACTGCACTGGCCTGGTTTCTGCTGGTGGACTATGTATCCGCGAGATCCCGTCTCTGTGCTTTGCTTCGTGTTATTTCTTATTAGATCTGATGATAAAACAACATTTTGAGTAGTTCATCTAGATATTAATTGAATTTGAATTCCAATTAATATCTCTGTTGTTTTCCTCATTCTACTTCAGCCATGGTGTTTGAGGATGTAAGAGTTTCTATTATTTAAGCAATTGCATGAACAGTTGTATGTCATGATTACATATGACAATTTGCCAACCAAGTGTACCACATTATGTAATTCTACAACAATGACGTCTGGTATATTACAAGTAACACCAGTGTATATTTTAGCTAAATATCCTGAAGTCGTAATCCACCACTATTAAAACATTTCCGCGAGCAGTTAGAACATATTTTCAGCCTTGGAATTGCGTCTTGTCTTTTAGAATCCAACCTTGTTTTCATATTAAGAAAATATCTAGACGGTTTGTCTAAAAAACAGAGCGCTGCAGGAAACAGTGTGACATTCTGATCTTCCACCAAACATTAGATCTTACACGCAGAAATCTACAATGACGTTTAACAACATCTTTAAAGAATCTCTTTTTGGTAATTATCGATCAAACTGTTATGTTGCTGTCATTAGGCTGTGAAACGTTAGTAAACATGAAAGGTATAAGACAGGGTGTTTGAAATCTGCACCGAGGGGAAAAGCTTTATTTCTAGCACAGACTAGTGTCTTCAGATGTAAAGGATGGTCGACTTGCAATCGTAAGCAACTGGGAACAACTCGACGCAGTCGATTTACGCCTAGCGCGTATGTCGAAAAGTTTGACAAAACCTTACGATCGCGAGCATCTTGCGGCGCCTGATCAGATTCCGTTTTCGGTGGATCAACTACGACTGGCGGCAACTTCCAGTCGCACGGTCGATCTACACCGGTTTAAGAGACCGTCTTGTGATAATTTTACCACACTTTAATGAATGGTACACAAAACAATTGGTGATGACTTTCTCACGTGAGGTTTTTTTTCACCTAGATAACATCGGTGAATTTTACGGTTTAATGAAACCGTAATGTCAGAAGTAAAACAGTGCCCCTAATCAGGAAAACAACAACCTAACTGATATAAAGCAGCAGCGAAATCGACGACAAATTGATTCGAGCGTGCGACCTCACTGATGAAGGGTTGATCGGATAAGACGATTTAGCTTAAAGCATACCTGAAGCGCTTGGTTTTTATTTCTGATTTATTTTATTTATTTGATTGGTGTTTTCCGCCGTAATCAAGAATAATTCACTTATACGATGGAGATCAGCATTATGTTGGGAGGAAACCGGGCCAATGGAAACCCATGACCTTTCCAGGTTGCTGGAAGACCTTCCCACGTAAGGCCGGAAGGGAAGCCCAGCATGGGCTGGACGTTTCTAAGTTTAGTATGTGGCCAAACACATGAATGTACAAAAGGATTCTCAGCTTTCATCTTGGGGCGTAAAATTTTCTACACTTTTCTTACGGTCCAGTTGGTCAGTCCAGAAATTAATTTGCCTTATGTGGTGACGTCAGCGGCGATGAGCATGAGAATATTGCCGAGCCTTTATGGAAAATATGCATAAAATAGAAGGTGTACTAAGAAGTATAAAATACGTCTAAACAATGAATAAAGCGTACGTATATGTATCCAGTATTCATAGAAAAATATAATCTAGACACCGTTTCACTTTTGTGACCTCAATTTCTGCCTGACCGTCGTGACCCCAGTTACCCTGGCGTTTTTCGATATTTATGTGCTGTAATGAGTACGGTAAGAAGCAAGCAAACCCGTGTTAATAATAAATGACTCAGTCCATTCATTTAGCACAGTAAATAACCCATCACGGTAGAGGTTGTGCTTTTTCCTTGGAAAACTTTCGCATGCTTATGTAAAATACTTCATGAAAGGTTTATGAACTAGGCTTGGAGGATATTATCTTTTTTTGATAGAAGATTCATGGCTTTGTCGGGAACACGCTAATTGAACCAGGTACGCCAGGCGCCTTGATATTGATCACCAGCTTTCATGTCCAGGTTTGTATGTATGAGTTATGCTATGCATTTTAAAGTTAGGTAACTGATCACACGATGTCATGTTAAGGTGAACGACTATAAGATCGATCATTCTTACGTATAACACGTATAATATTGTTTTGTTGCACTGGTGTCTCGACACCAACCAATCAACACAACGTATGTTCACTTTGTTTAGTAACACATGATTCTGTTTATCTTTATTCACATGCTGTATTTCACCGTCTTTTAGCTGGCGAACGCATGTGACACAATCTAGTTCAGTTTGGATGCACTAAAAACACTGATGAGGACGTGACTGGTGTCAAGATGTTAATGCATTACCAAGGACCTTTTAACAAAAGATTCTGTGCTATGAATCGAGTTGTTTATCGTGTAGACCCATTCTGGTCCATCCTAAAGCTTTTTCTGTGAATGCGGAAAAAGTCACATAGACATAACTGGCGGATATTTCCTAAATATTTCATAAATGTGTATTCCTGTCAAAGACTATGTTTGGCTCTACGAAAACCTGTATGCTGTAATCGACTTACAATATGTATTTTTAAGGCTGGCTAGTTTAAAAGTGTTTCCGACATTCAGTCCACCTTAACCCTAATGTGTGTGGCATATCAAAATATAACCAGTCCAAATTCATTCCGACAATTGTTTATTTATCAGTTTATCAATCACTTTATCAATTGTTAATTGTTCTTTTGAATTGGCATAAAGAAATTTGTGGAAGGTTAATCCATATGGTTTGTGCGACTCAAAATAGAACGAGTTACTCAAGACAGTTGAATACCATGTCCTACGTTGTGACTTTGAGGGTAGAGTTTAGGACGTCTGAAAGGGAAATAAAAAAAAAGTACGTGGGTAGGTATACCAGAAAACTCCGGATTCTCGTGCATTTTCCCCTGGGTTTGTTTCCTCCCACCATAACGCTGGCAAAATTCCGCAAACGAAACACATGTAAGATGTAAGATACAGTTAACCAGAATGTAGATACCTTGACTTTGTCAAGGGAGGTTGCGTGTGTTCAAGCTGATGACCTAAAAACAGGCCGCGTCAAGACAGCTGCTCCACGACGGTAAATGAGGCGCAAGCGTGAAAGCGATTCGGTTTATCGGATTAGGATATAAAAGTTAGGGATATACTATCGATTCGGTTTATCGGATTAGGATATAAAAGTTAGTGATATACTATCGATTAGGTTTATCGGAATAGGATATAAAAGTTAGGGATATACTATCGATTAGGTTTATCGGATTAGGATATAAAAGTTAAGGATATACTATCGATTCGGTTTATCGGATTAGGATATAAAAGTTAGGGATATACTAGCGATTCGGTTTATCGGATTAGGATATAAAAGTTAGGGATATACTATCGATTCGGTTTATCGGATTAGGATATAAAAGTTAGTGATATACTATCGATTCGGTTTATCGGATTAGGATATAAAAGTTAGTTACACAATACAAACAGTCAGTGAGTTAAGCAAGCGACAAAATACAACGCACTTGTACCTTGTTAAAATGGTATTTGATGGTTAAAAAATGAACCAGTGTGAAATGTCGTAATTGTGTCCAGATGTAGTATATAACACAGGCAGAGAATTTCATTAAGATCCAATTCTGGTGATTTCTCCTCACCAATAAATCCACAGGAATACATGTAGCTTTGGTTTGTTTCATCAAGCAGTAAATTTTACTGCGTGATAAGTTAAGGTTATTAGTCAAGATTTCAATTTAATAAGATTAAGAGAGTAATGATGCGTCACAAGTCGAAATGTTTGGGGGATTTTCTGATGTGAAGCATGATGTGTATTATACGTGGTAAAAAAATAAAAGAAAAATGACGATCCCTAATGAAGTTAGAGAAAAAGAGTCTGGTGATTTATTATAATTGATCACATGTTCGTGTGTACGTTGCTTATGCTAACGTCTCTGTGCAGCATGAAATACCTGTAAATTATACCACGTGCTGTTGAAAAAAAGTTGAATATTCCCACGCCGAGAAGAATTCTTCCAATAGGCTGAAAAAGAAAATGTGATTGCTCACAAATTGGATTTGAATAATTTTGGTTCGTCGTGATAATATAAAGATGTGTATGATTTTTCCCTATGCGTAAGATACTTGAAATTCTTTGGAAAAGAAGTTTGGGTGTCTCAGTCCACAACCTTGGTACGTGAGGAAAACGTTGATTGGTGTGACAAATCTGTTTTGTGTGTGATTAAACGTCTGCTGGTGAATATGAATTGACGTTGCCGATAGAAGGATATTACATTAAGTAAATAAATTTTTGCACAGATAAGAAAAGAAGATTTTTTTTAGCTATTCAGTTCCTTTTGAATCCTATAGGACTGGCGAACAAATATTTATATCATTGTACTTGGTTTATCTGCTTTTCTCTTGTACTCAGTAAAAGCTTTAATGGTTTGTTGATTTATATTGTTGATTTACGTTCCCTCGGTCCTAATATAGGATATAAAATCACATAGTTTATGCCATAATTCAATCAGTCAGTAGGTAAAAACGCAACAAAACCCAGGACACCTGTAATTTGTTTCACGTACGTGGGAAGGTCTGACAGCAGCGTGCGGATGGTCGTGGGTTTCCCCCGGGCTCTGCCCGTTTCCTTCTACCATAATGCTTGCCGCCGTCGAATAAGTGAAATATTCTTGAGAACTGGGTAAAACACCAATCAAATAAATAAATAAATAAATAAATAAATAAATAAATAATTTGTTTAAATTGTTTATGGTGAGAGAAGCAAATGCAAATTCTTACCACATCAACTGAGATCAAACATAGGGAAAGCTATATATAGCCTTCTTCAGGAGTTTTAACAATTAAATCAAACTTTACACACAATAAAAGAACGATTTGAAAGACTTGGATATCCAGTCCCTCGCTGGCAACTGTAATATGGAATTAAAGAAATCTGTAAGGAAATTTCTTCATAAGTAGTTTTACAGAAGAACCCAAATAACCAGAAGAGATTTGATAAAAGTGGCAGTTTGCCAAAATATTGCGTAACAGTGAGATGGCACGCGTTTAAATAGGCACAGAGATGATATTATTTAGTTTCAGGCGATGTAGAGTATAAATCACATATTATCTGTTGGGTAAGACTTGATCAAACTCCTTCAGCCGATGGGTTATCATGCAATGTTTTTATATTCAAGGTCATGATAGGCTTAGGCCATTACAAACTAGAAAGGTCAGCGATTTGCCACGATTTTAATTTAATAAGGAGTTTACTAGTGAAAAAATATGTTCTTAATACATGTAAAAAATAAACTCTTTGGCAAAGTTAATGAAATTGAGAAAAAAAGGCAATCTGTTACTGGAAACAAGATGGCGTGATTCTTGCCGGTGATATGTCGTTGCAGTACAAAGTGCATATAATTTATACCATGTGCTGTACAGTAGAAGACGCTGTCACTCATGAAAGATTACTCGCCAGAGGCGAGAAACGTGATTGATAAAAAATTGGATTTGAAATATTGTGATTTGTGTTTCATTTTTTCCCCTTGGTGGGATATTTGTCATTAATCGGAAATGAAGTTTTAGTGGGTTCAGCTAATATTGAATCTTGGTACACGGGAAAACCATTGATTCCATTGAAATACGTTCATGCATATGATATGAATAAAGGTCAGTTTGTGGATAGAATTTAACGTTGATCTGGGATGAAAAGTATATAAACAAAGAACATGTTCGTAAAATAATGAAAAGCAGTTTTACCATATCTTTTTGTCCTGTTAAAATTTTCTAGTGGGCATATGCTTTTTAACACAAATATTACATAATAAAAAATTCCTTTACTGTTGAAGCAGTGAAAGAAATCTGTCTACTGTCGATGAATTTGAAAGAGACGACAAAATATCTGCACAGAGACGACCAAAGTCTCCTGTCACGCCGACTTTACGACTACAGGGATGGCTCGGGAATGTATTGGGTACCTATGCCAAGACTGGTGGTTTACTCTGTTCTTGATGTGGAAAGGCTGTGTTCGAAATCCAATATGGCCACTAAACTAAATTACATAGAATAGAAAACTCTGTGAGATAATATCCGAGAGAATTTTCCTGCCAAACAGCTGCCACTCGCAGTTCTCTAGAAAACCGACAAAAAGTTTCTTCGAAATAAATAATTTTAACATCCCAAGCAAGAAAAGTAGGCTTACTGCTTTCAGCATGAAAACCTGATAAGAAAAAGGACTCAATTCTTGCTGTCTATATATGAGTCGAAATTAGCCCACTTCTACAATCCTTAGGTCTTTGAATCTAGAATCTCGTGTTAAACAGAGAGCTTTTCCTCTACTGTAAGGTTCAAGCACCTGCTTTTATCCTTTGACTATCTTTGTTATTTACTAACACTTGATCACCTAATGACGTCTGTGCAGAGAACAATTTAATGGAGAGTTTTCCAAGAAGTTCTGCCGTAAAGATATAGTTAATCCTTGTTGTAGACCTGTGAGAGTGCGATCAAAGGTTTGGAGGGAGACAACCACACCACATTACGGATTCTCAAAAACACGTATCAAATTCAAAGATGAAAAAACTAAAAAAAAACATGTTTGGTGTGTAGAAACATATTATCATTTAACAGAAAACTAATAATTAATTGAAACTTATCTTCGAAAAATTCTTCATCTAAACCCTTTAGTATTGATAATCCCGCAGTCAATGTTGATGCCTCAACCAATCAAAAAAGAATCACTGACGTCAGCAGTTGGGGACGAGATGGAAGTGCAAATATTTATGAAAGGCGGCTCTGTTAATGCAATACCTTTTAGGAAAGTTGACTGACCTACTGAAGTTATAACACAAGGTGAGGTTTGTTATCCTATCCTTTGTTTACTGTGTTATTTAGCTGTGACCCGCGGTTGCGGCCCATCAGGCTAGAATAGACAGAGGTTAGTCACACATAGAAACGCTGATCTCAAAAACACATCTCTTCACCTCTGACACATCTTGCATGATCCGATCTGTCACATCGACTGCGCCCTTAGCTATTACCGTGAAATCACGTCCTTTGGCTGCGTCAGTTTGCGACAACCTGTGAAAGTGCTAGACTTCTAAAATACCGATTTAGTCCAGACGTTTGACCCAGTTGACATGTCAGCGCCATTGCTTGCGACCGAATTTTCTTAATGGCCGTGGACAAATCTTTCTTCAAATTATGGGAGTCTCGTTTTCGCAAACAAATCAGCTATTTACGAATCCAGGATTTGTGGAATCCCTCACCGACATGGCCGTACCGCCGCGGTAAAGCAACATGTATCAGTATCATTGTTATCAAGTTCATCCACTTGTGACCAAAATTTGCTCCAAGAACGAAAACAAGCTGTCAGTTCAACCTGCCTCCATCACGTGTAATCCGTCAGCTTCGCTCTGATTGGTCGCTGATTTGATTACAACCAATCATTTATCGCCCGGACGGTTTTACAGTGATGGAGGCAAGTTGAAATGACAGATAAGTTGCGTTTATGGAGTAAACAACAGAGAATGCAGCATAACTGCAGAATATCGTAATCAATCAAGGTATTTCAAAGTGTTTTATTAAAAGAACATTTCACTTAGTCGATGGTAGAAATAAGATGGCTTCAGGAGCTTTCAGCGCTGAGAAATCAACCAGAACTGCGGCCTGACAGCCTTTTCTCTGTTCCGGCATTTGTCCCACTAAACAAAAAACCTACAAACTTACAGGTTTCCGGCTTCTTGTAGCAAAGTTTGCCGATTCATACATCAATGCAAAGCCTGATGTGTCGGTTTAGATTAGACTATTTTTCCGTGTTTTATGGCCTGTTATGTAACGCTGTATCTTTTGTCTCAGGTATTGGAGTTATGTGCCTTGTTATATAATAAAGATATAAATAGCGTTCGGACGATTCTGCCACCTATGGTTTGGACATAGTATGGATAACATAGTTATCTTGGCCAACGACATACGGAAAATCTATTATTGCGAAATTATCCTCTACCTGAGAAAGGAAAATCTGTCTGAATTACAGTTCGTGGGGTGGTCTTTGCGTTGCGCATCATGTTCGCATAGGCCTACATGTGTCAAACCTGGAAGGGATTCCCTCAATGCGTGCACGAGGCGCATTCTCCGAGCACATGTATCATAGTACAACATAAAAATTCTGACAGGAGAATTCTCAAGCGATTGCACTCTCCCTAGCAGTTTAAACTTTTAAATTCAGCGCAATGAATGTCTCAGGCAATGAAACAGTGGCAAGTTGAGCAATGGAGGTAAGCAGAAGTGGCCGTCTGTTGTTGGAACAGAGGAGTTAACAAGATTTTACAAGGGGAGGTAATACACCGATTAGGTTTATGCGAGTGACGTAATGTTAGCTAATGTTAGCTCAGTACGAGCCAAAACTATGACGAATAAGTTTTTTTTTTTGGGGGGGGGGGGTGTAAAGTGGAGTTATGCCATTATAATAGTTGTTCACACATGTCACTGAAGCAAATTATTTCATAAATTACAAGAGTTTGACAAGAACAGTGAACAACCAATGTAAGGCAAATCCCCTTTTCTTCCAGTAATTAAAGCACACATATGTTGCACGTATAATCGATACACAAAGTGGCCCGTGCACAAATACAGGCCTGTTTAACTTTTTGAACTGTTTGTTAAATTTGATGGGAAATGCACTTTTTCATGCTGAAAGATAAGAACATTCCAGTCTATTTCATAACATAATCTTAAGAGCATTTATTAAAGTCATACTGTCGGAAAAGTTTCGAAATGCCAAGTTGAAAATACATTACCCCTAAGTAAAAGACATAGCGCTTCTCTGGTTTTACATTTCAACCTTCCTTGGCAAAGCAACACTTACTTATACAAGGGGAGTGGGAAAGGGCGGGGGGGTGTCTGTGTCAAAAATGGCAAACAATGTGACTGTTTTGCGCTAAATGCCAAGTTCTGTTGCCAGACATCACAAACTGATCGCTCATCGTATAAGTGAAAATTTCTTGGGTACCGCGTGAAACACCAATCTATCAATCAATCAGCCAACTATCAGATTATAGATTTTGCAAATTCTGGTAAGATTTCTACATCTGGCGCAAAAAATAATTACGTTTTTGTGCGTATTTCTGATCACTTTGTCTGCAGACGTCCATAGATTGGGACTGGCCTTAAGATCGTTCTGCTGCATAAGAACATGTATATGCCGTAATTAGATAAGCCCATGCGTTCTAATGCTACACATGTTCACGTCTACAGAAGCGTAATGTTTCTGACTATCGATCCTCAACTTGACACTGATCGTTATTTCATTAGTACATCTGTGCTGTGTAAGTCTGGCTGGAGGGCTCGTTCAGATCTTCACGGACTAAACTGTAAACCACGTGTCGATGTAAAGATCATAACCGTCAGTGAGTCAGTGAGTCAGTGACTGTCTATCTCAACACCTCGGTCATGAAGACCTTTGTTTGATTTAGAGTTAACACAACAGAAGTCCCCAATGTATATCAACATTCGGTATACCAGTTGATGTATACAGGCTCAGTTTAATGTGTAAATTTGCAACTTTGGTGCAAATTTAGCGAGAGGCCCCTGGTTCATTACACTGAGCTATCTCGCTAACCAACTGAGCCAGGGAGGCTCCTTAGACAAAGAAAAAATACCAGATTTGAATATACACTCAAATAAAGTATACAATGCATGAATACATACACAAGTAACGAGTACAAGCCATGAATACTCTGGTGTGATAATTTCAGCCAATATATATGTAATTCAATAAGGAACATTAAGTGTCTTTTTGTCCCATGGTTAGACCATCTAATGAACAACGTATTCATTTCTTTACGTTTCAGAATGGCTGGTAAAGAAATGTAATATTGTACTTTCAACACTGCTAATATCTGTCCCAAATTTTAGAAGAATTAGCGTATACAAACAACTAAAGAGTGCAAACCATGGATATGCAAACAAATAAAGTGTACAAGCCAAAAATAAACAAAAAATAAAGTGTACAATCCATGAGTCCATACCCAAGTAACGAGTACAAGCCATGAATAGACAAATAAATATAGAGTGCAAGCCATGAACACACAAACAAATAAAGAGTACAAGTCATGAATATGCAAAGAAATAAAGTGTACAATCCATGCGTACACACACAAATGAAGAGTACAGGCTATGAATATACAAACGGTTAGGTTGCCAGCCCGGAGCTATACCCAGGTGCCTCACACCGATGTAGCCGCTGTGAGTTCAAGTCTAGCTGATGCTTTCCAGCAGCTTGCAGATTTTCGTGGGCTCTATCCTACTTTTTCCCACTGCAATACTAGCCACCGTCGTATATATAAGTGAAATATTCGGCGTAAAACACAAATACAATAAATAAATAGATAAATAAATAAATAAATAAATCAAAATAAATAAATGAAGAAACAAATAAAGAGTACATGAATAAGTCATGAATAAACCCACAAATAAAGGGTAGAAGCCACGAATACACACAGTCCTTCAGAAAGCATAGAGCATGACTACACATATAAAAAGTACAGACCATTTAACGTTCCGTAAATAATATTCCTGGCCCCATTTGATCAGTTGGTAGAACGTCCGCTTTGGGGGTCTTTAGATCCAGGGCCTATCAAGGGTCGGGTCACACTTAAGACCTTAAAAGAGGAGGCTGTAGCTTCCTCGCTGGGCGTTCAGCATTAAGGGAGTAGTGGAATGACTGGTTGACCCATATCTGTATAATGGCTCTGGTGGGGCACCTTACTTGTCTTCGGTAAGTCGTTTCAATGAAGCAGCACGGGATAAAACAGCGGTGGAAATCCGTCTTGCAACAAGGAGGAAATTACACGTACATACACTCTAAGGACTCCTTCATCATCATTCACTCGCAAGCACTCACTCATTCACTCGCAAGCACTCACTCATTCACTCGTGAATAATATTACATTTACTTGTACTGATATGTTAACGTTCAGAGCAGCTGAGAAGTCTCTAAACTGGTAAGCCCAAAACCCAATTGCCGTTTGCTAACAAACCTATGGTATACAACATGGTGGTGTCTTTTTTAGGTTTAGTCTCTCAAATGCAATACGACTTAGGCGCAAACAAAACCACAGCGCATGTCATAGATTATTTGCCTCTTTTCCAAGTTTTTCCTTCCTGGCAAGTTTCGACTATAACCCACCAATTTATACCTGACAGTCAACTTCGAATCCTGCCGTAGATAATGACGCACAACAAAGAGGAGATAAATGCTAGAAAGTCTGCCAAAAGTCCAAACGGTTAGTAGATAAAGTTTCTAATACAAGTTTTTGTACACCAAAATATATTTGCAATTAATTACGCTGCAGGTAAGATCGGTGGTAATAAAGAACAACAGGTAATATGTTAACACCCTCACTGGGGACCCGTTAATTTTCTTGGCTATCGTGTAAACTGACATTTCCTTTACAAGCCATGTTTTATTCCTCAAGTCGATACACTAAATGTGTTCCAAATTCAATTGCCTCGATTAACCAAGTCCACTGTGCGGACATTCGCATGGTGGTCAAGCAGTAAGCCTTTGTTAGACGAACTATTCACTAGTCCAGCCTAGAAAGCTTTAATATCTGGTATGTTGTTGTCGATACAATACCTGTTCCCTAGGTCGATATAGACTTGATTAGGCGACAGTAAGATATTTCATCGAGGTAGGCGGAGTGGTAGGGGATGGAGTGTATTCAATTTCCTTCCTACCCTTGGTGGTTGTTAATTGTTCCCTTCCATAGGCATGTTTAATCCACTGAAAAGTGAATAGTTAATGTACTTTGACCGAAACAAAATGCAACGAACTCGTTTACGTCTATAAGCCAGCGAAATTCGGTTTCCTTATAAACTGACGTGGAAAGGTCATTTAGATTCAAAATGACAATATAATAATTTTGTTCAGTGTCAAACCATCAGCTTGGGTAAAACAGAAAAGACAAGGAACCTTATATTCTGTAACAGATCTTACTATCCTATCGTGTTTCAATACATATAAATGATCAAATAAGTAACCATCATAACCATCATAAATTGTTCAAGGGATCACTATGAACCAAAACGGGTCATATAACGTATGTTAGAATGCTTATGGGACTTTAAATGATTGCTCTGTATATCTCGTGCGCAAGGTGTATATGAAGATGTACAGGGTGTCCAAAAAGTCGCGCAGCATCCAGGTTGAGGTTGAATGATGGCGCTACACAGCGGTGTGTTGCCCCATCTCTTCCAAACATAAAAACCAACTCAGCTCTTTCTTGTACTGTTAGTTTATTAGCCATAATTAACTCTGAAAAAGAGAAAAAAAACAGTTAAAATCAGTATTAAATCTGTAACACCAAAAAAAAAAAAAAAAAAAAATGAAAATCAGGATGGTGCACGAGTTTTGGGACACTCCTGCTATATTGCTGTATAATTAAGACATACAGAATAAACAGAAAAACCAGAGCAGCGACGACAGTGTGATAGTTGGCAAATGGTTACACGTAACCAGTAAAATAAGGCCTCCTATGGGAACAAATTGTGCCTCTCTTTGGCTGACCTATACCTGTTTTCGTATGAGTGCGACTGTAAGCGAAAACTATTAAGAAGTAATCCTCACTAGGCCCGATCTTTTTCATGTACTAAACGGTATGTTGATGATCTGCTAGCTTTGAAAAATCCATGTTTAGCAAAGGCTGTGGAACATATCCGTCCACTTCCATGGGTTTACAGGAAACCACAGACTCTCCAGATGGTACATCTTATTTGGACAGATATATGTACAAAGACCAAAACGGTTTCTTCCTTCGCAGATAGTTTCAATCTTGACATTGTAACTTATCCTTACTTGGACAGCAATATACGGGTCCTGCACATAGCGTGTACATATATCGTCTTGTAGCATTTATTAGATCCTACGTGTTGTGTGACGATTTCAGTCAACTTCACAAGTTATTACTGCAAAACAAGTTCTGTCAAGGATACTCCATGAAATGCCTCCACTCTAAATTTCCTAAATTTTACAATGCGTATAATTCTCTTTTTAGTAAATATTGACAGAGCGTCCAGAATCTCTAGCGCTATGCTTCATGATAATGTTTAATTCCGTTTAATACAGGACTAGGGGGTGTATATTAATCGTGCTGAATTAGATCGCTACTTTGGATATACGACCAGTAGCAATCATAGCTCAACCGAGATACACAGTATCTCACGCTTGTCTAATGATACGTATATATCACCCACCCGAGGACTTCTTAGGTGGGACAATGATAGAGTATAGGATGTTCTATCAGTAATTTTAATTCCACATAGAGACTTCCTGTTTGTTTGCTTTGGTTAGGGTTTAATATGACTTTCATCATTAATTTGGTCAAGTCCCGACGGTGGCGTAACAGGCCGGATCCAGTGCTGACCTATTCATGGTGCTGCTTCACTGCAACACAATGCCCAAGACACTACACACACCGCCGACCAAGTCACATTATATTGACACCGGGTTCGCCAGTACTTGACCTATTCCTCTTATCCTGAACGCTAAGCCAGTGTCAATTATGACTCGATTCGAGATTAAGCCCGGTGTCTACGGGTAAAGATGCAGACGCTCTGTCCCGACTGCCAGTTCTTGATGACTTGGCTGCGGTTTTACACCAGGTGGTTAGGCAGATGTACGTGACGAGATGCGGTTCCCTCTTTGGCTTTGCTTGCTTTCTTTAATCATGCCGTGTGCCGCTCCCAGCGTAAAACATTGGCAAAGATAACATTAATTTAAAAATGGAACACTCCCATATAGATCCAGGACTTTAGCACATGGTATGTTTAATCTTTAGACCGACCTATCTGGAGCAATATACGATACACATGGATAGATGTCTGTTGTATCTAACGAGTATCGCAGTCAGGTCCAAAGCACTTTATCAATTGATTTTCTATTTGAATCCATCGAGCTACCAGTGCCAAAAACATCTCCTTAACGGAACGAATCCCCATGACAGCCATCAGGCGGCTGCCAGATTGGGTCTGCCGCCTTCGGGGTCGTTCGGACGAACAGAAATGAATTGTACCCGCGTTCAACTAACGAGAAAAGCAGCGCCCTGAGGGGCGATGTTGTCGGTTTTCATATATCATCCAACACCATCGTTGTTTGTTTCATCTGGAAATGTGATGGGCCAGTAAGCTGCATATTTCTTAGGGACTTTCAACATTATAATTTATTTGATTGGTGCTTTACGCCGTACCGATACTCAAGAATATTTCACTTATACGACGGCAGCCAACATTATGGTGGGAGGAAACCGGATACAGCCTGGGGGAAACTCACGACCACCCGTAAGCTACTGGAAGACCTTCCCGCGGTCAACATTACAATAAACACTTGTTAACATGCATGTCTTGCAAAACAGAAATAATTTATGTACTCATGTTTTCCTTCTTAATACATGTTTGGAAAGACTTATTATTTCTGCTGGGTTAGAATGAGTTGCTTTCCTTCCGAAATGGCTCCAGGAAATAGCCTGGTGCGTAGCTTGATAACGGAACAGGTTTTCGTCTTCAGCAACCAAAAGGGGGTATCCATGTCAATAATCGCAAGGCGAATTTCCAAAACAACATGTAACACCAAGTCACTTAACTACTAAGAATGTAAAGAGAAGCAGTCAACAGTTTTCTTTATGCTAAAAAGACACAAAAAATGTTATAGGCGCATAAATTAAATAAGTGTAGGAGGATTGTTGTCGTTTCATCAAAACATGGATCTCAGTTGCGCTTTTATTGAAATTGTTCATACAGGGCCACTGTGCGTTCTTATTCAACACAATGGAGATAGCGTTAGAGATTCTAGGCACTAATGTTCATGTTTACGGAATTGTAGTGATCGAAAAATCGAAGAAACTAAATTTAAAGTAATGAGATGTCCTTTACACGACAGTTTTTTTGTAGTAATAAATTTGTGATGCTGACTGAAATCGCTATAAACCATACATGATGGCGTGACATGGAAACGTCGTATGCTAGACCCTTCAGTATACTGCTATCCAAGTAGCCTAAGCATACTTAACAATGTTAAAATCGAATAAATATCTCTCTTGTAAAATCGGCGTTTAATACGACAAGCAATTCAGTAGGAGGGCGGCATTGTCGGTATTCTTATTCTGAATCACAGGGTGCATGTTTGACACGCACATGCAGTCGCAGTCTACTTCTCTTTCATGTGTTATACTTCTTGTGTCAGTGTTATACATATACATGCATCATTTCAAATCCTAAAGAAACAGAGTTGCTGAGAATGCCATTGTCTCAATTAGCAATCTCAGAAAGCATTTAAAGGCAAAGAAAACACAAAAATGAAGAATATATCAGATGAAAGACAATTAAACGCTGGGAAGTAAAACAGTTTTGATTTATTATTTTTAGAATTTTGCCAACCGAGTAAAATGGTTTTAAAACATTAGATTCTGCAGTGGTATGTAGTGACCCAGGAGGTATCAGTGGTGTTTCATCCATGGTTTTAACTTGAAATAGTCCGTTTCAAGGTCCATTCGTCGAACGCATGCATAGATCTGTATGAACATGCATTTAGAATTATGAAACCTATCAGTCTTTTGATAAGTGGCTAAAACCTTATTTTTATGGCCCTGGTCTCAATATGGCCTGAAAAGGTTATCACAGAATGCAATGATTCAAATGAATTTTAATGGGTAGAAAAAATAAATCGAACTATATTTGTGGACAGGGTTATTGCTCTTTCCTTTGACATATACTTCACGTCAGTGTTTCCTTTTCCTTTAAAACCATCATAACATGTCAAAGATATGCTTTGTGTTTTAGTATTCTTATACTGTGTGATTTATTATGATACGGATGAACGATACCATGCCATTGTGAGTGCACTTTACGTCTCTCTGCTGTGTTTGATCACTTCAACGTATGGACAACATTATGACCCTCCGAAGCTTCAATCCGATTTGAGACATGAGGCTGTAACTAGGTAAATTATTCATGGCTGGGACCCTTTTGGAGAGTTTGTACGCTGAAGTCGGTCGATACTCCGATATTCTGAAATATGTATAAACGGACACCACATGACTATATACGTACACCACAAAATGGCCTATTTTCTGGCATGGCTATATACATACACCACAAAATGGCCTATTTTCTGGCATGGCTATATACGTACACCAAAAAATGGACTATTTTCTGACATGGCTATATACATACACCACAAAATGGCTTATTTTCTGGCATGGCTCTATACGTATATCATACTGTATATCGCGCATACATTTATCATCCTCTATACGCGCATATCAAACTATGGTTATAGATGGCACGACCAATCACTAATATCAATACCAATCCCTGTTGGATAATGCCCAATGGCGATCCGGTACTTTGAAGTGAGCTAAGCGATTACAAGGACATCAAAGGTAGATAAAAGAGTGTCCATTCTATTTATTTTATGAATAATTCTTACCATGCAGCGAAGTGAAAAGAACAGAAAATTATATAAACTACACATAATAACGCATGCTGTCTTCAAGGTCTGCATTCTATTCCTTTTTCACACATTAAATGTTACAATTCGTGGCAACCATGAAAACCAATCAATTTACATGAGGACTGGCGTCCTTTACCACGTCAATAGGCGTATTAAAATTTATTTATAGCAGTTTTGTACTTTAACGTGTTCTTCCTTGGGCTGTTAACTGGTCCTTTACTTCACTGTTTAATGGACGCCAGGTAAGGCCTGAGATAATCAGGTTTTCACAACGAAAAATTGAACATGGTTTTGGTGTTTTGTTTTAGTAAATCATACGTTGTTAAGTTGGGGAGCAAATTATCTGAGGCGATATGTGCGATGGAATCATTAGATACAGACGACTGTTATTCATTATACAGCCCTCAGTTTCGGCCAAAACCTCACTCTGGTAGATACTTCATTTATCATTCCCAACAGACTTTTATGACGTTCCTTCTCGCGCCGTGCGAAGATACCATACATGTCAATACAAGCTGATCGATGTCTTGGCTGGAAAAAGCGAAATAACGTTGCTAGTGTTCATGTATGTGCACAAACTTAATTATCCCTCCAATAGTGTGTTATGAAACAAAAAAGGTTCAAAGACAAACCTGGCACTTGCGATGAGTCCTTTTGCGCTATCATTTTTCAAGATGAGATATAGACAACACTCCATCTTCTAATAAATTCATCGTTTTTCACTCAACATAAAGGGAAATATTGGCGCTTAAATCTATTTAGTTAACCGGCAGTTTCCACAAGGGGTTCTGATGACAGCGTCCGGATACCTTTGATCTGGTTAAACAGCATTGGCGTTATTGACGGTCAAATACAGCTATGCACACAGGTGTTTATGTCTTACTCCTGATGAACACGGATATAGCTTTAAAGACTGGTCATTAAAGATGAAAGGGGTTTATTATGCAGGAACAAAAAGAGATCAATCGGCGTGAGCCTCTATAGGCAGCCACCATCAAAGTCAAACAGGTTCAAACAGCGTATGGTGGACTATCAGTTCTCGATGGATCAAACAGACAATCCATAAAAGGGCGGGCGGTTGGATAAAATACGAAACCCGACAACATTGTCTACCTTTGTTATCCAGACGTGGGTGCAATGACGGTGTCAAAATTCATTTCTGTTTGTCAAATCGCTTCAAGGCAGCAGCACAAATCCGTCAGCCGCCTGGTGGCGGTTATGGGGATTCGTGCCGTTAAGAAGACATTTATGGTAGTTCCATGGAGAAGGTAGAGACAAGTTCTAATTTGATTCAGCTGATCTGGCGCCTTGCCCGGGCACGTTTACAACTTGAAGACAGTAGTGTGTGTTTATGAGTCTCACATATTGCGCCAGAGAGGTCGTTTGAAGAACTATGTACTCCATGTGTAAACGTTTTTTGTCTAACGGGCAAAATCTTTTCTCGTATGTGATGGATGGGAAAGACTTTAAATTCTTTTGGCTTGAAGGGCATTTCTGCAATCCCCCGATCTCACTGCTATAGGGACTTTTGCTCACAATGAGACGTTCGTGATGCTCAATCTTATGTGGTTTGAAGACTGTGTGTCTCCCACCAAAATGGTGTGAATATCTATACGTCTCACGAGGAAAAGTTCATCAGTACCGTGCCGAAGGTCGGTAGTTTACACCGGGCACTCTGGTTTCATCCATCATAAACCCGACTGTCATTGTATAGGTGGAAAGTTGCTCAGTATGACTTTAAATAACAAATTAACACATAAAAATGGAATATTGCCAGAAATATATATATGTACACAAACAAGTGATACAAGTCATGGATGTGAAACACGTGCTGTGAACTGAACATGTGTTCAAATAAAGATGCAAGATGAATCGACACAAAGCAGGACTGTATTTTATCTAATGCAATTCTTCTGATTCTTACGACAGGTATTAATATTGCTGAACGTAAAAACTTATCATTTATCTCTCATTTTATTCGGAAAAGTACTCTTTGTTGTTTATCAAATAGATTGACCATGTGATAAAGGCAAAGTTATGCATTCCTGTTACAATTACATGTATACTGACTAAAAAGAGCAAAATGGATACCCCCCCCCCCCCCAAAAAAAAAGAAGGTAAAAAAGATATCTGTTAGAAAATGTGTATTCTTTGTTTTACTTGTTATCCCCCAGTGTGTATATGTGGCTATGTTCGTTATCTGTAGGTATAAATTTTGAGTTGAACTCGTTATCCCAGGGAAACATTTTTGGTTGTACTCGTTATCTTCGTATACTCGTTATCCCCTTGTATGTATTCTTGGTTGTAATCGTTATCCCCGTATATGTACTCTTGGGTGTAACCATTATCTCCTTGTACATGTATATATAGGTCTCCTTATCTCCGTGCATGTCCCCGTGTGTGTGTTCTTACTTGTAATCGTTATCTTCGTTTGCCAGTTCCTGTTTTGTATTGGTTATCTGTATGCGCATTCCTGCTTTGTACTCGTTATCTGTATGCGCATTCCTGCTTCGTACTCGTTATCTGTATGCGCATTCCTGCTTTGTACTCGTTATCTGTATGTGCATTCCTGCTTTGTACTCGTTATCTGTATGCGCATTCCTGCTTTATACTCGTTACCTGTATGTGCATTCCTGCTTTGTACTCGTTACCTGTATGCGCATTACTGCTCTGTACTCGTTATCTGTATGTGCATTCCTGCTTTGTATTCGTTATCTGTATGTGCATTCCTGCTTTGTACTCGTTATCTGTATGTGCATTCCTGCTTTGTACTCGTTATCTGTATGTGCATTCCTGCTTTGTACTCGTTATCTGTATGTGCATTCCTGCTTTGTAATTGTTATCTGTATGCGCATTCCTGCTTTGTACATGTAATCACCATCTTCCTACATATTCCTGCTTTATACTTTTTATTTGTTTATGTATTCCTGTTTTGTGCTCGATGTCTCATCGTTTTTGTATATACTCCTTTAGACTCTTAATTTGTGCGTGTATTTATGTTTTGTACACGATATCTACGTATATATTTCTCCTTTCATATGTGTGTATATTTAGAATCGGTGCACGTAATCTATGTGTATCCGTCTATACAGGCTGTTTTGTTTTGATATTACAACATATTACCTCATTGTGTATGCAGTGTTTCTGTCCATTATGTCTGGCCACATCTTGAAATTTGATCATTATCTGCGCGCAGATGTATGAGTTATACCGGTTATAGGTTATTTTATGTCATCTACGGGTTGTAACAAACATTCGTATATGAATCGTTAATCACCATAATCGACATTCCAGGTCAATAACTGCCAGATCAATTCCACTCCACCCCCCCTCCCCCGAGCCCCCCCCCCAAAAAAAAAACAAACGTCAACACAAAAAGTAAGAAATTAGGGTAAATTCATGTCAGGTGAAGCAGTCAAATTTTTTCCAGCGATGCGTGAAAGGCTACAGGAATGTTCTAGACGGGTATTCTTATCAATATTCCTATCGTTCACCATGCTTTTTTTTACAAGTTATCGTTAGTCAAATATAAAGATATATCACTTTGACTGTAACTGTTTATTCTGCATATACACCCGTTAGCCAGCTATTAGACACAATTATGAAACAGAGGGCAAAGAAATTCTGGACTGTCCGTCCTTACTTGCTCAAAGGGAAAATACAAAGTGAATTTTATGACCAAATCATTATTAGACACGTTAAATGACAATACCTTAATAGTGAAAACATTTCACCAGAATTTTTTTAAATCGTTATACTTTATGTTTGAACTGCGTATATATGTTTCAAAATATGTTTTAGAGCTTGTTTAGAGGAAGGGGCGGTGAGCGAGGGTTGTATGGAGGTCAATGTAAGTATCAGTGTAGCGATAGGACAAGCGATAATCAGCGAATATAAATGAATATGGCGATTGTAAACCTGCATGAGCCCCATTGATGTGGATCTTTATTTTGTAGGTAGAACTGGTGTCTATAAAAGGTCGTCTAAAATGAATAGATCACTGAATGGGCTCCACAGGGAATCTCAGTAGAGTGCCTTTTATTACGTTAGAGCCTCCTGACAAACACTGGTGTGGTGTCTTTTGGGCTTCTGTTTCTAAACCATTTTTCGGTAATACGCTGGTGTTTGCCGTTTAATTGACACCTTCCCGTCAGAGACAGACCATAAGAACTGATGGCTTCTCTTGCATCGCGAATGATAAAATGGCTAGAGGAATATAATGAGAAAGAGGAATGTATGTGAAACCTCTGCGTTGAGAAAGGAGATGTCACGAAAAGAGAGGTAGATAAGATACTTGGCGTCCAGTGGATAAACGAGCAGCTTGCATAAGGGTAAATTTTTTTTCTGGAGAAAGGGTAGGCCTCAGGCAGATAAAACCGAAACGCCGTTTTGTGGCATCCATCACAGTCACGCATGAATGAAGTCATTCATCCCAGCTGGCTACTCCCAGCTGGCATCATGCCAGTCGGCATCGGCGTTTCCGCCAACATTTTTCCTTGTGAATGATTTGTCACAGTGATATAACAGCGGAATGCTTGCCAATTCAGTTTTACAACTCTCGTTTTCAGCGCATTCCGAAAACGATTTCATGGAAACTTTTATACCTGCGAAACATGCAGTGCTCTTGTGGTTAGAGCCTTAGTTCGTAATCGTAAGCCATTATACTCATACTCTATCCCCTTTATGCTGAACGCCAAGCGAGGAAATTACAACTTAGATGTGATCCGACCCAGGATTGGCCTTGCACCAGACATTGGTATACCAATCGTCAATCACATGATAGACATTCCAGGCATATTGGCATATATTCTGGGCCAATTTCCCAAAAAAGGAATTAAACAAAAACCTCCAGAAAACCAAGAAAGCAAGCAAAGTAACAAGTTAGGATTGATTTAAGTGAAAGAGTCGAGTGGAGCAGTCAACCGTGCGGTGCGTGAAAGACTGTTCGTGACGGGTTTATTTAACCAGTATCCTTATCACGCACGATGTTATCGTTTGTCAATATAAATATTTCGATTTAGCTTTGACAATGTTTATAGATGAAATAACTAGTCGATTTTTTTCAGAACCATCCAGACGTATCCTTAGCCCAGATTCAAGATGATCCGTCCGTCCTTACACACAAGAAACTACATAGTGCAATTATTAGGCACATTAAATGCGTCACAAGCAATTTCATAACAATACAACAATAGGGATAACATTTAATCGGCATTTTAAGCCATGCTGCTTTATGTTTTACACTGTTTATGTTTGTTTCAAAATATGTTTTGAGGGTGGTGGGGGTGGGGTGGTGGTGGTGGTGGTGCTGAAATGTCTGTCAGTTTTAAGTAAAAGTGGCTTGTTACAACAACATGGATAACATTTAACAGGCATTTTAAGCCATGATGCTTTATGTTTTACACTGTTTATGTTTGTTTCAAAATATGTTTTGAGGGTTGTGGGGGTGGGGTGGTGGTGGTGGTGGTGCTGAAATGTCTGTCAGTTTTAAGTAAAAGTGGCTTGTTACAACAACAGGGATAACATTTAACAGGCATTTTAAGCCATGATGCTTTATGTTTTACAGTGTTTATGTTTGTTTCAAAATATCTTTTGAGGTAAAAGTGGCTTGTTACAGGCCCATGCCCACCAATGATTAGCGAACTAAAATCACTATAGCGAACATAAACGTGCATGAGCGCCAACTGGTGGCTAAAAGGTCGCCTATAATGATTACATTACTGAATCGGCTCCAGTGGACAACAGCTTCTATTCCAGCCTTTACAGAACATAATGTCATAAAACCAAAGTGCCTTTTGTTACGTAAGAGCTTCCTGACAAACATGGTGGGGTGCTTTTTGTTGCTTCTGTTTGTAATCTATTGCAATAATACCCTGGTGTACGCTGTTTAATTGAGATCTTCCCGTCAACACTAGACCTGAAGAATTTGCCATTCATTAATGGCTTAGCGTGGAATAAAAAGAGGAAGAGGAATCCATGTGAAAGCCGCGTAAATTGACGGCCAGAAAGGAGCTGTCGTGAAAAGAGTGTTAAATAAGATACTTGATGTGGAGTGGATAAATGTGAAGCTTGTAATATAGGGTGTTTTTGTCTATAGAAAGAGTAGGCCTCAGGCAGATGAAATCGACACGCTGTTGTACTACATCCATCACAGCCACGTGTCAATGAAGCCGTTTGCTGCTTCCAGCAGAATTTGCGCCAGTCGACGTCGGAGGGTCCGCCAACATTTTCAGTGAAAACAGACATTCCTTTACCAGCCGTCCAACAAAATGGAGCTTCCGGGTCCACAATCGGAAGGCCAAGTAGCAAAACGACGTTTAGCATAAATCATTAAGACTCATTGGGCTGACAGCTGAACAGAGATCAACCTACAGCCCTAATGTTGTGTTCTGTGAATCAAAAAGATTCGTATTACTAAGTTCACAGATATGTGATACAGGAAGCTGAATTACTCCCTTAACCCGTCGCACAAAACGTCGTGCTAGGTCGCGGCCAGCAGACGATTTTCCTGCAGTAAAGTTCAAAACTTTGAACCAGTTTTCACATGCGGTCAGAAGTCTTCCTTAACCACTTTACTCTCATGATCACACGCGGAAAGCAACAGGCCCATTAGATTTTATTTATAACAGTTTTGCAACTTTATGTGTTGTTACTGGCGCTGTTCCTCCATCAGGCTGTTTATTGAACGCCACGTATAAGGTGAGGCGGGTGATGACGTTTCTTGAGATGAAGAGTTTTATACAGTTTTATTTTTGGTGTTTTGTTTCAGTAACATATTGGTAATTTGACAAGTTTACATAGCTCAAATTAAATGTGGCTCTGTGGGAGATGGTGTTATTAGATACAGATGAATATTAGTTTGCCGGTAATTGTTGTATGATGTTCAACCTCGGAAAAGGTCTAATTCTGGTAGAAATTTGAAGATCACTGCGAACAGACCTTGATGATGTTTCTTGCTCCACGCCCCTTGACAAACCCTTACATGTCCATACATGGTGATTCATGTAGAAAGGCTTTGAGGGAGAAAAAAATCAATGCACAGACTTTATTATTTTTGTGATAATGTGTTGAAAAAAAAAACAGTTTTACATCAAACCTCGCAATTGCGCTGGGGCAATTATTTCTTGAGCTGTCATTTTTTCTTGATAAAATAGACAACACTTCATCTTGTACTGAATCGATAGCTTTTGGCTCAACAGAATAAGGGAAAAGTTGATTTTTAAGTATGTTTAGTTAACCGGCAGTTTTTCCAAAGCATTTTGATGCTTTTGATCTGGGTAGACATTGTTGATATTATTTACAGTAAAGACCTGTGCACAGGTATTTATTACTTAAAGGACAAGACAGCACCTGGCTAAACCATATTTCAGTCGAAATCAGGACAGTCAAGCTTTCTAAAAAGTATCGTACTTTATTATTTTAATGATATTTCAGCGAATAATATGTGAAACAAAATGACAATACTGCACAAATGGCTGTTGTGAAACGAGGCAGCCATCTAGGGAATTTTATCCAGTTAAGTACGATGATTGCCCGGCCTAAGCTGTGACGTAGCCTTTACCCATGCACTCCATGAAGTGACATATAATAACACCGAACTACTGCATAAGACATCATTTTGAGATGGTTTACAACGACTTATTTATGGCCCCGAAGGACCATATTTCACACAATGTTGTGAGACAAGTCAGTATCATTTACGGACCACCACAGACGTAAAATCAGTTTATTTACAAGCCGTGAGAGAATATTCAACGACGGTATCACAAATTATGTCAGAAAGCAGCATTCCGTCTCGGCTCAAATCACATTCATCTCCCTAGTAGACCTATATAGGTCTACTCAGACGCACTGTTCAAATTACACAAATGCATTTCCTGTCGTTCATGTTAGCGTGTAGTCAGCATGCAGATGCTAAATAACAAATATCAGATTCAGTGAAATATTCACTGGGATGCCGACGGTTTATGGGAGTGAGAAGCCGCACCTCATCGGACAATGCTTATAATGAATTAATTTTATGATATACGGCCGTACGTGGGAAGGTCTGTCAACAACCTGCGGATGATCGTGGTTCCCCCCTCCCCCCGAGCTCTTCGCGGTTTCCACCCTCCATTATGCTGGCCTCCATGAAATATAAATAAGTGAAATATTCTTGAGTACGGCGTAAAACACCAATCAAGTAAATAATCTTGTGATATAATTTTTTTTTCTTTGAATACATTAGAACTGAAGAATTGAAATTTTGCCCTTTGCCTTTTTCGCATACAAGGGTTGGTTTTTCGGTTTTCTTGCAGTAAACATATACAGTAAAATTAATGAAACGCCGTGTTTAAGCCGAGGTGCTTTCTCTGACGTCCGCGACAACTGGGTCAGCACCGCTCTCATCTCAAAATGAGGTATAAAATCTAACGATCCTAGATCAGCCTCAGTGGTGCTTATATTTATTTCCATTTATCCCATTTGCGCTGAAGCTTGGTTGAAAAAATCTAAAAAACATGTTTAATGCCGATATAAGATACTTTGAATAGTAATCTGTCAGTGGACATAAACATTAGTAAGGTTCTGTCTTTCACCTTAACCGTGAAGGAAGCAACTTTAAAGGTTCCATGGTTATTAAATAAGAAAGGGCAAAAACAAATCAATCGTCGTGTGCATCGAAAGGCAACTGGGATGAAAGTCGAACAGGTTCTAAGAGACAACGTTTACTGGACTATCAGTTCTCTGTAGATCAAACAGTTAACGATCTATAAGATGGCTGGTAGTTGGTCAATATGTGAAACCCGACAACCTTGTCTGCTTTGTTATCCGGACGTAGGTGCATTGACGGTGTCAAAATTCATTTCTGTTTGTTACATCACTCCAAGGCGGCAGCAGGAGTCTGCCAGCCGCCTGGCTGCTGTAATGGGGAATCGTGTCCATGGTGAAGGCAGAGACATAACTCTAGTCTGATTCAGCTGACATGGCGCCTTGGTCGGCACGGTTATGTGTCTCACACCTTGCGCCAGAGAGATCATTCTAAGAACTATGCACTCCATGTGTAAAAGCTTTTGGTCTAACGGGCGTGGTGAAGACGAAACAAACCTAGCTGTCCTCACATGTGATTAATCCGACTGGGTTTTTCAAACCGGCCATGGAACAGAAATTTCTGAAATCCCCCGCTCTTACTATTCGTGGGGCTTTGTTGACAATAAGCGGTCGATGATGTCCGCGAGACCTTTACTCAGTCTTGCCTTCTTTAAAGTCTGTTTGGTACCAAATTGGTGTACATATCTATTCGTCTTAGTTGGGAAAGTCCACCAGTAATTTGCCAAAGGTGGGTGGTTTAACCTGCACACTCCGTTTTCGTCAACCCATAATCCTAACTTTCGTCGTATAAGTCAAGTTTTCTTGAGTATGAAGGTAAAGAGCAACCAGTTGCATACAAAAGGATAACATTGCCAGGAATATGACTTTGTATATTCCTATCAATGTTACTGTGAACTGAGCATGTGTGCAAGGTAAGACCCTAAACACATTGTCAGTGGCACAAGAAGAGTTCAAGCAAAGAAGAACTGTATTTTATCTACTGTAAAGTTTATTGGTAGTACTCGAGAAATTTTAAACATGACTCTCGTTGACCATCTTTGTGTGTATATTCATGCTTTGTAGATCACTAGACTCATTTCCAAAAAATGAGAAAAAAGAGAAAAACCGCTACAAAACAACGTGATCATAAGCACCGTTGTGTCAACCAATGATGGAAAACACAGCTTTTATTTCATACTTCACAGCAAGTAATGTAGAAAGAGTGTCAAAGATTTTCCAGACCAACATCATGTTTGGTTTTTGCTACGGCTTCTGTTTATAATCTATTTGAAAGAATACTCTAGTGTACACCGTTTAATCGAGGCCCTCCCGTCAGCGTCAGACCATAAGAACTTGCAATTTATTAATGGGTTTCCTTGCCTGGTGAATCCTAATGTGGCAAGTGGAATGAGGAAAAAAAGAAGGAATAATGTAAGTGATGGCCAAATTAGGAGCTGTCGTGAAAAAAGGGTTAGATAAGATACATAGAGTTGAGGGGATAAACGTACGGCTTGTGATATAAGGTGTTTTTATGTAGGGAAAGAGTAGGCCTCAGACTAGCCCCATTTAGCTATTTCAACTCCTCTCTTTATACTGGTCTGACCGAGTGATAGACACAGCGGCAACCTATGGTAGGGAATACACCGATTCACGCCATGTCCGATAAATCCTTTTTAAACGATGGCTGCAGTCCAAACGGGTGTAATCTGTGGCTCTTACCTCTCAGCTAGCAAGATCACGCAACGTCCCAGGTACATTCCATTTGGTAATGGCACACCAGCAACGAAATCACGATAAGGCCAGCACTGAAGCAGTAGCCATTTCGCCTTCAACACAGTTATGGGTCTTGAAAAAATTTTCGCTCCTGGACGGCGCATGCGCGTTAACAATCTGACAATTTACAGAGAATTCCGAGAACGCTGACTTTCAAGGAAACTTTTACATATCCAAACCACTAAGTGCTCTTGTCGTTAGTGCGTCAGCTCGTAATCATAAAGGAATAAAATTTAACCCACCCAGTGTCATTAGGCATATCCTGGTGCCTTAGAACTTCTTAACGATAATAAGTTCTTAAAAGCGTGTTGTTTAATATATAAGAACAACACTCAACTTTTTAATCTTTAAGCAATGGATATGAGAACACCTATGTCATACAAAATGTCTTAAGTTGTACTGAAGTCAGCAACATGGAAGGTGTCAATCCTGATTTTACCACACATAACTATAACATGGAGAGCTCATAAATGGGTATTACACAACTACTAGACCCAGCTATAAACTGATAATAATTTGATATAAAAATCTAGACCTCTCCTTGTTAGGAAGTATTATACACCATATAAGCCACACCCCTTCAATGGATTTCAATGGCGAGCGTTGAGACAGTCACCAAATCCTTTATTGAATTACAGACAGACGAACGAAGGCGCCTGCAGCTGACAGTACGATCTGATGAGAAAGGGGTTATGTGGCACGTGGAAGTAACAAACACCAAATCTGACATTTTTTCTAGAGAGCTCTGGCTCTGGCCTAAAAATAAGCACTTTTTCACATTCCAAGAAAATGTTTAACTCTGAGAAAATATAAAAGGATATTTACTCATTTTTGTGACTAATTATTTCTATGCCGCAGAATAAAACGCACAGTTGAATTTTAAGAATCTTTATGGACAGGGGCCCCTGGTGTCCGTGGCATAGGGTTTGAGTAATGTAATACTGTATATCAAGCTAGAAGCCAGTTGTATTCGCTTATTTGACCGGAGTTTTGCCGTACTCTAGAATATATCACTTACACAAGTGCAGGGAGGATAGAGACCTAGACCTATTTTCAAAACGTGACTCACGGCTGGGAGTTTATAGTTTGAGCAAGAAGCTCGTTTGAAATGTCAAAGTGTAATACAGTGACAAAACAAGAATTGAAATAGAATATAGAATATAATATATTGTAAGAATATTCTTACAATATACATATCATAATTTTGTAAAGCGGCAAATCTTTGAATACAACAAATCTTTGAATACTTACTGCATGCATTTTGTTTGAGTTTACGATTTGCATTGATAGACTCTATTTTTTCATTCAGATCACAGTGATTTCTCTTAGCAATAGAACTACACTAATAACACTGATAAATTAAATCAAGAAAATTACCGTGCATTATAGTTAACAGAATTTTAAAAACTTTTGGACGAATAAGATTATACATGTACATTCTACATAATTATTGGTGACAGGGGACCTCGGAATGCGCATTCGCAGAATAAATTACGCCTTACGTGAAGCACACGGACAACTTCAAACTTTTGCCATGTGGAGACTATACGTGCCCTGATTTGCCAGTTTTGTGTGTCATTGGAGAGTCACACTTGAGCCATTGCTAACGTTTTCCCCTTTTAGTCTTAAAGGCACAAGACGTCATGCCAAGACTGACGTTAAACGAACGTAATCAGGCGGTTAATGTTATTGCCGCAATTTTAACGCAACAAATAGTTGCTGACGCCACAACATCGTCAAGCAAGGCTGCAGTGGTGCAGACAGGCTGGCGTTAACGCGTGTATCGTTGTCGGGGCAAGCGTTACTTTGACACCTGTGTTGTCGAGAGAAACCGTTTTGCCCAAGGGTCATTGATGGTGAGGGAAGATTTCGCTAGCTGTACTCCATTTGTTGTTGTTCACGATAACTTGAATGCTGCAGACGACTTACATGTGGACCCTTAGACTTTCAAATTCATCTGATTTAGCGCCTATTGGACACGTTTGGACGAAATTGACCGACGCTTGAGGTCGTAGCGACGCCAGGAACCAAAACAATGACTACAGACCTAACTAGGATCTGGGCGGAGATTCTTCCAGCATTCCTTGCTCGTCTGTTGACTCCAGTGAGATGGAGATGCACAGGAATCGTCGATGCTCGTGGTGGACATACCCGCTACTGAGCTTGATAACCTTCATTTTAACCCTTTTGCCCTGTTAATGTCACCCAGTGCTAATGCAAGGGTCGAATTTCTTAAATTAAGCATTTATACTTGGATTTTTACGTCGTACTTGACAATTTGTCAGTCATATCACGACGACAATAAATTAAGCAATGTCCGCTGCAAATAGAGTGTATAGGAAATATTTTAAAGAAAGGAACATGATCGTCCTGTCATGTAGACTATATTCGTGCAAGTTTTCGTCTAATTTCCAATTAAGAATAGGCAAATTTGTATTTGTTTATTTGTAAGTTGTATCTGGATTGGCTTTAACCAAGCATAAATACAAATATCTAAATTTTATTACATGTTTGTTGGATTTATTTTGGATGCCACACTCAAGAATATTTCATCAATGCTACTCCATGTGCGTCTTAGAAACCGTTCTGAACACCATATTGGTAGACGACAAGTGAATTCAACGAAAACTGGGAACGTGCGGGGGAATGTATAAATGCCCTATCCAAGTCCGGGATTGAACACCTACTTGGTGTGCTTCGTGGTTTGGAGTGAAATATGTGATTCACTGAACCTACAATACCCTTAAGTTTCTACCTGTAAATTTACTGCTAACTGATATCGTCGACTGCTTCATGATAGGTCTCACTAGCCCATGGTGGCCTTGCGTGAAAGATGAACAGGCATCCCCTTATTGAGTGTATATTCATAGCCCCATCCTGTAGTTTTGATTACACTCAATATTGTACTCACACTCAATATTGTATTCACACTCAAAATTGCACTTACACTCAATATTGCACTCACACTCAATATTGTAAAAGCAGGCAGGATAGGAATAGATGGCAATGTAACCACAAAATAGCCATCACCTGTCATGTTAGGTTTACTCCAATTGCTTCAAATTCTGATTTTAAGTTTAATAAAGAATAGCTCAGAATCCGGTGGACAGCGCTCGTGGGTTCAGTAAGGTTGTTTTTAAATACATGAAGTTTGTTGGAGATTACCTGCCAATACTTTCGGATAATTACTCTGTAAGCTGGAGTTTTTCACTGCAGCGTTAAATCCAAAAAAAAATGGAATAAAAAAATAAACAAATGAATATATTTCTCATATTTATTCAGTGTTGTGCCGTTTTTTCTTACGATGACACATTCCTCATATAGGTATTCAAGGATACAAATATTATTTATATATGCCTCGTACATAAACAAATGAATATTTTTCTCATATTTATTCAATGTTGTGCCTTTCTTTCTTACGATGACACATTCCTCATATAGGTATTCAAGGATACAAATATTATTTATATCTGCCTCGTATATACACATGGAAATATAGAGCATATTAGTTCTACGTGTTCTGGCGTACGACATTCAAATCACTATCCTTGGAGCAGTACAAGAGTTCTACCGCTTCGCACCTCGGGCGCTTATTATTGCGTACTGCGAAAGTACATACCGACACAAATATGCTCACTAAAATTTCGGTGCCCTCAGCGTTATTCATTGTCAGCCTATCCTTTCTAGAAGATCATCTGCTAATGGCCTTGACGGTCATGGAAAGTGTAATGTCGCTCCTGAGAGTTCCCATCGAAGCCGCAATCCTTCCATCTTAACAGTTCAATTTGACGATTACACATGCTGCATTATTTTAACAAATACCGATGGGAAATTCCAGGCATAAACCTGGATCTGTGTGGTCAAAACTCAGCCATTTGGTATGGCTAAAGTTTTAGACAGAGCCGACTACCACGAAAGTACAGCGATCACTCTGACACTACAACAAGAAAAGTAAATGTCGCATGACAATGCACGTATAAACTCTTTAGTGTATAAACGCCAGTGGATTAAGCAGATGTGGGCGTTAAACTTACATCTAAATAATCTAATGCCTGCAGTACCTGTATAACGGACTAGAGCCTCTTGCACAAAGTGATAGTAGGCGAAGTTGATTGTAACTACCATGTTGACATGTTCTAACATATGCTGCCATGGTAGTTACAGTTAGTTTAGTCTACGATCGAAAAAGGCCCCCAAGACTCAAGTTGTTGTGGACATTTACAGGTGGGCTACATGTACAATGTTTTTCTCCTAGCATAAACTTGAAAACCAAACCCTATTACCACTTCCGTTTTGCGGGGTTCTAAATTTTTTTTTAAAAGTCCTTTTTTCGCTCTCAACCTATCATTTTTGGTGTAGTGGTGAATACTTGATATAGTTAAATGAACATTATCTAAATGTTGGGCAGGTATGAGTTTTATTGATAAGTAAGAAATCTTTGGCGAGAGGACAAAATGTGTCAGGTAGTGATTAGGATGGCATTGACGTCACCTTGGCGTAGATAGGCCTACCCCTCCCAATTTCTGGCATACATGTATGGGAAGCTTCAGATTTTAAACGTCCAATTATGCAATAATATTTATGACTGCTTTCTTACGGGCTGGGAAAGGCAGGCACGTTTGCTAACTGGCCTTGGAAGGTTTAATATTTACGGCACTAAACTCTAGCATTGTCACTAATGGAAAAATTAATAGCAGTCCGAGGCCATATGAAAGATAGTCTCGTGTCCGTACTGGGCCTTGTAGTTAAACACCCGTGAAGCAGTAGTGTTCAAACTTGTAATAGACCAGGGGAAGCTTTATCAAGCAATGGTGTATGTAAAAACATACATTTGACAAAAATATAATAAAAAACAAGAAGAAACCAACGCGGTTGTGAGAACTTAAATGCTTAACAAGAAAAAGGCGCCGCCTCAGATTATGAAAGGGGATATCCACCAAAACCGTATGCGTGTAACTTTGAACATTGCAAGTTCTACACTGCTATGTAAGTCTGCATCTTCTGCTATATGTCTACCGACATTCGGTGTGGCTACAGAAATGTGAGTAAGGTGTGTAATGTGAACATTGTAAATTGTGATACCGCAGGTCTTTCGATGGCGTGCATTTGTTTCTATCATTGCAGTTCTGGCTATGGATGAGACGCATGTGCCAGTAACGCTTTTGGCTACATACACGTCTTACAACACTGCTCTCATCTGTGGCGATGTGCCATTATGACAACGTGGGGCGCTGTAATCAAATGGACGAAGAAATAATAATCTCTCCCAATCCTGGAAGTACAGTCCACTTCAGGGCAAACTGTTCAGTTGTCATTGTTGTTGTTAAGATAATAAGGCGTCAATCATGGATGAGTTATGCTAATTACACAAAAAATTGCCTAGACTTTTTAGTAGTTTTGCTGATGATTTCATTGCAACTGTTTTGACAATGTTTGAAAACCTTTCTGAATTTGTAATGATATTATGAGGGTTGTTAATATTTCAGCAGTTGATTCAAATCTCCTGTTATTTACATTTTGGTCGAAGTAGTCCCTAGGCCCCGCCATCGTCTTGCATGGGGACAATCACAGCCAGAAGTTGCCCAGCAGCCCCATGGGTTTAGGAGGCCCCTAAATTTACACTTACTTTCAAAATGTAACATTGTTGGTTTTTTGTTTGTTTGTTCTGTTTTTTAAATTTTTGTTTGTTTGTTTTTTTGATATATGGTAGACGACAATGCATATGATTGCCCCGGGCCCCTGATAATATTAGGTTTAGATATGTTAGAGTAAAGGCGTACAGCCCTGGTGCAATTAACCCGATATACACAGAAACATTTGAAATAGGTCTCCTTATGACATTGAAACATCAGCATTTTGTATGCTAGTGGATACTAAGCATGTTGTATTGGGGACTCACTTGAAATGTTACAAACAATACGTGTATCAGGTGGTATTCTTCACATTTGACCGGCCCCTCTAGCACAGTTGGTAGAGCCTCCGCTTGGGGAGGCGGTTAGTCAGGGGTCAATCCTGGGTCAAGTCACACCTAAGACCTTAAAAGAGGAAGTTGTAACTTCCTCGCTTGGTGTTCAGCATGAAGGGGATAGTGCAACGACTGGTTGACCCATATCAGTATAATGGCTCGGGCGGGGCGGTTTACTTAGCTTCGATAAGGCGTCTCAGTTAAGCAGCACTAGAAAAGAGCGGTGGAAATCCGCCCTGCAACAAGAAGGCACATTACATACACCCTAAGGATTCCTTCGTCGTCATATGAGTGAAAAATTGTTAAGGCAGGCGTTAAACCCCAAGCACTCGCTCACTCACTCTTCACACTTCCATATCAGATAGCCCAACACTTTCTGTTCAAGAACCACAGAATTTTGTACAAGCCAAATGGGTGACGCTTACACCTGTCACATACCTTACATTGAAAATGGTAATTTTGCACCGCACTTACCCTCTTTGTGTTGATGAAGAGCGATGTCGGGTTGATGGGACAGCGTATACAGATAGAAGAAGGGTAATATTATCCACTTTTACATCGCGATTTGTCATCCCTTGTCATCTCGCAGTCGACCTAGATCCTCGGTGATTATTGTCTTGAAATGTCATTGTTTTTTCGCCAGCAGAGCCCTGCACAGATAAACTCTAACCAACTAATACCACTTGGTTCCGCATACAGATACATACACACACACACACACACACATATATATATATATATATATATATATATATATATATATATATATATATATATATATATATATATATATATATATATTGTTACGACCCAAACTGTCTGTATTATAAAGAGATGACTTGTTCGAAATACACGACAGTTTAGCCGCACAAAAAAGTAACCAAAACCAGCAGATTTTATTTTACAACAATTTATTAGCTTTAACAAGAACAGATAATAAGACTTATACAAATACTAAAGTACTTTCATGTAAAACGGTGTCCAAACGGACGCATATATTCCACAATGCGGAAAACCATACAGGCATAAATGCTCAGAGGCAAAATTCACAAGAGGGAAACTCCACAGTATAACTGAGTGTATGACGAAATATACACAAAATTCCACAGACAGGGTCCGTGTACTAATAAGCACTGTGCACACAAGAGTACAAATTTAATATACAAGTTCAGACTGAACAAGTGCTCGGTGGAGATGTGATATAACAAAGCCAGAGTCTATAAAGACACCAAAATTCAGCACAAAAGGCCTACTGAAGTAATACACAGTGAAAGCACCCAAAACTCTCAATAATTCTCCTTCCTCTCCCTTTGACCTGAAATTAGCATATGTAAACAGTGGCAAGCTAAATTTAGAAGCTGACGGCAGTTGTGCACATAACACACCCACCCTCAAGAAAAAAAGTTTTCCTAACTTTTTTTTTTACTTGCAATATGTGTTAAACAATAATATATACAACATTGTAAAACTACATGCAATTAAACATTTTGTACACAACTTATACACGGGACAAGCAATCTGCAATAACATTATCTTTTCCCGTTACGTGTTTGATTTCAAGATTGTATTCCTGGAACACTAAAATCCACCGTAACAATCTCTGATTCTTTCCTTTAACTTTCTGTAGAAACACAAGTGGATTGTGATCAGTATTTACAATCACAGGTTGTCTCAAAGCTGTTACATAAACTTCAAAATGTGGCAGAGCTAAAATAACAGACAAACGTTCTTTTTCAACAGTTGAATAACTTCTCTGGAACTTGTTAAATTTACGGGAAAAGAAACAAACTGGATAATCAGCACCAAGATTGTCTTCCTGAAGCAAAACAGCACCTACAGCAACATCGTGAAAAATGACATCAGTTCTTGATGGTACATCCGCAAACAAATGTGAAAACTCAAAAACAAGTTCAAACAGTTGCTGTTGCCGAATGGGTTCCAGATGTTGCAGTTTAGAATCAAGTTGTTTTAAGACATCTGAATTCTGAAGCTTTGAAGAATTGAGCTTAGAATCAACCAACTGTTCGCCAATATCATTTGTATTACAGCAACTCTGGTCAGTGTCAGCAGGAACAACATTAACAGAATGTACAGCAGTGTTGTCAGTGTCATTTCTGTTTACATAGGGTTTCAACATGTTAATGTGACATAACTGACTTGATTTGCGCCGATCAGGTGTTTTAACAACATAGTTAAGCTCACTCAGCTTTTTGTCTACAACGTATGGACCAAAATATCTGACATCAAAGCATTTACCAGGTACAGGTAACAATACTAAAACTTTCTGACCGGGTTGAAATGACCCAACAACAGATTTCTCATCATATCTACGTTTCATATTCTTCTCAGTACATTCAAGATTAGCTTTAGCCAATTCACATGATCTGACAAGCTTAGCACGAAAATCAGATACATAATCCAAAAGCTTTACATTACTTGTGTCATCACTGAGAAACTGTTCCTTGTAAATTAACAATGGTCCTCTAACAGTATGTCCAAATACTAAATAAAATGGACTGAAACCCAATGATTCTTGTACTGACTCTCGAACAGCAAACATAAGAAATGGAATACCTTCATCCCAGTCTTTCTCTGTATCATAACAATAAGTCTTAATCATGTTCTTTAATGTTTGGTGAAATCTTTCAATGGCACCTTGACTTTCTGGGTGGTGGGCAGACGACTTGCATTGTTTAATGCCTAACTGGTACATAACTTGCGGAAAAATACCAGACATAAAGTTTGAACCTTGATCAGACTGTATGGATTTGGGTAAACCAAACAGAGTAAAAAACCTTGTTAAAGCTTTGACAACAGACTTGGTGTTTATATTCCTTAAAGGAACAGCTTCGGGAAATCTGGTTGCTGTACCCATAATAGTTAACACATACTGATTCCCAGACTTCGTCTTAGGTAGAGGGCCTACACAATCAATCAATATTTTGCTGAATCTCTCTTTAAAAGCTGGTACAGGCTCTAATGGTGCCTTAGGAATAGTCTGATTAGGCCTACCCACTACCTGGCACGTATGACATGATTTACAAAAATGGGTTACATCTCCCTTTAATCCTGGCCAAAAGAAGTGGTCCAGTATCCTGTAGTAGGCCTTGTTAACACCCAAGTGACCAGCTAATGGGATTTCATGTGCCATACGTAAAATACGTTCAGATACATCAGGTGGTCTCCAAACACTTGATGTAAACAAACAGGCACCGAACTGAGCGTATTCTGGAACATTCTAAGGTAGAGGCAGACAGCAGGCCCTGAACTTAGCATATGTAAACAGTGGCAAGCTAAATTTAGAAGCGGACGGCAGTTGTGCACATAACAATATATATATATATATATATATATATATATATATATATATATATATATATATATATATATATATATATATATATATAAGACTTGTTCACATCTAAAAGATTTTAATTAAGCCGACATAATCATTTGGACAGTTTATTACGCACTTACCTGAAAATTCCGTTTGACGTTGTCATTCACATTATGATTTTAACCGTATTTGTGTCGATATTGTGTCTTTACATGCTTTCTATGTTTATATGCTTCATCCAAGGACAACAGGGGTCAATTTTACCAAGTAGTGCTTAGCTAGTTTCTATTCAAATCCGTGCAACATACGTTGTCATGGTAGTTAAGGGTTTGCTTAGCTAATTAGCATAAAACGTGGAAATCATTGTATCATTGGCTAAAAACGCCAGACGCCAGGAAAATTCAGGATGTCAAAGATTCTGTGGTTTTAAGTAAATTTGTGCCTATACTGAACATCAATCCACATGGAATCGAGACAGACTGGATACCTGCTAACAGACTGGTTTTTAAGTGTGCAAGAATCATTAACCTGGTTTATGCTGGGTTCTAGTTAGACATCATTAAGGCTTTATCACCTCATCTTGATTGTCACTTTAACACCATCTGGAACTACCCCGAATAAACCATGAATTAAGCATGCCTTATTACATCCGTTTGGCGTCATAGTACTGCCACACGATTGCCGTTTCCCTACAACATTTTACAGTGAAATGTGACATGCTATGTTTCTTTGTAGTTGGGCACGCATACAAGCACATAAGTGGATTGACATGGTTAATTCAAACGTTCGCTCACGTGTGACAGAATTATTTATATGCTAATTAGCTTTGATGCTTTGTAAATATTGGGTTTAACACTTTGTAGCATAAGAGATAAGGGAGTAGGCGCATTGAGCTCTGTAATAACACGTGCCTGAAACTCACTCTGAACTTTTTGTTTCTGTGAGGACATCGACTCATCTGTCTTGTTGATTTATTTCTGTGGCTCGTGTTTCTTCTAGGAATTTCTTTATTTACCACGGTACGAAGATAAGTGTGTGTTAAAAGAATGCGACATAGCTTCAAAAAAGGGAGATAAATCTCTGTTAGAGATGCCACGCAACCGCGTCTGCTCACATACATCAGTTTTTTTGGCCGAGGGCTCTGCAAATCATGGCGACTTTCTTTCATCTAGACCTTTGGGAATCCAGAATAATCGTTTTAGTTGACACCAGTGTCAAAGAACCACTTGCCGATGTCATTTATTTCTTCCAAGTTGTCTAAAGTACCTTATTCATGCATTTGCTATGTGTAAACCCTTTTGCAATTCAATGCTTAAACATGGGAGTGTTCCAATCTTAGCAGTTTGGTAAGCTGATGTACATAGCACGTGTATACTAAATACTAACACGTGATTCAGTCAGCTGCACTTCAAAAACTCCAGTCACCTTCTTTTGGAAGCCAACATAATCGTGCGCTCAATGTCCACAGATGAGAGACAAACAAGACGTTTCTAACGTGGTGACATGCGCAGCCATCTCAGAGCAAAGACGCAGCTCTGAAGAAGTATTGGAAACTGATTTTCTTTTATTGTTTACATTTTTCAGTTGGTTTAATTGAAGCTATTTGTTTGAATTCTATAGTGGGTGTTCAAGACGTCAGAAGTGTTTTTCATCCCTACACGAGATTTATGTAATACGTATAATTTATTTAATATTTATTATTTATTTAATATAAGTTCATATGTATTCTAGGGCACACATTTCACGAATGAGGCGCAAAACACAAATATATATATATATATATATATATATATATATATATATATATATATATATATATATATATATATATATATATATATATATATATATAGATTACGCGCGCGCGCGCACACACACACACACACACACACACAGAGGAATAAACCTTTCAAAATCTAGAAAAACTAGTGAAAAATAAAACTAGAAAAACTATGTCACATCACTGGCATGTTTAACCTTGTCAGTGTAGTTTACATAACTCACCTTAGGACTGAAAAGGTTTGAATTCATTTATGAAAAAAATTTATTTCAACACGAGAGTTTAAAAAAAAAATCAGCTTCGGATGGCTTCGAGTACATGTAAATGCATAGTATACAACGCTTGAAGGAGATGTTATTACTTTCTAGTTCAGATGATCTAGGAAAATATCATTTAGTCATCTGAGACTTCCGTAACTTCTGCACCGCTTGTTAACTAGTGTTATCAGCAGGGCGGTAGGATCAGATCACGAGCCTGTAAAAAACAAACCAGCGCGTAAATTCGTTATATCTGGTGACCACAACGTTCCGAAATTCACATCGATCTAGTATCGATAACAGGGCTTATTAAGTGTAACAACGGCCCGCGGAAGTATTCCGAGCAAACAATGTGGCTACGTCCGTGCTTCCAATTCGTAGGGTAAGAAAACATCCTCAAGCTAAATTGTCACTTAGAAGATGCCACCTCTGGCAAAATGGTAAGCTATTTGTGAATATTTTGACTCCTACGTCCTTGACACTAGTTCATGTGATAGAAACTTTTTAAATCACACAAGGCGTTCTAATTCTCTAGTCTTTCCTGCCATTTAAAATTAGTAACTTCAAGAAAACGCGCGGCTTTTACAGCGACACTTACATTGGGTTTGACTTATAATTGGAATCGACAGATTAGCTAAGTGAATGTGTGTTTTTTTGGATAATTAGAATTATGTTTTCTTTCATTGTAGTATGTTCAGTCATATATTTTTTCAAACAGTGGGACAACACCGAAAAGTGTCAAGATATCCTGATTATCACACATTGTACTCTATAAATACCATGCCACTAGTTCTGCTAATTTTGCCGCCAAGCCAAATAAAACGCACACGACATGTCTGAGAGAGTGAGACGACATCTATCATACGATAATATGAGGTGAAGTTACAAATATCCCAGAGACAGCACGCGTTTCCATAATAGGCCAGTATTCGCCTAAACTGGGTGTTGTATAACCAATTAGTAGGTCCATTAGTAGTTTACTGTGATATCGTGTATGAACGCGTGTAGTGAAGAGCCACAACAGTTTATATACACATATACTGGCTTCGTCCATATAGCACGACGCTCGGTCGATGTTCACTGTCAATACAAACTTTCCTGTGCCTTTTGTGACAGACGAAGCCTTGTGTGACTTTATTACATATTTTAGGATTTACGATGGGATCTGTGCTATAGACGATCCTATCGATGGCTTCGCAAAGAAAAATCGAGGAATTCGTTGAAAAGGTGAGCGGCAGTTAGACTGAATACATTGAACGTTTAGAACATTACATGATTGCTAATGACTTTGAAGATGAACAAAAAAAAAAAAAACGTTCAGCCCTACTCAGCGTGTCCAGTGCACCTGGAAATTTTCCAGAGGACGATGGAAAATCTTCTTCAAGGTGTTCCACATGTGTTAGAAGCGACATACTAACAACTGGGAAAGATGATTCTGAACACCTGGTCATTTTGGACCAGGTTTGTTCACGCCTCAGTAAAGCAGGAGTTCATCTCAAAAAGAACAAATGTTTCTTCGTGGTAAATAGGTTGTCTTCCTTGCATACCGAATCAGTAAGGAAGGAATTCATCCACTGGATGACAAGATGCAAGCTATTCATGACGCACCATCACCTAAGAATGTCACAGAACTGAAATCTTGTCTAGGACTTTTGAACTATTATTCCAAGTTCTTGAATAACCTGTCAACAGTGCTAGTGCCACAACACGAACTCTTACTTAAAAACGTAAAGTGGCATTGGGGTAAACAACAAGAGGACGCTTTCCTTAAGCCAAAGGGATTGTTACAGTCTTCAGATGTGTTAGTCTACTTTGACCCAAGCAAACCCTTGGTATTGGATTTGTGAGGCATCACCATACAGAATTGAGGCAGTGCTCTCTCACAAAATGGCGGACGGAATAGAGCGACCCGTTGGTTTCTTGTCGCGCACACTCTCTACAGCAGAAAAGCGGTGTTCGCAGCTGGAGAAAGTGTTTGAAGTAAAAAACTTTCATCAATTTCTGTATGGGCGACATTTTACCATAATGAGTGACCACAAACCATTACTTGGATGGTTCAAAGATACCAAGGGAGTGCCAACCATAACAACAACACGTATTCAGCGATGGGCTTTAACTTTGTGAGCTTACGAATATAAGCTGCTCTACAAATCTGATAAGTCAAATGCAAACGCAGATGTTTTGAGTCGTTTTCCACTTCCTGATTCATCAGGCGGTGAAAATCCATCAACCCGAGGAGAGAACATTTTACTCATGGAACATCTGGACATGCATGGACCTGTAAACCCAAGAGCTCAGTGTAGGTATAGAATCACACCACAGACCACAACAGGGTGTGACCTGCTGAAATGTTGATGAATCGTGGATTCCGATCCAGCCTGGACGAAATGCACCCAGATATTCAAGGCCGCATTGACGAGAAGCAACAACAGCAGAAGACATAACATGATCGACATGTGAAAAGTCGCACTATACTGCTAAACGACAGGGTCTATGTTGGCAATTATGGCAGAGGAGAGAAATGGATACTAGCAATTGTGCAGGAAAAGACCGGACCTTTGTCTTACCATTTTCAAACACCAGACGGACTAATCTGTCGTCGACACCAGGACCAGATTCGATTTCGCACTGATGTCAGCAATGACAGCGTTGTAGCCGTGAAGCATCAGTCATTCAAGGAGAATGTTCCAGATGTTGTTGAGAAATCGTTCCTACATCCGTAACATCATCAGATATCGTCAACAACAGTGGTAACTGTCTTTGTGATAATCACATGGAGACTAATAATGTTCCAGAGACTACACCAACCTCTGAACCAGTGCAACCTACCTTCCGAAGGCAAAATGAGTCAGGGACGAAGCATTATCCTTCATGTGTTAGAGAGTCACCCTCCTATTTGAAAGACTTTGTTCAGTGACTTTTAATTCTTGAAGATGTTAAACTGTTCTTTTGGTATTTGATTATGACAAAGAATTACCTTATGTTCAAACTAATACTAATGATTCTACAAAGACTGTGAAGAATTAATTTTGCGTTGGGATATTCCAAGTACAAGCAGCACTGATGGACATTATATTATTTCCATATTAACAGTTGTCATTGCTAATGTTTTACTCTTCCCATGTTACTATTTTCACTCAAATGTAATTCTTAACTAAAGGTGTATAGGCGCGTACAGTGAAGCGCCACAACAGTTAATGTGCACATGTAATGGCTGCGTCCATATAACAAGACGCTCGATCGATGTTCACTGTGAATGCAAACTTCACTGTGCCTATACATACGAAGCCTTGTGTGACTTGCATTTACCAGTATGTAAATATGCACATTGTTAGGCCTTTCTTGAGATTAAAACCTGAACTAAGTCTGGTCCCCATTTTAACTTCATCGTTGACAAGTATAATCATTTGTAATTAAAAAACGTTGCGAAAGAGTGTTTTACAATGTCCACTAAAGTAGAATTTCTTTGTTTTGGATGTTTACTATCCCGGGGTAATTTCTGATTATAACATGACAGTGCTGTTCCCTGGAAGAGTTTGTGGATACAAAAAATTGCTCATGTGTACATTGTAATAAAAATACTGTTCAAATACGCTTGACTTCCAATTAATACAGTGGCCAAGGAGAAGATGCACCGGAATGAAGAGGCCACGTAGGTATTGTCAGAAATCTTGTTTTTATCTACAGGGTGTAGGGTTTTCCATTCAAGGGCTACACAATGGCAATATTGAACATCTTGGTCATAAAGGGCTTGAAGAGAGCTGCGACAATATTGTTAATCACTTTAACCTCTGTTACTTTGCCACTGGCCTTGTAAAAGAAGGACATAGGGAGTGCTCCAAAATTACCCTAGTTGAGTTCGATGACTTTGGAAAGGCTTCACCATGCCTCTGGTTGAAAAGACAACACAACAGTCGGTTTACCTCAGGTTGGATGGGTTGCCAAGGGCATGAATTTCCACCTCTCAATATTTCACGGCCAAAATAATATAGGAGACAGGAAGTTGTTATCCAATCATCTGTCACTGAAGGGACATGTGGACTCTAGGAGATTTTTGAACTCAACGGTTCAAAAAGTTTTGAATGTCTACTGATGTCCATTGTTGTGGTCAGCTGAGAAGACTAGCTTACTGCACACGGCGTTGAAAAGGTTACTAAGACATAATCTACACATTTATTAACCTTCCCGCTTTAGGACAAACAATCATCACATGCTGGAAAAAAAAGTAATAAAAGTTCAAGATAAACACGTAGCCACTGGATGCTGGTGAACGGGAGAGCAAATAGGTAACTCGGTGATAAGAAAGACTGAGATATATCTATTTTATGTTTGATCTGAATAGTAATTTGTGGAATTGATGTGGACTGGAATATAGACAGTCTTCGTTGAAACTAGAGAAGCCTTCTCCCTTTTGCACACACACGTTTCTCGACATACGCATTGGCATTTCAACTTGTTTTTAAATGGATTGTAGGATAAGTAAGCTCTCAGCTCAGGGAAGGTAGAAGTTAGCAATACGATTTAGACCATGATAGATGGACATGTTTATTATTTTATAGTTACATTTTCTAGAATGATTTCATTGTTTCTATCTTTACACGCTGACATATATCACACATCATGGTTGCAATAACCTCTGGGGTGCACACGATTTACGCACGAGATATTAATTCAACCAAAACTTGGACAGGCATCGTCCAGATGTCCCTTTATTACCTTTTACAGTTTTTAACAGGGACTTGTTGGCAGTAACAACCCTCGCAGGATCTCTAAGCTGGTCTTAAATGAAATTCATTCAAGATCACTTGCCGTTATATTTGCCAATATGGCATACAGACTGTGTGAAATGTGAAAAAGCTTCATAGTTGTCGCTTAAATATCGATGGACATCTGTGGGAACTCCGATATCGTATACGTGAAATATTCATGGGTACGGCTATGAACGCCAATCAATCAATGAAGATACTCAAGTTCAGCGCCTGTCATGTGTCACGAGAACAATCAGAGCAAGTACAGAAAAATCTGAGAGCCTAGACAAATCAATTGAGGTTTGTGTTAAGCATGGTAATCAGTTTGTAAAAAATGCCAACCACAACAACTGCGTATTCTAAGTGACAAGAAATCTGTGTATTAATACAATACAATAATATAATATTATTATATTATTTAATACCATATAATAAAAAAAATCATACAGAGAAAAAGCCGAGTAGCGACGACAGTTTGATAATTGGTAACTGGTTACACGTAACCTGTGAAACACGGGCTTTTGTCAATTTGCACCAGTTAGGGTTTTTATTCTAACTGTCCACGTATATGCCTAAAAAGTGGCAAGGCAGACATCCCTGGCACCGTGACGTAAGAAGAATTAGCAGAAAAACTGCAGTGACGATACTTGCAAATTTTTAAACTAGAAATGACACATTAAACTAGAAATGACACAAACTGGAGTAAAATTAAAAATATGTGTATTCAGAAAGTTTCCTTTTATAACAGAGGCTTTAATAAGTATTTTTCTGATATGATTTTAATGAGAGCATAAGTAATTCAAATAAGTGTTGTACTGACATATCAATTAGCGTTTTATAGTGAGAGCAAAAGAATAAGAAGACTGATACGAAGACATGCTTGCATCCTCTACCGTACAGTGGACATGCTTTAAAGGTGGAGAAAACATAAGAAATACATAAAAGTCAGATGAAAGAGTGCGAAAAATGTTATCTTCGATATTTTTTCAATTTTTCTTTTAAGAGAAAAAGACACTTTTGTATGGTGAGTATTTGGGACGACCTTCTGGTATATATAGTCTTTGTGTGATAATGCTATAAATGAGGATGTAACACATGTTTAATATATATATATATATATATATATATATATATATATATATATATATATATATATATATATATATATACACCTCATTATTTAGACCATTATTATGCAACAAGGATAAATACCAAAAGGTGGTTCCAAACGCTCTAAAATCTACGACCATCTACAGGCTGGTTGCAGGCCATCCCAAGTACGACTGGAAAGAAGTCCAGCATGAGCTGGAACGCACATCTTTGTGCTACGCTACAAAGCTAACTACAATGTTTATTGAAAAGTTGCCTTGGTCGTATTTTCCAAACATTTATTTGTCTTTGATTTATTTGTCTTTACAGGATTTTGGATTATAATCTCATTTCCGCTCTCATAATGACATTCGCGTTATTTCACTGTCCTAGACGATAGACACACACTAAATCCTTAATCGATTTTATTCCATTAGGTACAGCATCACGCATGTTAGAGTCAGTCACGCGATCCTGGTTGTTAAATGTAACATGCGAGATGTCACGATGAACAGATTGGTCAGTGGAGTTATCCGGATGTCACGATAAGGAGATCGTTATGTGGAGGAAACGATCACTTTCCCCTTCCGTGATCTAATAGAAACAGTTCAAACTACTGATAAAAATATACCTTGCGTGCATACATACAGACCCTGGGCGAATACGAGTAACATATGGATTCGACGCGTAACTATTCTCACAAGCGGTGACGATTACAATTCTTCTGACAATGCAAACCGTAATGTTGGCGAATCTTCAATGATAAAATTAATGTAAACAAAAACTTTCACGGCTATTTAGAGGCTATACCCTCTTGACGGTGTCGATTTGTTATGAGGACAGAAATTTAAACCACTTTTAATTCAGTTAGTCGAATTGTAATGTCCCTCAGAGTAGTAAGGCATTATTTAATATACTGTTATTGAAAAGTAGACCAACCAGTGGCAATTACCCTCCTTGGAAGGATAAGGTGTTTTGACACTTGTGACAGAAAACATATGGCTTGCTTGTACAGTTGCCGCCTAAACCATATCCATGACAAGTTTGATAGTACACTGTTAAATACTCAATGCTATAATTTCAGCAATACTCAATTTACCATCGGGTGTTAATGCTGTATACTCAGTGCTATAATCTCAGCAATACTTAATTTACTTTCAGCTGTTAATGCTATATACTCAATGCTATAAGACCGGCCCCGATAGCACAGTTGGTAGAGCATCCGCGGTAGTCCGCGGGAGCGGTAAATCCAGGGTCAATCCTGGGTCGAGACGGTAAAACGGTAAAAGAGGAAGTTGTAGCTTCCTGGCTTGGTGTTCAGCATGAAGGGGATAGTGCAACGACTTGTTGACCCGTATCAGTATAATGGCTCGGGCGTGGCGGCTTACTTGCCTTCGGTAAGTTGTCTCAGTGAAGCAGCACTAAATAAAAGAGCGGTGGAAATCCGTCCAGCAACAAGAAGGCACATTACACGTGCATGCACTCTAAGGATTCCTTCGTCGTCATATGACTGAAAAATTGTTAAGTACGACGTTAAACCCAAAGCACGCACTCTCTCAATGCTATAATTTCAGCAATACTTAATTTACCTTCAGCTGTTAATGCTTTATACTCAATGCTATAATTTCAGCAATACTTAATTTACCTTCAGCTGTTAATGCTGTATACTCAATGCTATAATTTCAGCATTACTATTAGAGGATTACAATAAAACTTTAATTTATTAAAATTGCCCGTTGGCCAGAGTTATGTAAGAACAGAAACCGATTCCTTAAAACCATATCTCATTTGATTCAGAATGTTAAACCTTTTTTGCATGGACATCAAGATATTTAGCGTTTAACAAAGAACGCTTAAGGCTTTGTGCCTAAAGCCTTGATCTTCCCACATCTGATCAACCCCTGGCTAATGAATTTGCAAACTCGAATCTAGCTTAAGTTGCATTGGTTTCTGTCCATCGATAAACCTGATCGCAGTTGCATGAAAGGAAGTTCTTAGGTACTTTGTTCGACACCAACATAATCTCCATTAAGATATGTGAGAAAACGAGTCCATAGGGTATAAATAAAACGGCTCTACTTTGGGCGTCGGAAGCCATTCTTTAGTGGTGCGTAAATGGAAGTGTGCTCAAGTCGAAGGCAAATATAGGTTCCGGTAAATGGAAAGGATGCTTTTCTTCGTGCCAGTAAACACTAAAGAATTTTGTAGACATACATAAAATACACACAGTGCTGACGCATTAGCAGTGAAAGAACTCTCTTTCGAACAAGTTACATGCATATTGTGAGGATTTCAAAGACGCCGTATTACTTGCACAAAGTGAAGCCTGTTGGAAACCTTTATCAAACAAAAGGAATTATTCCTAAATTTCACAAACTATGATGCTGTCGAAATGTGATGTCTTGATTGCTTACAGAAAGCGGTATCCCTATATATAATGCATCAGGTCAGACCCACTTCTAATTTTGCATAGTAGAAATCAACACAAAAGATGTCAAAAATATCCCGAATATTGATTTATGCGCTGGCTGTCTGGTTTAGGGGTGGAAGAAATTCTGAGTTACGGTTATAGCTTCGGTTTAAAGTTTTACACGAGAAGCGTCCGACTGTGGCTTTATGTCGAAGAAAATGGCGATGTTTCATACATATATCTTAGAATTTCCTTTATTGGGAAACCTAAGTCCAAACATTCCAAAGCAAGCCTTATATTAGATTATCTTTGTAAATCAATAGTTACAATCTTTATAATATCATGTAGAATGATGATCAATATAATGATTATTTGTTATTTAACTCCAAGGCAAAACAGTATTTATCCGTGACTGAGTATTTGACGTAAGGGAATAGGCCAAGTACTTGTCTAGGTAATGCAAGTTCTGTGTGTTTGCGTAGAATGTCAAATCTAGTGTTTTTCATGAAATTTCACTGAGGCAGCAGTATGGAAGTGTTGACACTGGCGTCAACTTATCTCAAGGAGACAACAAGTATTTTACGTGGAGTTTAGTTTGAAGACCCGATCGGGGCCTCCGTGGCTCAGTTGGTTAGCGCGCTAGCGCAGCGTAATGACCCAGGAGTCTCTCACCAATGCGGTCGCTATGAGTTCAAGTCCAGCTCATGCTGGCTTTCCCTCCGGCCGTATGTGGGAAGGTCTGTCAGCTACTTGCGGATGGCCGTGAGTTTCCCCCGGGTTCTGCCCGGTTTCCACCCACCATAATGCTGGCCGCCGTCGTATAAGTGAAATATTCTTGAGTATGGCGTAAAACACCAATCAAAAAAAAAAAAAAAAAAAAAGTCATAAACCCGATCATGGTGGAATATATAAAGTAAATACACTGTACACTGGAAACTTTTGCCATAGCTTTGAGTTGACCAATGAGGTTGTGTTGTGGAAGTAACCTTGTCAGGTAATAACAGAAAACTGTAGAGCTGCTCCGAGCTTTGCTCAGTTAATTTCACCGACAAACGTTACCATGGTCTTTATATTCGTTTAATCCCAAAATAAGTATATTAATAAAGAAAGAAATAAAATAAACACATAAATAAATAAATGGAATCCCTGTATTTCACATACGGCTATTAAAATACAATTGAAGATATCCTCCAATCGACTTATGTTTTACATTTCACAGAATGTTCCTTCATAATGGAAACGTTTTGCCCTAACGACACGGCTCCTGGTGTACAGCAGGCTTCTTTGACGATGACAAAAATAAACTATGTAAAGCAAGACTTCACCGGATAGTCCCTAAAGGCCTAAAGAAGAATACAGATATATCTAAAAAAGTTTGGCAGGCATACTGAGTGTCTTTGAATTTGTATCACATATAATCACTCGTGGAAAGAATTTGCTTTTTTTTATCAACTTTTACGCATGATAATAACAAATCTACTTTGCAATGTTGTATTTACGTGCGCAATAATGATCCTTATTCACAATGTATGATTTGTCTTCCTGTAAACCTGTCACATTTACAATAAAAAAAAAAAATTCTTTATCACACCGATGCCTGTGTGGGAGGCTCAGAAGCGATAAAATTTTCCCTAAACATTTGCTGAAAAAAGAAGGTGTAACGTGGCCGATTGAGTAAAGATCCCTTTACACAGAAATATACGTTTACTTTCGTGACATAGGGTTTTCCATTCAAGGGCAACACAACGGCAATATTGAACATCTTGGTCATGAAGGGCTTGAAGAGAGCTGCGACAGTTTTGTAGGTCACTATAACCTCGGATTCTTTGACATTAGCGTTGTAAAAAAAGACATAGAAAGTGCTCCAAAATTACCCTAGTTGAGATCTATGACTTTTGGAAAGACCTTTGGTTGAAAAGGCAGCACAACAGTCGGTTTACCTCACAGGTTGGATGGGTTGCCAAGGGCATGAGTTTCCACCCCTCAATATTTCACGGCCAAAATAATATAGGAGACAGGAAGTTGTTATCCAATCATCTGTCACGGAAACATGTAAACTCTAGGGGATTCACAAACTCAACGATTCCAATTGCCAATACGGAAACCGAAGCCATGAATGTCTACTGATGTCCATTGTTATCTTCAGCTGAGACCAGCTTACTGAACACAGCGTACAAAAGGCTACTGACAGATAATCTATACTCGCTTTAGGACAAAGCAACGAACAAATCAGACATCACATGGAGAAAAAACGTAATAAAACTTCAAACTAAAAACTTAGGCATAGATTACTCGGGATGGGAGGAAAGGGAGCCGAGCTTGGGACCATCGACCATCCGCAGGATACTTGCAGACCTTCCCAAGTACGTCCGTAAAGAAATGACGAAAACACCATTCAAATAAATAAATAAATAAATCTCGCTAATGCAGTCGCATGCGTTTCCATAATAGGTCAGTCTGCGCCTGATTAGGGTGTTGAGCCACCAATTAACCTTTCAATTGATTTGATTCACGTTAAGACAGTTCAGTTAAACACTCGAAAACAACTTCTAACTGACAAGTTTCACAGTTTCGAGTCTTAACTTTAATGAAATCTGCGTGATCACTGCGTCAGATTTGGTTCTCCAATCACGCGTCTGTGTGTTACAGAAGATGTTTTGAGGGGTTTTGTTTTGCAACCGTTCTCATCCAAAAACACTAATTCTTTAATTGTCAAGGATATTCTGTCTTTTTTTTTTTCTGTTACGGTAACGGCGACTTGGTCAGGAAGTGTATGTTTTTCTTAATAATTAAAATTCATCATCAGTTGATCACAAAAAACCTTACAGACGCATATTATAGACAACGAATAATGGTGACATTTTGCTGAGGAAAGATCATTATTATCATTCAGTGGCGAAGATTCTTCCCCGTTTGATCCTGACTGGTTAATACTAATTTATCATTATGTAAATGTGCACATTGATAGTTTTGCCTTGAGATAAAAACTAATTCTTGGCTTACCTGTTCCTATTTGAACTTTTCAGCACTTGCCAGTCATCATCATTTGTGCATTAAAAACGTGGATAGAATAGTGTTTTACAATGTCCAGTAAAGTGGGGTTTGTTATTTTGGCAGTTTACATTCCCGAGATTATTTCGGTTTTTGAATATAAAATGCTGGTGCTGTTTCCTGGAAGATTTTTTTCACGCAAGGCAATCGTTGTTATATGCTTTGTAATAAAAATACGGTTCAAATACACTTGACTTTCAATTAATACAATGGCCAAGGAAAACAAGCACCGGAATGAATTGGCCACGTAAGTATTGTCAGAAACCTTGTTTTTATCTACAAGGTGTATGGTTTTCCATACAACTAGACAATGGCATTATTTATGCTCTCGGCCATGAAAGGTTTTAACATAGCTGCTACGATACTGTAAATCACTTTAACCTCTGTTACTTTGCCACTGGCCATGTAAAAGAAGGACATAGGGAGTGCACCAAAATTACCCTAGTTGAGTTCTATGTCTTTGGAAAGGCTTCACTATGCCTCTGGTTGAAAAGGCAGCACAACAGTCGGTTTACCTCACAGGTTGGATGGGTTGCCAAGGGCATGAATTTCCACCTCTCAATATTTCACGGCCAAAATAATACAGGAGACAGGAAGTTGTTATCCAATCATCTGTCACGGAGCGGACATGTAGACTCTAGGGGATTCACAAACTCAACGATTCCAATTGCCAATACGGAAACCAAAGCCATGAATGTCTACTGATGTCCATTGTTGTGGTCAGCTAGGAAGACCAGCTTACTGCACACAGAGTTCTAAAGGCTACTGACAGATAATCTATACATGGATTAACCGTCCCGCTTTAGGACACGCGACGAACAAATCAGTCATCACATACTGAAGAAAAACATAATAAAAATTCAAACAAAGCACGCAGTCATAGGTTGCTTGTCAACGGGAGAGCGAATGAGTAACTCAGTGATGAAAGAGACAGAGATATAATTAATTTATGTTTGACGTGAATAGTAATTTTGGAAATTGTTGTGGACTTTGAAAACAAGTCAAGTCTTTTCTCTTTTGCACACAATAGGCATTGATATTTCAGTTTGTTTTGGAATGGGTTGTAGGATTAGTAAGCTCTCCGGGAAGGTAGAAGAATGCAACATAATTTAGAAAATGGTAGGCGGACATGTTTAGAGTTTTATAGTTGCATTTCTTGGAATGATTTCAGAATTTCATCTTTACACGCTGACACATACATTGTAATAAGAATCAAAGGACGCACCTCTTAGATGGTCTAACATCAAGTTCGTTAAAGATCACTTGCCTTTCTATTTACCAATATGGCATACAGATTGTGTGAAATGTGAAAAAGTGCCTAAGCTGTCATTTAAAGTTCAATTGATTTCTCTAGGAGTATACATTTCTTCCATCCATGAAATCGAAAAACCAGTTAGAGTGAATGAGTGAGTTCAGTCATATGACGACGAAGGAATCTTAAGAGTGCATGTAATGTGCCTCCTTGATACAGGACGGATTTACACCGCTCTTTTATCTAGTGCTGCTTCACTGCCGCCCCACCCGAGCCATTATACTACTACGGATCGTTTCACTATCCCCTTCATGCAAACGCATAGGGAGGAAGTTAAAACCTCCCCTTTTAAGGAGGAATTGACCCTGGATCTACCGCTCCCGAGGCGGACGCTCTATCAACTGTGCTATCTGGGCCGGTCATCAGTCAGGGGTCGAATTCTAATTTATTGTATGATGACATCCATGGCATCGTGCCTTAAGCAGAATTAGATGAAAAAATTGCAGTGATGGTAACTGCAAATTATTTCAACAGAATGACACATATTCTATTAAGCGGTGTTTAATCAAAGTTATTTGTATTCAGGAACTTTGCTTTTATAATAACGGCTTTAATAAGTGTTTAAAATAATTGTTATACCGCGTTATTAGTTAGAGATTTGTAGTGAGAGCAAAATAAAAAAAAACATGACAGGTAGACGTGTATGCATTCTACATATGGTGTGCAGAAACACATGCTTTAAAGAGAGGGAGGGAGAGTGCACATATCTTGCACTGGAAAACCAACCACCTATATCTTCACTTTATTTTTTTTATTTATTTGGTTGAGGTTTTAGCCTAAACTCAAAAGTACTTATAGCTCGGCCCACACTATGAATGGATAGATGCGAGCTGAGCTTAGGGGAAACCCACGACCGTTCGCAAGTTACTAGCAGATCTTCCCAGGCATCACCGGAGAGAAAACCAGTTTGCGCTGGATTTGAACTTACATCGATCGTACTAGTGGATCTTTGTGCTGCGCTACACCGCTAATTACCATGCTCATTGCAAAATCGCATTAACTGTATTTTTCCAATGATTGGATTTGTTTGTCTTTTCATGATTTGGGATTATAATCGCATTTCCGCTCTTATGACTCAGACATGCGCGTTATTAACATTGTCCGAGACAGTAAACACTCACTAACCCCTAGTCACGCGATCTTGGCTGTTACATGTAGTGTGATTGATCTACTATGTGGAGAAAACGACCACTTTCACCTTTCGTGATCTAGTAGAAAGAATTCAAACAATTGTGATAATATACCTTGCGTACATACATCAGAGATCTAAGGCAAATACAACTGACATATAACATATGTTGAATCCGGATTCAACGCGTTACTTGTCAGTGTTGATTTGTTATGAGGACAGAAATTTAAACCACCTTTATTTCAGTAAGTTTAACTGTAATGTCCCTTAAAGCAGTAAGGGACATTAATTTAATATTTTGTTGTTGGAAAATAGATCAAACCAGTGGCCATTAACCTCTTTGGCAGGATAATATGTTTTGACACCTGCATAGAATATATAGCTTGCTTGTACATTTGCCGCTTAAACCATTTCCATGACAAGTTTGATCATAAACTGCTATATATCTGCCAGGACATTGTACTGCACTTCACACTTAATATACCTTCACAACGAAGTGTTAAGTGCTATATACTCAATGCTATACGCTCTGCAGTGTCATTTGAAAGTTGCAGTAAAACCTTAATTGAAGTAAAATTGAAAGTTTTCTGGAATTATGTAAGACTGGGAGCCGATTTAAAAAAAAAAAGATTTCTCATTTAATTCAAAATGTTAAACCTCGTCACTTAGTGCATGGACAGCAAGATATTCAGCGTGTTACAAGCGTAACTATCATGACAAAGCATATTGCACATATATGAAGTACACTTAACACTTACGTACACTTAAGGGTTAAGTTTCATTAAACTGACCACAGTTGTCGAAATCAGTTAGTAGGATGTGACCCTGCTGGTTGATGTGCCGAAAGCTTTGGTCTCCTCACATCTGATCCACTCCTGGCTAATGAAGCTGAAAACTCGAATCTAAATTAAACGCTTTGTTTGCAGCCTTATGTCAGTAGGTTTGTTAGACACGTGGCAAATGGCGGTTGCATACTCACGGAACTTCGGTTCCGTCCATCAATAAACCTGACCGCATTTGTTTAAAAGTAAGTTCTTGGGTACTTTATTCAACGCCCCCCCCCCTCCCAACCACCACCACCACCACCAATTAACATAGGTGAGAAAAGAAGTCTCTGGGGTATGAGTAAAACGGCTCTACTTTGCAACATTTGGCACTTTCGTTTAAAGACTTGATCAGTTTATTCTTCTCCATCCATAAACCCGATCATGGTGGAATATATAAAGTAAATACACTGTACTCTGGAAACTTTTGTCATAACTTTGAGTTGACCAGTGAGGTTGCGTTATGGAAGGTACCCTGTCAGGTACCTGACAGAAAGCTGTAGAACTTCTCGGAGCTTTGCACAGTTATTTTCACCGATAAACGTTACGATGGTCTTAATATTCTTTTAATCTTAATTCTTTGCGGGGCTTTTTTTAATAAGGGAAGAAATAAAATAAAATTCATAAGTAAATTACATACGGCTATTACATGTAAAATACTATTGGAGATATCCCTCAATCGACTTTACATTTTACAGAATGTTCCTTCATAACCAAAACGCTTTGGCCTAACGACACAGCGGTTGAAGTACAGCAGACTTCTTTGACGATGAGGACAATAAACTTGGTAAAGCAAGACTTTACCTATTAGTCCGTCTTTTAACATTGCCGGCTAAGGTTTGTGTCCCTGAAGACGGCCATATGCTATGATGCGTTTGTTTTTCTCCTCCGTTGTACTAGCAGCAGGTTTCTATTCACAGATTCGAAAAAATCCCCGGAGCATTTCATCGAGGACGATATATCACCTGATAAACGCATGACAATGTCTCTTACTGACCTCCATCCTATTCCTAACGGCGTCCTATGTGACGGCATGTATTAATTTCCCGTCCATCATTTTTGTTGTTTCTTGGCTTTCATAACAGTGGCTGTAAACCAAGAAGAATCTAGATATATCTCTATCTTTCCCAATTGGTTTGGTAAGCATGTCAAATGTCCTGGAATTTATATTACATACAATCACTCGAACAAAGAATTTGTTTCTTCTGTTTTTATTTGTTTACCATAATGCAAGATAATAAAGAAGTTTACTTTGCATTGTTGTATTTACTTGCACGATAATGATCCTTATTTACAATGTATGACTTGAATTCCTGTAAACCTGTCACATTAACCATAAAAAAGAAGTTTTTATCGCACCGAAACTCAAAAGCGATAAAATTTCCCCTTAAACGTTTGCTAAAAAAAGGCGCAGCTGGGCACTAATGGCGTAAGACACCAGTGGAGTAAATAATTCTCACTAATTCGGTCACTATGAGTTCAAATCCAACTGGTTTCCTCTTAGTCGTATGTGCGAAGGTCTGACTCGTGCGTGCGAAGGTCTGCCTCTTACCTGCGGATGGTCGTGGATCTCCCCCAGGCATTTCCTCCCACCATAATGTGGCCGGCGTGGTATAAGTGAAACATTCTTGAGTACGGCGTAAAACACCAGTCAAATAAATATAAATTTATGCTGAAACATTTACTCCCAATGATGCTGCCTAGATTTGCAGTGCTCATTTATGCTTGCTTAAGTAGTGATTTAATGTAAATAAAATAAAAAACTCAAGGGTCTTACATAACCAAATGTAAACGTTCGGCTATATGGGCGGAGAATGAGATATACCTAATTCATCTTGTAAATGTGAAATGTTAACATTTACACAATACGTGTAACACATATACAGTAATTGCTGAAAATTTACTACAAACTCTAACAGTGTAGGAATTTGCCTCGGTTTTTTTAAACACAGGATCATTTATGTTGGGGGGAGGGGTGTGTGAAACGGAAAGGGTGGTGGGGTGGTGAGAAGAAATGTGGTGGAATTAAGATGATTTCCCAAAGTCATTTATAACATTTGTATTGAGCGAGATGCTGATTGCAGTATAGCCCAGTCACACAGGTTCCTATACCATGGACGTATCCCCTGGATAGATTTAACATTGGTTAGGCGACCTTCTCATTATGTACAGCCATGCCCCGATTGATTTATTTTCAGAGCTCATGGTTTAATCATTTGGCTCATGGCCATTAAGGTTTTACATAAAAGAAGCCATATAGGTCAACTACCACATTTTTTTCACATGCTTGAGGAACTTTTCGCAGAACATTAAAACTTGTTTGGACTTGAGATAGAACATCTAAAGCCACAAGGCTAACAAACATTCAGGCAAAATGTGTTGGAAATAGGTTGCAAAAATCCCGTTGAACATTCGACAACCCAGACCCAGCATGCGACTTACATAACTTGTAGTCCTTGTGATTCACAAACATGTTTAACACCCTCCGTTAATTGCATATTTTCCATTAAACGATGAGAGATGACAAATGATTGTGTATAGTATACAAACGCATGACATTAATGGATAATAACACTTTAGGGAATTGCCAATCACGGTCCACGCTTCTGCTTAACCCGAGGCTATGAGCTGTATATTCATCCTGTTGAGTTAGGTAACCCTGTTGCCTATACGAAAAGTTGCAATGAAAGTGCAATTCAGATATTTGGCTTATTGATCAAATATACTAGCATTGTGTTTACACGATTTGAATACATGTTTCATTGATTCACCTCGAACATGCCTTGCGCCTGTCAAGTCAACAATTGTTGACTGCTCCTCTTCCCATGATTCCGTCCTAAATTTGCACTTATTTAAGTTTCTTCTTTCTTTGGAAGTTTGTGTTAAACGTCGTTTTGGGAATTGACCTTGCGATTATTGACCACAAAAGTCCATTTTGGATGACAGCTAGTATACAAATGTCTGTTTCTATACATGCATAGCACAGATAGTTTAACTGTACACGTGAGCAAACATGTCTTATGTGTATATATGTGAAAAAATATCATGTGCTTTGATTTCAGTTATGTCAAATCAAATGAAACTAATATTCAAGACACGAAGTCATCAGCTGACATCAAGTCTATTTGCATTGATATATTTTGTCCAAGCTGTCTTTCAACACTATTCGTATAAGCCTACAGCTCGTAGAACAACGCAAGGGAAAAGAAATCTTCGTTACAAAGGGGAAAAAAGGTAAGATACGGTAAGTCCTTTCTGCACGGTATACTTTGGAGTCTAGCAATTTGAGCATTGCATGCGTCAACATCAGCCGGATGGAAAAGAGATTTCCTGGTATCATTCTTCTGTAGGGTATTTACTCCACAACAGCTCACGCTATATGTTGTTTTTGTTGCGTATTCTTCAGCAGCCTTGGTTTTCATCCCGGATGGCACATGTTTCTTTTCAAGAAAAAAAAGGTCGTGGTTTTTAGTTTCAGACGGCTGTAAGAATATAGAAAATTAAAGAAAAAGAAAAACGACCATTCCCACAAGATTATAATGTGACGTAAAAAAGTCAATTGCTTCTGACTGGAACTGTTCTCGTGAAAACATATTTTTTTAATTTCTGGAAAGGGGTTTGGCATCATCATTACAAATGCCACGTTTGCACCAGAGGAATCAAAGCCAATTACTGGATGAGTTTAATAGGAAATATTGATACTGATGCAACTAATCAGAGCTTTCTGGGCAAAGTACATATTTTTGAAATCAAACGCATTTATTCACTCTCGAAGCCTCCGATTCTTTTTAACAAATAGTCATGTCAATCGCCCCATCACCCAGAACACGGTTAATTTGATATCCAATCACCATGAAAGGCTGACGCCAAGCTGACGAGGCCAAACTTCTAACTTCCTGCAAGAACACGGTTTACAATTTGAGTTTCTCATTCAATACAATATTACAGACCTTTATTCGTTTTCTGCCTGTTATGCGGAAACTATATCCCTACAGACTGGCTAGTCGTGTGACCTTTCATCTGTTTGCCCTTTCATCTGTTTGCCGTCAATCCAACTGCAATATCTCCTCATCTGTGTTATAAAAGGGAATACAGCTACTGGAATGAAGCTGGGGTCGGGATCTAATCCAAACAGTAGCTGATATTGAGATATAGGCAGACAAGCACATCATCACGAACCTGGGCATAGACATCTGTCTTTGTCACCATAGGAATAGTTTCGTAGAAGAGGACTATCATTAATTTAGTCTAGTATAGCTATGCAAGGTACCAATATAGCGGTCATAAAGGGTAGAGGTGGCCGGTAGGTACATGTTGGAAGAAATCCCGGATCAGACGTCAGGTTACTTAGGTAGCTTATCTATTATTCACAACTCACAGGTATCGTGGCACAGCGGTCACGGCTTATTTTAGGCATCAGATGTTAGGGTCAATGCGAAAATAGGTAATGCAAAACATTATTAAGCAGTTTTAATTGTAAATATCTCGTTTCCTGTTTGAGGAGACTAGCTTGGGTCGACCGTGGTCTAGTGGTAGAGGGGTTTACCTTGGAATCGCTATGGCACACGAGGTTTAGCCTAGGTTGAAAGCCGGGTCTTGGACAGGGAATTTGTAGATTCTCCCGCTCTCACTATTTGTGTGGCCTTGTTAATTACAAACGGCCGACGACGCTCGTGTGATTGTTCGCGCATCCTATCCTTCACTGAAGTCCACTTGTCTTGCTGTGCATACCCGTATGTCATATGTGGGGAAATTTCGGCAGTGACCTGGGAAAGTTCGGTGGATTGCGTTGGGTACTCCGATTTCATCGACACATAAAGCTGATCGCTATTACATATGTGAAACTTCATAATTGGAGAATTATGCAGCCATAAAATAAATAAAATTACACACGACAAAACACTGAATTTGCCACTGGGTACAATTTCTTCTCACTAATGTGAAAACAGCTTTTATTTCCTCACTAAGAGATCGCCTCACACTCATATAACTGAAACGACACAATATCACATTATGATGCTGCAGGAGAGATTGATCCTTTTACTCTTCTGTCTTCTTACGAAGACTCCACCAGCTCTGTATCGTTTATAAACACCTCAACAGAACCGGCGTTCAAATTATCGCCCTCAGTGATAGTCTTTTCCTAACGGCTTCTTAAGTAACATTTCACATTATTTCCCCTACCTTTGTTGTTCCTTGCGGCAGAGAAACTGTAAAATGAAAACCATCCTTGACAAGAATCAGCCGATGCCTGTTGAGTTGAGTAGCTGTTGTCAAGTGACACAAGGCCTAGTATTTTGGAAGATGTACATCGTGGAGATCTCCCTGCAAAGATATGTCATTTCTCCTGGTATGCTTTGTTACATGTAACAAAACACATATTTTCTTACGGAAGTTGGTTAATCGTGCTTATAGAGCGTGTAACTACAATGTCACACTTATATCTGCATTATGTTCGATCAGATCTCCACACTGATCCTTAAAGAGGGCTACTGGGAAGCGATGACTATGTCGGGCTGTTCCAGAAGCAGCGACTTTGCGTCAGCAAGTTATTCGACGATAAGAATCAGCTGTAATCCATTCAGACCTCTTTGTTTATTTTTTTATTTATTTATTTCATTGATGATTTACGCCGACCTTAAGAATATTTCACTTATACGACGGCAGCCAACAATGTGGTGAGAGGAGACTGGGCTGGTGAAAACAAATAACATGAGCCACACTGTTGCGCCAGCAGCCTAACCACGGCCATCGAGGCCCCAACCTGACTTGACAAATTTGTTTGTACCAGCTTATTGGGATGTGTGTCACTGCATTAGCAAAGCTTTCATGGATGTTGCTAGTTTTATTGGTTCCTCGAAATAGTGTTCATTTGGAATCCGGAGGACATTTTATTGATGGTTAATTTAAAGATGACTGATTAGATTGATTGGCGGGGGGGGGGGGGGGGAGGGGTTCTGACGCATTTCAACTTCACTGCTAGCCTTAAACCACGGTGTTTCCCTGTAACAGACATGTCTTAATGTCCACGTAAAGCCGCCAACCATCGCTAAGTCCTGTTTCGGGACACGTACTAAGCATATGCAAATATTAGGTCCTATGGTCGTCACCGTCATGTAAATTGTGATAACAATGTCTTAGTTATGACCTGACACAGGGCTGAACGTGCTTATTACGTGCACTGCGGAGGTGAAAGCTGTACATAAATCCGGAGAAATTTCAGAAATGAAGTGATACATATGTCAGAGAGCATAAAGTCCTCACCAGCATTGAGTGGAATATCACAATCAACTGTGTGATACTGTGAAACTGTGAAGCGGTTTTATTGATTATTATACGACCAGTACAACTGGTCTTGAAAAACATGTGTCAGGCATTCGTGAATTTGGTAGGTACTTCATGACTTTTGTGAGATGATGTAGTAAAACTGTACGCAGAGTCCTAGCCTATCGGAATACCAAGTTGGGTGGGGCAGACAAAAATATATTGGAAATCAACAATAAATATGGGAGTCGTTAACGAGGTAGGAGACGCTTTGTAGTCGCTTTTCCAAGACGGTTATTCTTCTAACAATGTTCTGAGTTTCTAAATTATGTTTTCTTAGTAACGCACAGCAAGAGAATAGACCTTAAGACGTATTGAAATAAATAGAAAATAAAACTGTGTTCTTAAACTCGCTTTCTATAGTCGAAGGACAATTTTGTAAAATTACAGGTTTCATTTTTATCAGTGGGCATTCGCGTCTGTTAAAGGGCACTGTATATCACCTGTTTATTGCTTCAATCCTTCTTAGGTTCTCATTCATCTTCCCCAAACCACTATAGTCATAAACCAGGTTCCTAATAAGACAGATCTCTGAGGTATCCGCGTAGATAATGTCAACTTTAAACGACCGCAGCGGGATAATTTCCACCAACATAGATCGGATTTGACGTCACCAGAGCACCTGCCAGTGTTGATCCTGGAGAAAAGCAAATGCTTTACTTTTATGAGTTTCTGTCACACCCCTATAGCCATCAATACTTCAATAAATTGTCCCACCGCAAAGGGTGTACTTAGACACCCATTATACATACCGAAGAGAGGAATGGTTAGGGTAAGGACTGCATTGTGTTGGCGGTTTCAAAGTTCTTGGCAAGCTTGTGCAATAGCAAATATTCCATCTTTGAACGTGTTTATATACGTATTGCTGACTTTCCGCTAGTGATCGTGAAAGAAAGTAGTCCAGACGTATGAACCTCATCATACTAGGGGCACGGATATACAACAACACTATGTATCTCGCTTTTCTGAAAATAATGTTAAATTTTTTCCTGGATTGTGCCACAAACAAGGTTCAAGCTTGAAAAGTGATGACCATCACTCTGTCACTTTCCACACAAGGCACTGTCAGACCTGATTATTTCTTCAACTTGGGGTTGTCTACTCTTGTCATAACCGATTAAACACGTCCTTGATGCAAACTCCCCGGGGACGTTGTTAAACTGTTGCCTTGAGATATTTTTCACTCTCTCAGAATATTTCTAAGGCCAAACGTTCATTTTTCACGCTTAAAATTAAAAGATTCTTGTCTATTTTATCGGAAATTTGGATAGCATATTAAATTTGTTTTGGTTGATCAAACATTTGCTTTGATGTCCACCATTTAATGACACATAATCAGATTGGCAACGCGTTAAAACAACATAACAGTCATATGTATAACCCAAGGGAGAAAGATGATGTGATCAGTTTCTCGAACCTTGTTTTGTCTTGACAAAGCAGTGAAGATAATTCAAACACATATGGCGAATCCATACTAGATAATGAAGGAAAACGTCCACTGCATATAAAGCGCGGAATTTTATGAGTTTTTTCATGCTATGAAACAATGTTGCCATAGGTTGTTGTGTTTTATCTGCAGTGTGTATCTCTATCATTTATGTAGTACGGGTTTTCCAAATGTGTTATAACTGTTAATTCTGCCATGGAACCGGTGGTTTCCTAACTACCCTGCCAGATTTCATTTGGTTATAGCCTTTAATTGCAAAATCAATCAATCTACACCTCTATTGTTCAATACACTCTCAGCCATTCATCACTTGTACATCTGTCAGCGCATTCTTTTCTTTCGGCACCATGTTATCTTACTATTGCAAAAAAGTTTACAACAAAACCATGTAACCTTGACGTATGTTGTACAAGTCTAGTTTTAAAGGTCCTGTTCAGTAAACTCCTCTTACTTTTACGGTAATTAAAAACAATTAATCTGTTAATTTTAACAGAATACTGTCGGAGTGATGCTAGAATGTGTTCTGTTATTATAACGCAGTACTCCGTCATATTCAACATAATATCCTATTCGTCTAATAGAATATTTTTGTTGAATAAATAGTATATGTGTGTAATATGTAATAGAACAATCTGCTGCAATAACAGAATACATTCTAGAATCACTCAGACAACAGACTTTCTGATAGGTATAAATGTCAATTTAGAAAGTGAATAAGGTAACAGTATTATCGTTATTAGGATTACACTTTCTGAATATAGCACAAATTCCAGCGCTGATATTTAGCTGAGACCTCTGCGGTTTTCGAACCAGCGACCTCAGATTCAGGCACCAAATCGCCAGCAATACATGTACTGCCAGCAATATTCAGAAAGTGTAATCTCTAATAACAGTAATACTGTTACGTCATTCACTTTCCAAACTGACATTTATACCTGTCTGATATATTCACCTAAGGGAGTGGTGTCATTTGTGATAATCAGAGGGGTAATGGATGTTTGCTGTAGAGTCTACCGATCAACTACCTTCTATTTTGGACGGCCTGTTGGTTGAGTGGTCTACACGGTTGACATATATTGCTGGCAATTTGGTGCCTGGCTCTGAGGTCGCTGGTTCGAAACCCGCAGTGGTCTCAGCCAAATATCAGCACTAAAATCTGTGCTATACTCAGAAAGCGTAATCCTTAATAACGGTAATACTGTAACACGCTTTCTGTTAAAAGAACCATCGAAATATGTCAACGCTGACACCAGATACATAGTCATTCAACCAATCTCTCCATTACATGCCCTTCTTGTATCGATGGGTCAAGATCCGACTGCAATAAGTTGAACACGGCTCGAAACAGCAAAATAAATGAATAAGTTCATTATTTGTTACTTTGTACAGGAACAGTCTTCGGGAATCGAATCGTTCCCCTTTTTGATGAAACAATCAATCTGCTAACATTGGTAGAAGCTGTGTTCTACTTCAAAGGCACTCATCGGCTATAACTTGGTAGAAATAAATTTGGCAAATTAGGCTGAGTGGGCTAGGACTAATTCTCTAATACTCTTCCAGAAGCCATCGAATAACTTACTGAGACAAATCCTTAGAGGTGTCGCTGCCCAGCAGCTCGCTTTAGAGATCGATGTGGAGACCTGCTTTATGACTTAAAGGTCCAGTATAATAGGTACACGAATGTCATAAACCTGAGGAGGTAGAGCTCAAACGCAGCAACGCTCTGAGTTATAAACCTTAGGAAATGTGAATAACGAAACCATTTGCTTCTTCTGATGAAAATAAACTAATATATCTCTGTTGTGACATCTATTATATGTGGAAGATAAACAACTCAGACATTACAGGTACAAAAAAAAATGTACATGTAACTTGAAATATCAGATTTTCTGCCCAGGAGGACTCACCAGATCATTGTCAAAGATGATTTTCCTGTTTTTAGAGTGTATTATATGCAAGAGATGAAAGAGCTGGAAAATTAATGTGGACTGTCACATACAACCCCGATATAGACCTGTGCTCAAGACGATATTTCATCTTGTGTGCATTCGATATGCCGAGCTGGTGATATATGGTTTTCTTGGATATTCCATGGCTGATTAGTACCTGTGCAAACTCACCTGTCAGGGCAAGTCAGAAAGACAGATCCAGTTTGTTTTATTGTTTAAATAGCAATAGTTTTCATAACAATTCAGTATGTGAATTGTTGATTTTGATTTGCAACGTGAATATTTTACTGCTTCGTATTAATTTAATCGTCGGTTGTGTCGAGCTGTTCATAAGTGTTACTAAGCTGTCGGAGCCTTCCTAAGGACGTTGTGGATCAGGTGTTCTGTAACAACAGCAGAAAGTGACACCATGAGGAAGTCGTTTCAGGTGTATGAATGCACCATAATATCAGCAAAGAAATGAAACCTGTTTTGACATCCTATCTGGCATCATACATGTCCAGTGGCCGTTTCACAAACCATGGCAACTAGTATTGTAGGTATTACGTCGTCATGCTAGTTACGTGAACGTAGTGTTACGTGTGCTAGTGAAAATAGGGCCTTTGTCATTACCGGAAAATTAAGTACGACTTTAAACCCAAAGCACTTACTCACTCTTTATTGGTTTATAGTTCGTATACGAATGTGTGTTTCGAATCATAGATTCAAGGTGATTTGGTACCAACTCAGAGGTGTTAAAGTGGCCGAAATGTCACTTAGGTTGCCCAGAACACGAAGGTTATGAGAGTTACCGGTTCTCAGTGGATAAGTGTACTTGACTTCAGATTTACAATCATTCGTCAGTGAATGTTGATGACATTGTCCAGGTGGTTAGCACTCCAGCGCCGCGTAATGACCTAAGAGCCTCTTACCAGTACGGTCGCTGTGAGTTCAAGTCCAGATCATGCTGCCTTCCTCTCCGACCGCACATGGGAAGGTCTGCCATCAACCTGCGGATGGTCGTGGGTTTCCCCCGGACACTGCCCGGTTTCCTCCCATCACAATGCTGGCCGCCGTCGTATAAGTAAAATATTCTTGAGTACGGCGTAAAATACCAATCAAATAAATTAAATAAAATATATCTTGTTGGAATAGACGCATTCAGTACTGGATAGTCTAAGGTTCGAAGCTATAAAAAGATAAAATGTACTGTTTCCAAGCTTTTTGCAATTTGTAGCGAAGCTCCCCTCTAAGTTATTCAACATGTACGCTAATATAAATACAGTTGAGAAACAGCGTTGACATAATTTATCTATGATATCAACTGGTAATTTCATGTGTTGCATGTTTGCATGAATGGCATGCTTGGGATCAAACATGTGTGTACGTGATATATTCACATGTGCCCTAATACCTCTCAATCAAGACTAGTCGTGCCCTAATGCAGTTACCTGGAATTAAACTCTGAATGAATTAAAGTCATTTGGATGTATTTTACTGGCTGTCCATCACCAAATGTAACGTGTAAATATGCATTGTCTGACAAGTAATGCGGTTCAAGTACACCTATTGTACACAATAACATACGGCCAAATACAAATAATATAAGACAAGCGCTAGAAAGTTAGAAAGTGCATCTGAACTTAGTAGTTTGAAAGTGCATCTGGGCATAGTAGTTTGAAAGCGCATCTGGGCTTAGTAGTTTGAAAACGCATCTGGGCTTAGTAGTTTGAAAGCGCATCTGGGCTTAGTAGTTTGAAAACGCATCTGGGCTTAAGCAGCATGTTGTTTCGTAAATTTTACCTGATCTTCACTTGCCGTGTGAATAAAGATGTTCGATTTTCCTGCTATAGGCTATTTCTCTTAGTCAGTCCGCTATATTCAGCTCTGTGTAAAATCACGCTTGCAATACTTGTACACTTTACAAACTGTACACTTGGCTATGATGGAAATTCATATTCCTGTCAACGACAAGAACCCATTGCCTCAGCTGACGTCACAATTATTAAAAAAAAAACAAAAAACAGTGGCATGCTGCAAGGATACTAGGCGGAGTTCAACATGCTTTCGACTTCACCGTAAACTCTGTTAGTGGTATTGCCATATTTAAAAGTGTTTACATGTTAACCTTAAATGAATATTATTTTATCTCTTGTAGTGTAATCTCTTACGACCGTGTGGATTTAGAAATGGATATTAGGAAATTAAAGCTATCTAGTCTATTCGCAAAGACAGTGGGGTAGGCTGTTTTATTGTGTGGAGTTTTTTCTAACTGCTTTTTGGTGCAGTAATTGTGAAGTAAATTACACTCCATGCCTATTGTCCAGCATGCAACTTGCTTTTGAATATTTATGACGTCACCCGGGGCAATGAGTACTGTGTGTGGAAAGTAACCTTACCTAGGTTAACATTATGAATTAGAAAATGTCTTCTAATTGCATTTTCTTTGTGATGATATGAACGTTCAACATATCAATGTGAAGAAGCTGTGATGTTAACTGTTACTGATTAAAGGGAACGTAGATGGCGAGTATGACTCATTTCACACGGAGCTGAATATAGGCGACTGGCTAAAAGAAGTAGACTACATTATATATGCGATATTTTGTGAAATGTTCACCAAAAAGTCGGTTAGTTTACCTTCATGGCTTCGTCCAGATAAAAACGATGGGCCAAACGATGAGATGGCCATGAGTCAAAAATAAAAACAATCTGTCTACTCCAACTCAACTCAACCTTTGCTGCCCTCCAATATCTTACTGAGACAAACCCATAGATCATTTCTAAGCCTCCTGTCTTTTTTTCAGATTAAATAGACATTGATGTGAACGTTTTATTGATGATTAATAGGTCAAACTCATTGGGAAGTTAACGAAATAGGTTAGGAGAAATTAAAGCTCAATATTTTCAAAGAATTACAATATTACAAAATAATTTTTTTCCTGCTCAAAAGTTGAGAGAAAAGGGAAATCTTTGCTGAAACGATTGTTTGTATAAATACCAATTACATAACACCGTGATAAATGTCAGCTGGGATCTGAGCCGTTATATTCAGCAATCATATCTCTTGGAAAGGCTACATGTATAAAGTTTTTGCTCCGCCACTGTGACTGGAGAAAAGAAACAAGAAAAAAATCCGGCAACAGATATATGTGCTGTCAAACACGACATCGCTAGGAATAAATTTCCGTAGTATAAGATACAGTCACATGTCCTCATCTAGTGATTTATCGCCTTCGCTGGAAAGCTGTGGGAATCCAACGTTGACGGCTGCACTTAAAGCTTTGTTTCGATACATTAGACTTTTTATTCTTGGGGAATGTTGCCTTTCTTTAGTGAGATATGTCAAAACATGTTTTGCCTCAATAAGAAACATATTTGTTCAAAATCCCTATTATTTCTCAGTTGTGTTTATCTTATGTTTAGTTTACTTAAATGAAAAACAACAAGAACAACAACAAAAACCAAAAAAACAAAAACAAACAAGAAATAATATAACCTGAGGTACTTGAAAAGAGGGCTGAAAACTTGGTCACATACAATTTTCCCTGACGTGCTTGGTATATCTATTTATCATGTTCTAATGGAGAATTCTTTCGAGGCCATGGGAAGCACCATGCAAGAGCAACCGGAAACACGATTTCATACCAATCGTACATATGGTTAAAAGGCAAAACAGTGTTCGGGTAAATACTCCGAACTGCGATATCGAGGTGGCGCAACATTACAAAAGTTGAAATGTATACTTTTAGCCTAAACCGCCTGGTGTTTTCTCTTTAAAGTAAGAGAGGTACCTGGATTTAATACTGACGTCGTGGATTTATGTGCAGTATAAACAACTTCAGTTTACACATCCAGCTCTTTACCAAAATAAGCCCAAGACCAGCTCTTTACCAAAACCAGCCCAAGTCCAGCTCTTTACCAAATAAGTCCCAATCCAGCACTTTATAAACAAGTTCAAGTCCAGCACTTTACCAAACAAGTCCACTTTACCTTTTAACGCTGTATTGGTCGTTATCATTGTGGGATGCCGGTCTGATATGCCGACACATTAAAAATCAATGAGGCACAAATAATAATAAAAATAAAAGTCGTTCTCCTGATATCCCTCCCACAGCACTCTCTTTCTGTTTACTATATATTACGATTCATCACAAACAATGGAATAATAGGGATAATCAATATCAAATTTTATTTTAGACCTAATGTATTCATGTTTCGCCAAGAAAGAACTTCTTAAATTTTTATTTATTTCATTTTGATACATCAGAATTTGCTCGGCATTATTCTTCATCATTTCGACTCCTCTCGTTAAAACTTCAAAATTATTCCATATCCGTAATTCAGAAAGTTGATGAAGTTGCTTTCACTGTGACATTTCTCCCACTCATAAGTTTACCAGATAGCCAGGGAATAAATCAATATTCGTGAAACTTTTATCATTTTCTGTGGGAGAATTAAGCTCGCTGCAAATAGAAGACTGATGCATTATATTTACGGATTCCCGTAGAAGCACTCAATAAACCATCTTCACCTCTGGAATACATTAGATTTTTAATTCTCTTTGTCAACAGGCCAATATAGCGTCTTTGGAATCCTTACAATGTAACAAGTCCGAAAGAAAGTGTGTTCACTGATGGGGGCTAATGCATCAGCATTGTGTGTATTTTGCTTACCCTTTCGGGAAGCGTGTATTGACACTGACTGGTACATTTACCAAACTGAAAGGAGAAAAACAACAACGAAAACATAAATCACCCCTAATCATTTACAGCACCCCATATTTACCTTCAGATCGAACAGTGTTCATGTTTATCTGAAATACTTACAATGTAGAATGTTAAAGGGTAGAGTCATTTCAGTCAAGCCGAGTGGATGAATTTTGTCACCATGCTATTAAAGTTTTTTTTGTTATAATTTAACGCCATATGCAAGAACTTTTCACTGATATGATCGTAGGAACCAGAGTGACCGTTTGCGTCGGGGTAAACCAATGGCTTTTGTCATTCTACTGACGAACTTTCCCACATGTGGTGTACTGACTTGACACCATGTGTGGTGTTCATGAAAGTTCGAATGCGGAAACCGCCCCCCACCAGTGTCTCATTGTCTCCAAGGCCCCAGAAACACCGATGAATCCCAACATATCCACAAATCCTGATCCCTTGCCTATGACCGGTGTTGAACCCGTACCGTCAGTCAAGGTTTCACTATTACCGTTCAGGTCATAACATCCAGTACTCTCAATGATTCGATGGCTTGAAGGCATTCTAATTGTCAAATATCATGCATATTGCTTGAAACATAAAAACATTTCACTATCACACAGGAAATGGGTTTAATCGATGCATTGCTTTGATATCATTATGAACTGTTATTCTTTCACCTTACACTTTCTGTGCTTTTTGTCTCTTCAAGTTATCACTATCGCTTATTAAATTAAACTATTCTTAAAAGTCCAGTTATGCAAGCATGTATATACATTAAAATAAGGTGATGCAGAATCACAATCAAAACCTTAGTTAATGCTTTACTAAACCTTACAGGACATTGGCCTTAACCTAATTACCAAAACTTTTTTTGGATGAAAACCCTTTTGTCTTTATCACGAAAAGATCTTTCATCTGAACGTTGTTGTTTTATTAATTATGTTTTTTAACAGTCATCAATTTCATAGTTTGCATTCTTGAGATGTAATCGTTAGGGAAGAATGGCATGTTTTATACTAATGAACCAAATCTCCTCTTCCAAACAATCAAAATACTTTTCACCCCAGCTTGTTTTTTTTTTTCAAGAACGCAGGAATTTGATCACGGGAATCATTATTGTGACTTAAGCAGTATTTGAAAATCTATCTACCTTTTTCCACAAAGCTACCAGAACTCTGCGCATGGCCAGGTATTATCCACAGATCTGACCAATCTCGTTGTCGTGACATACAGCTAACTGACCAGATCCGTCCTCAAATGTTGATCCATCTTTGTGCACACAAATAATGAAGACAATTGAGTGACTCATTTTGATATGGATGATGTTGTAGCTAATGGGTTGAAACTGATTAAAAGTTTACAGTGAATGATTGTCTAGGACAAGGAGTTAACACAGAGCTATCTGTCCTTCTTAGAGCGGGAAGAAGAAATTATAAGCCCACATCATAGAATGAACAATAGCTCCACAATTTTAAACGTTACGGTCAAAACACCTTTTCAATGAGAATTTAAAGAAGAACCACTTTTTAAAGTGGAATTAAACCTGTTTGAGTTTTCAATTCAAAATATACTTTTATGTTTTACCCATTTAAGGAATTCCTGCGACACAGCATGCACATCCACCTATATATCTAACAAATGGGTACGTGGAAAGGTCTGTCAGCAACTGGCGGATGGTCGTGGGTTCCCCCCAGGCTCTGCCCGGTTTCCTCCCGTCATAATGCTGACCGCCGTCATATAAGTGAAATATTCTTGAGTACGGCTTAAAATACCAATCAAATAAATAAATCTAACAAATGGCATAAAAAACTATTTAACTCTTTCTGTCAAATAAAACGCTGAAAATATGGCCTATATATGTCTGTCTGGGTCTAAATCGTATGTTAAAATGCTAACCTTCCGAGGTTGTTTCTAGTTTCAAAACTGTCCGTAACGCCAATTCTCATGCAAAACTCATTAGTTTACGATGAGGAAGACTTCGCCGATACTCCATCCGCATCAAATTCCAAAATTACTTTCTGGTCAAACATGAAATAGATGTATCTCAGTGTTATTTTCCAGTGAGTTACTCATTTGGTTTCTTTTTACGATCGGCATATGGCTGTGTGTTTAGTAGGACGTTTAATTATGGCCTTTCTCCAGCATCTGACGGCTGATGAGCTCCCGGCGTTTCCTCAGGAGTGAAGGTTAATGCTTGTATGGACTATCTGTCAGTTATCTTTTGAAAGTCCTTTGCAATAAACCGACCTTCGCAGCTGACGTCAACAATGGTCATCAGTAGCTATTCACTAGCCCTGGTGATGTACTGACAATAGGGATCGTTATAAACCGTGTGAATCACACATGTCCGCTCAATGACAGATGATCGGGTAACAACTTCCTGTATGGTATATTATTTTGGCGGAAACAATCTTGAGAAAGGCTGGAAAAAAGTTGGAAATTTGTGCCCCCCGGCAACCTACTCAACACACATTTTGAACTGACCGATCGCCAGAGGACTAGCGAATTACTTTTTTCAAGGTCACGAAACTGAACTTGTATAATTGTCATTAACTCTCCAAATATCTGTCTTTTACAAGGACAATGGAAAACCAATATAGCCCGCAATGACTTCAAACTAGCTGACATTTGTAAAAGATGTTAAACTGTGTTACAGTAGCAGTTTTTGGAGGACAAATGCAGGTTCATAACGTTACCATTTAACCGTTGGAAAACAATATGTACTATAGGTACAAACAGAATTCCGGGGAAAGATCATCTGCATGCTTATCTCTCACTGCACTCGATTGCCGTAAATATTATTACCTGGTGAACATGGGAAGTCAGAAGCATTTGCATGTACTTACACACAGGGTCATCTTATTTGAAGGAACATTGGTGAGGAAACACGGCTAAATATTAGATTACAGCTTAGAGAGTACTATATTTGCCAAATAGACACACGTACTCAATGAAATCAGGCCGTTTGGCAATTTACCTCAGTCAGGGTTGTATTCTAGCTGTTCATGAAACCGCTTTAATAGTTGCAACCTATATCTCCTCTATCACCGCCATTTAAGCAGAATTAGGTAAAAAAAGTAGACTTAGTTGAAGCGTTGTTCTTTAGTCGCCGCTGGTAAAATTAAAATCGCGCGCTAATAATTCCTAAAATGGTAGACACCCCCACTTACAAACGATGACATCCAAACCGTGATTATGACCGCTTTTAATATGTTTGTGCCCAGGTAAGCTTATAAAATTGTATGTATTTTATTTATCATAGCTTGATGTTTATTAAACCAATTGTGAAATATTGAAATAGTGATAAAATGGTGATGTTTCCTCGTTATCAAAGGATGGGGATGTTCAAACGATGATGATGTTCCTTTTTCATCAATTGATAAACATTATTGGCGATGTTTATTTTACACCCTTTACCATATTTCTAATTGTGAGCATGCTCACTTAAAACATGATTATATACATGTACTGAGAACCAATCGATAAGGTCGAACGTAATGTTCTCACAGGCTTATGAATCTTTAACTGTTGCAGTCAGATATAACGGACAGGTTCTGTCAAGATCAATTCACGAACTTCTCACAAATATCACTAAAAGTGGCACGAGATTTGGAAAAGCTGGAAACGTTGTAGTTACATAACTGTAATCTAAAAACGGTTAATTAATCAGCTAGAGCTATATTGTAGTTTCTGACATCTCGATAACATTTGCTGCTTGATCTCAGTTTATGACAAGACAGGTATTATTTCATTTTCTCTAATATGTGCGGTGTCCATGTTTTTTTTCTGGCTTGACATAAGATCTAGCTTTTTATCGGGAGACTTAGAGATTAACTCATAAAGGGCAAAAGGTCATGACATTTCCATTTTTTGTTTTAAAGCATTTTGTCACATCAAGAATCATCCTAATGTTTGTAAAAAAGTTAATGATAAAAATAATTGTCCATATGAATGAAAAATACGCTAATGCAGCAAATCTACTGATTCCAGCACTAAGCTATATCCGATGTAAGTGTCAATACAAAAGCCACATGTTTTCTCGAAGTTTGCGCAGACAATTTTAAATGGCACGAATGGCTAGGGGAATCAGGACGATAGGCAAAAGCATTTAGGCGAAGTACTTCTTCGTCCAAAGATTTCGACGTATGAATTGGTGTCGAGGGCAGCTGATGAATTGGTAGACAAGTCATTTTGGCTACCATTTGGCCATGTGCCTTTTGGATGAGCGTTTACTTGTCTGTTATTAGCCCAGACGCCGGTCAAGTCCCGGCGGATGTGGATCCCTGGCGACAGCTGGACTCCCCCAAAGGATTAACCCGTTTAATCGAAGAGGCTAGATAGCTTACCGCAAAGCCGGATGTGGCATCTTCTAAGTGGCAATTTAGCTTGAGGATGTTTTCTTAGCATTGGAAACACGGACGGAAGGAAATTGTTTGCTTGGAGTACTTCCGCGGGACATTGTTACATTTAATAATCCCTGGTATCGATGCTGGATCGACCTGGGATTGTGAAGACTGTGGCCATCAGATACATGTATATCGAGTTCAGCTGCCAATTTGCCATTAAAATATAGATCACAGCACAGCGACCAAAACAAAAACAGTAGCAACAATCTAATAGTTGGCAAACAGAACTGATCCATTTATTACCCGTCACTGATCTACACACAAAATGCTGCGTTCTTTAACAAACAATACCTAAAAACAATACAAAGGGACCAGCTTCGGGGGCGATGCAAATTGCAGTTCTCCTGCCGCGCTAATGGTAACTGTTATTATATACCAGAGGGACCTGCATGTGGCCTATACACATATCTGCTTGTAGCATCTGTCACCGCGCTGATGGTAACGGTTATTATATACCAGAGGGGCCTGCATGTTTTCTATACACATATCTGTTGGTAGCATCTGTCACCGCGCTGATGGTAACGGTTATTATATACCAGAGGGGCCTGCATGTTTTCTATACACATATCTGTTGGTAGCATCTGTCACCGCGCTGATGGTAACGGTTATTATATACCAGAGGGGCCTGCATGTTGTCTATACACATATCTGCTTGTATGCTTGTAGCATCTGTCAGTGAGAATGATGTTACACCAGGGCCCTCACACACAGGGCTCAAAATGTGTTCAGTCAATGTTGGTGGATTAAAATCGAAACTGCTGTCCCGAGATTTTAATATAATTGTCAGTAAATATGACATTGTGATGTTGTCTGAAACGAAACTAAATGAGCAGGACGTTACTGACATTGAGAACTTTAATATATTGTCGAAAAGTTATTGCAGTGTTAGTTAAGAAAAATATTGCCATGTATTTTACTGAAATTAAGACTGATAACCCATATATCATGTGGTTATATGGATCTCGCAAACTATTTGGACGAGATTTGCTGCTGGGGTGTGTATATATACAACCTGAAAATTCTGTCTATGCTTGTAACATCTGTCACCGCACTGATGATAACGGTGATTTTATACCAGAGGGGCCCGCATATGACCTGTTCACATATCTGCTTGTAACATCTGTCACCGCATGGATGGTAACGTTTATTGTTTACCAGAGTGGCCTGCATGTGGCCCATACACATTCTGCTTGTAACATCTGTCACCGCACTGATGATAACGGTGATTGTATACCAGAGGGGTCCGCATATGACCTGTTCACATATCTGCTTGTAACATCTGTCACCGCATGGATGGCAAAGTTTATTGTTTACCAGAGGGGCCTGCATGTAGCCTCTTCACATGTCTGCTTGTATCATATGTTATTTATTTATTTGATTCATTTCGTGTTTTACGCCTTACCGGTACTTAAGAATATTTCCGTCACACGACGGCAACCAGCTATATGGTGGGAGGAAATAGGGTCGCGCGTGTGGGACCATCCGCGGGTCGGTGGCAGACTTTGTCTCGTACGAGGAGAGCCAGCTAGCCACGCTAAGCACTCGGTCACGGAGGGGCTACAACATCTTTTAAATCCTGTGGAAAATGTGATGGTTTTAGTGTACGCCTCAAGTGATTCAATAAAAAACCAGCGTGTGAAGAATTCTCCAACAAACATGTGAGTATACTACTCAAAATATAGACAAAGCGTTCAGGTTCTTTGGCTACCTTTGTCGTATAGTCGTATTTAATGCCGGTTATTCCGCGGCTAGGGGAGGGTGGGGAGGGTGGGGGAGGGTGTGGGGGAGGGGTATAGAGCATTCATACTTTTTTTTATATCAACATGATGGTTTACACCGTTGAGATACCTATACGTGTGTTCAACCTGGCAATTATTCCACCGAACTACGAGTTTGAGACTGGAATAGTACAGTAGAGACTTTCTCTAAAATTGCGTATCCCATGGCCTCGTAAGAATTCCAGATTAAAAGGTTATTTATAGTTACCAAGCACGCGATAAAGATATGCCAAAGGCCGTTTAGGTGTGTACAGACCCTTTTTCTGAAATAAATTTGGTTATAACTTTATTGTCTTTTCTTTTAATTATTTAATGTAGATTTATAGCAGCCCTTTCAGCTATCTACTATAGATATCATGATTATATCAATGCATAGAAAATTGGTTATAAATCTGGTTATAATTTTATTGTCTTTTCTTTTAATTATTTAATGTAGGGGGCCTCCGTGGCTCAGTTGGTTAGCGCGCTAGCGCAGCCTAATGACCCAGGAGTCTCTCACATGCATATCTACTATACATATGATGATTAACATCTATGTATAGAAAATTGTTTTTACGTTCTTGTGAGGGTTAATAATTTTTTCATACCCACTTAAATGAAATGAAATACTTGCATTCTAAGGTGGACTTTTTGCATGTGTCTGTTTATTATGTGTGATGATAACATAGCAGTAATTCTAGGCCAGCAGCCTTACATATAATGCAACATACTGATAAGGCTGCATGTCATTGGTATTCAAGTTTTTTTTCATTTTTAAGTTCCTGAGAAGTTTATTAGTTTAATGTGTGCTCGAGTACCAAAATGAGTTATCACAAATATTAAATGAATGTCGTGAATGAGATGAAGACAATTTGTGAAAAAAGAAATTCAACACAAAAAATGGTCAACACAAATCTCATCATGAAATCTGAAAGTACGGCTTCATGTAATACGGTCTAATATTCTTAAATGGAGGAAAACTCAAATTTACATATAGTTTTCGGAGTTTTTTTCTAATCTCATTTATCTCTATGTTTTCTTCAAATTTTACATCATACGTGGATGCCTCTGTCAATAAGGTATAAGCAGTCGTGGGCATTAATTGCGGGTTGATGAATATCCAGACTTCCGGGAATAGCAGTTATTCAAGTTCAAATGGGTAAATCACGCTTAAAGTAGAATTTATATATATATATATATATATATATATATATATATATATATATATATATATATATATATAAATTCTACTTTCAGCTTTGGAATTGACACGTCTGTGTCTAATGCGTGAAATTATTTCACTGAAAGTGGATCAAATGTCTATGTACACAAGTTGCGTTAGGTACATATAACTTCGAAAAAGAAAACTGAATAACCTTGGAAATGGATATTTGATATTGGTGTTAACTGATTCCTTGAGGTAGAGATAAAAAAAAGTGGTCGTGATTTGTGTAGCTCTTTGCAAAAACCGAGTGTATATTAGTAGACGTGTGCGTGTCAACTTCAGCAGGGATTTTTTCTGTGACTATGTCACCTTCTTTTGACACACACGAGCCTCTGGGCCGTGGTAGAAACCGGAATTTTATGAGGAAATTGTGAAACAAAAAATAATCAGTCGAGGGATATTTAGCCCGTTGTTGCCTTAAGAATAAGCAAGTCAGTGTGACTCTCAAACTATATATATTACAACTGCAATCAATGCTCCTTCTTTCCGTTTGTCACGTGGAATCTTGGAACATGCTGCATTGATTTTAGGAGTTATTTTAAAGTGAACCAGTAAATGGCGTCAAGTAATGAGGCCACATTGCAATAGTGTTTTACCACAACGTTTTAATATTTAATATTGTTAGCATTGTCACACTTTCAAATTTCACACTTTATTCTTTAATTTATTTTTTTTTGTTAAAAGAGAAACAAGTCAATGTGCAATCATGAAAAATTTACCTGTATGCCATAAACTAGAGTTTGGGTCAGTTTCGTAAAAAAAATTCAGAAAAATCTCCTTTCATCAAGGGGTAAAAGTATTATATTCAGCTGTTGTCATGCTAATTTGCATTCACCATTTCATAACTTTTGAGACGAAACTTTCTAAGACAAATTCACACGAAATCTCTGGAAAGTGTGCCAAATCGTTTAAATTGGATAGGCACTTATTCTCGCTACAATCCAATCTTGATGATTTCTCCCAACGGATTGCTCGACTCAAAAAGCTATGGTTTTCAGGTCCACCGGCAATTTCATCCTGCCAAGCAAAGTGATAGCCATACATCATTGCTAGAAGAACCCGTATCCAGGTTATTAATTTCATTAGTGAATTACAAAACAATGAATAAAACGACATTAACAATTTTTTTTTTGCCAGGGCCATGATTTGTTGAAACCATTTGCATCCTGCAGCAAGAAGAAACCCTACAATGATTCGTGGTGTTTTTAAGAGATGGATTTGATGTAGAAAAAACCCCCACACAAAATAACTGCTAAATTACCGCACCATGTTTATGTATGAAGGTAACACTTTCACGTTGTTGTGATTGAGAAACTGACAGAAAAAATGATAGTAATAAAAAAACTGTTAAAAAACCTGAAACTCTGGACTTGTTACAGTCATGTAACAAGTTGTAAATGTTACTCTCTGGGTCAATCTGGCATAGACTGAGAGTCGCCAAAAAGAAATTAATCGTAAAATTAATTCGAAAAATGAATTATTTACCTACCGGTTTCCGCTGCGTTTTGTTATCTTTGGTAGATCGTTTTGCCAATGGGTAACGTAAAAACATTCTAATTTCTTGGGGGAGATAAGAAAATGGGCTCCCCAGCAGTTTAATCAAGCATTCTTCCTTCGCCCACGGCATTTAAATTAACGATTAAATGTAAGATGTAGGAACTAAAAAACTGATTAACTTTTTACGCCCTCATGGAAGAATGAATTAAAGACGCTCTTTCTTACACATTGTAATATAGTTGACCGAACTTTCTGGGTCACGATACTGTACAAGGGAATAAAGATGCTTGGCGCTTTGATTTACAAAATTGGCTGATAATTAATTTACATCTTTGTGTTGATAGAAACGCGGCTAGACGCATTGATTCAGGTTCATTTAACTATGACAACGCTCATAAAACTTTTGAGCATATTTAACTCTTCCTAAAAACTCAATAGCAGGTAATATCACTGACCTGATTTGTTTTCTGGGTAAATTTTTGTCCATTTAGATTTCTCAAGTGGGACATTCTCGAGCCGCCCATTAGAGTTATTGGAGCACGGGGAAATTCAATCTGATCCCAACTGATTATAATGGGAGTTTAACGGAGTGAAGCTCCTATAATAATGCTGGATTCCTTTTCAAGTCGGACAGAACAATCATTCTTTAGAAAATGGAATGGGGAGTTGAAAAGAATTTTCTAGCCATAATTTTGTCCTTAGTAGCATAGTGTTCCGTTCACGATACGCAAGAGATACTCTAATTTCCCAGGGATAATTTTTCCCACCAATCCTGTTACATACCCAAAGCTTATGACAACCTGCCATTGGACGTAGGTAAACAATATAGAGAGTAACTTTTGATGCAATCTGTATTTCTTTAACCTACGCATCTCTGTGAGAAACCTTTTCACGTCTTAGCGGAACAATTTATTTATTTATTTGAATTTACGCCGTAATCCAGATTATTTCACTTATACGACGGCAGCCAGCATTATGGTGGGAGGAAACCAGAAAAACCCGGACGAAATCCATCATCAAATATTTTCCACTTTGTTTTTAATGACAAGGACCTTTTTTATACCTAATATATGGTACTTCATTTTATGTAATGCTTGATATTTGCATTTTCCAAACTGGATTATGAATTTTCTCGTTTACTTAAATACTAATTTTCTCTAATTTTCTTTCAATTACTTAGAGGGGGCCTCCGTGGCTTAGTTGGTTAGCGCGCTAGCGTAGTGTAATGACCCAGCAGCCTCTCACCAATGCGGTCTCTGAGAGTTCAAGTCCAGCTCAGGATGGCTTCCTCTCCGGCCCTTCGTGGGAAGGTCTGGAACCAACCTGCGGATTTCCCCGTGGGTTTCCCCCGGGCCTTGCTCCGTTTCCACCCACCATAATGCTGGCCGCCGTCGTATGAATGAAATATTCTTGAGTACGGGGTAAAACACCAATCAAATAATTAAATAAATCAGTTACTTGTATGTGCTTTCTCTATGATACCGGTCGTTTTTATACTTATTTGGATCGTATCTCAAGCGTGTATCTTTCGCTGTGCCCCAGAGTCTTTATTGGAACGTCATACCAAAAAGTGTAAAATACTTGCAGCATAGAGAAGGTGTATGAAGAAGACCAAGTTCGTTGGGTAAATGGACGAAGGGCGTATTCACCCTAGTACAGGCACTTCCCCTAAAGTCTTGAAATGTCTGCGTTGTCTGCACGTTCTAGGAGATTCGAGATGTCTTGAGAAACCGACATGTGTAAGAAATTTAGTCTGTCCTAAATGCCCTAGGTTTTCTACAGATTGGTGATATAGGAATGTCACCCACAGCAATTACCAATAGTCAAGGGAACCTATTCACATTTTAAGTACACTACCATACGTAGCATATCTGCATGTCAGTTGACTTCTGCTCGTTGACTAAGCATCCCCGAGCCCTGATACCTTTGCATTGTTTTCATGTTGCTGTAAGTTAAATAATGACAATCCAACATTTTGAGCAATTCTAGATCAGTGACGTCTAATAAATTGCAGTTAACATCACCACATTTTTTAAAAGTAATTCTGCTTACGCCATGGTGCTAAGGGCGTGTAATTTGCTACTATTTAAGCATTTACATTAACAGTTAGAATAAAACACTACCTGAGGTAAGATGACAAGAAGCGGTGTTTCACAGGTTAAGTGTGACAATTTCTAAGCTATCAAAATGTCGTCGCTTTTCTGGTTTTATTTTTTATACTGTACATCTTTAATTATATTCTAATGCCACGGGCATATATTTAGGTTTAGAGTTACACCTTCTTGATTCCATAATACACTAATTTCTTTTTTGTGGGGATATGTGCATTTTTGTAACCCAGAGGAGGTGTGGCATATCGAAGTGACGGGAGTGTAGATGTAACTACGCTCATAACCATAGAGACGATGTTATAAACGCATGCTGCTCAGACTTTCCAGTTTCTCAATTTCTTTCCTCCTAACCATATTAGGGTATCATACCCTAAAGGTACGTTCTTTAATTCATCTGGGGCCTCCATGGCTCATTTGGTTAGCGCGCTAGCACAGCGTAATGACCCAGGAGTCTCTCTCCAATGCGATCGCTGTGAGTTCAAGTCCAGCTCATGCTGGCTTCTTCTCCCGCCGTACGTGTGAAGAATCTGCAAGCAATCTGCGGATGGTCGTGGGTTTCCCCCAGGCTGTGCCCGGTTTCCTCCCACCATAATGCTGGCCGCCGTAGTATAAGTAAAAATATTCTTGAGTATGGCGTAAAACACCAATCAAATAAATAAATAAATCTTTAATCCATCTTGATATAGCAACTGTTGGACCAGTTTTTGTTATTCCCATAGCGATATAATGTGTTTCAAGTAAATGCCAAGGCTTTCTACCTTCCTTATGGTATTTACAATCGTCTCACTACTAATGTACTATAGTATACGTTGATTTGACACCATGGCTGTCAGAAAACTTTGTCACTCAGAAAAGGAAGTAATAAGAACAGGTCAAAGGGGCGTCTTTAATTGAAATCACCAACTTGTGGCGCTCACTGAAGGTTTAGATGCTCCAGATACAAAATGTCTGTGGTATCAAACAGCCTGTTTGGAAATTGCGTTTGTAACATTCTGTAGAGAGTTAAGGCACTAAACAGAAATGTGGTCGGAGATAAAAATAAGCCCTAGTTATTCTTTACTACCATCTGTGCCTGTTATTCTTCAAAAGGCACAAGGGACCGTCGTCCCCGAGGAGTTAGCGTGCCATCGCGGCGCAATCAGCCAGCATCTCACCAATGCAGTCACTGTGAGTTCAAGTCCAGCCCATACTGGCTTCCTCTCCGGTTGTACTTGAAAAGGTATGTCAGAAATCTGCGGATGGTTGGGATTTCCACCAGGGTTTTAGCCGGTTGCCTACCACAATAATGCTGGCGGCCGTCGAATAAATGAAATATTCTTGGGTAAACACCAATCAAATAAATAAATAAATCAATAAATGATCAGGCACAAAGCCCAGTGCTTAGTCGAGACGTTGTACATCAACTCGAGAAAAACGACATATGAACCCGTTCTGGCGAAAATATGGATCATGACGGCAAACCTGAACGATACAATAAATATTATAAATTAAACACAAGTACTTACACCCAACATTAACTTTGAATAATAAGGTTGTCACCAAACTGCGTACTTATTTACTGCCCTCTTACTGAAAGTTTTATTTCACTGATATCTTAGTCAGCTATACAAGCCACAGGGGTGCCAATGAGCAAGGGAATCTATCAGACCACAGAATGTGTCAGAGAGAGCACTTTGTCTCTGTGAGTGAACTTTAACAAAATTAGAGAAAGAAAGAAAAGCTTTTTCACAAAATATTGACAAAGCGTCTGGAACCGCTGATGTCCTGGATATGTACACATGTTTTCCATAATTATGCCGGGTTTGTGGCAACAGATATTTATACATATCAGCCTGTTGTAAGGACTAATAGTACTTGAATATTAATCTTACACTTTGTAAAGCAATACAAAGTCTGAGAAAACGACTGAGGATTTACCTCCAGTCAGAAATCAGTATTTGGAAATGATCAGTATATTTGTGATTTAGAAAAAAGTTCACCTTTGGTAATTCCATACGTCGGGGATAGTTTTAATGCCTACACATGGGAAACCTCTACAATCCCGATCCTTGGGAATTCGCACATGAAAATTAAATGAAATCTTCCAACAACTTTTCTAATGTGGGCCATGTCAAAATTATATGTCAATGTTTGTATATGCTTGCAGTACGAACATTGTATTGTTAATTGGCCTTTTACATTTACATGGCCCGGGGGAATCCCCCGACCATCCGCAGGTTGCTTCTAGACCTTCCCACGTACGGCCAGAGAGGAAGCCAGCATGAGCTGGACTTGAACTCACAGAGACCGCATTGGTGAGAGACTCCTGGGTCATTACGCTGTGCTAGCGCGCTAACAATAACTGAGGTTACATTATTCTCTTTTATATTGGTTGCCCTTCTTATACTTTGTCTTGACGCACATAGTCATCCCTTGTACTCACATTACATTATGTGGAGAGACTAACATAACTGTAAAACTGAAAACGTACATGTGAGTTTTGAAATGCAAAAATAGTATTCTCTTTTAGTATGTGCCTGCTCGATGTGGTAAAGATAACTTGACAGTCACGCCTTGTGTACAGTTAATTTTGACTTTCCCTCACATGAAGCATAACCCTTTGACAGACGGTTGTCATGGAAACATGTAAATTAGCTGTTATAGAATCATTCAACAGAAGTCCTAAACGAGTCTTACGTAATTAAAGCCCATTGGACATTTGTACAGTAATACAAAAATAATCACCAGGGCTTTAAATCCCGTAAGTAAAAGGTCTAATACTGTCTGCACGAACGCTGCCAACATTTTTAAAATCTGACAAAATGATATTCAATTAATTTGTGTAATCCATTCCCCTGTGTCTTTGCATGGATTCAAATATGATTCAAAACTTCCTATTTATACTTCATGTATTATTAGTTTCATTCCTATGGCCTCGTCATAAAGCTGGATACCGTTGTTGGGAATGAAAAATGGGAAATTGGACCCATCAGAATAATTAATATTAATAGTAATACACACTTTCCTAATGACTACGTTAATATGACTTTCTCGCGGTTCTCTCACAACCTAATTTCTATAGCTTAACTGGAAGATTCTAAAATGGAAAGTAATTATTCTCAATTTTTACCGTTGCTAACAAAAAGTAATATCAAGCTGTTATGACCGGGGTACATGTCATTTACTATTGCCTTCTATAAAAATGGAGGAGTTCCCTCCCCCCTCAATGCTGGCCAAAAGTCGTATAAGTGAGATATTCTTGAGTACGGCGTAAAACGCAAATCAAATAACTAAATACATATGTGATTCTTCTGGTACGTATATTTCTTCTAAGCCTGTGCTTAATTGATTCACTGGAATTTCTGTTTCTTAAATATAGTGTCATTTAAGCACCCCCCAAGGAGAGCATTCCTTCGCCTACAATTTGATGCAAGTTTCAGATTTCATCGTAAAACCCCAAGCATATATATTATGTATGTATGTATGTATGTATGTATGTATGTATGTATGTATGTATGTATGTATGTATGTATGTATGTATGTATGTATGTATGTACGTACGTACGTACGTATGTATGTATGTATGTATGTATGTATGTATGTATGTAGTGTCATTTAAGCACCCCCAAGGAGAGCATTCCTTCTCCTACAATTTGATGCAAGTTTCAGATTTCAGCGTAAAACCTCAAGCATATATATTATGTATGTATGTATGTATGTATGTATGTATGTATGTATGTATGTATGTATGTATGTATGTATGTAGGTAGATATGTAGGTATGTATGTAGGTATGTAGGTATGTATGTATGTATGTATGTGTGTATGTATGTATGTATGTGTGTGTGTAGGTATGTATATAGGTATGTGTGTAGGTATGTATGTATGTTGGTATGTATGCATGCTTTGGATTTTACGTCGTACTTAACACTTTTTCAGGCAGATTACAATGAGGAGTGATTCGGTGTTTAGGAAAATAGCAACAATCCACGATCTTACCGGAAGTTAATGACTTTCTCAAACTTATTGTAACTGTAATTAGTGTACGGGCATATACATAATCATATAAATAAAACAATTTAGGTAATGAAACTAAGGGAGATTGTAGTCCTACTAATGTGTTGTTAAAACTTTATTTACATTTAATATCTATAATAGATGAGTAAAATGTATCTGAACTGTATGTTTTTATTTTATTTATTGTTTGACTGGAGTTTTACGCTGTACTCAAGAATATTTCACTTGTACACTTCACACTTGAATCTCCTCTTTTCTAAGATTGTTGTCAGTCATGATTCGACTAGATTGTTAGTATGTGGTCCATGTTCCTTGACTTGATTAGGGTAGAGACCCAAAGATTTATGGAGTGTGAACACCTAGTCAAAGGTCAGTGTCAGTGTCACGAAGATACATGCGTAATCTTGCCAATACCTAAGTTGATTGCTCTAACTTAACAACATGCAAATGTTCTGCGTATTCAAGACACACGTCCGGCCGAGTGTAGATTATCCTGTGTCCTTGTGCTCCAGATAAGAGCTGCGCTTCACACCCAGACCCCGTTAACACGTTGGCACATCAGGTCTCACTATCGCAATTTCCATTACCAGCTTTCGCCAAAGGATTGTAAATCTGCGGTGAATGCAAATCAATAACATGACGATTCTAGCTGTAAATAACAATCTCCAGCACAAGGAGTTGTAAGCTGCGAGCATTGTAACTACTGTCGGATATTACAATTGGTTAAAAACCCTTTAGAAAGTATTTTCTGAGATCTCAGGATTCACATATGTAACATATGCACTTTTAGACGTATTTTAGTTGGTAATTACTGCGTGAATTACTGCATGAATAAAAGTGAAACACTTTTATATATTCACGTAAAATGTCTGTATGTCGAAGGCTTTTTGTATTTTGAGACCAGGATCGTAGCGTAACTTATTTAAGTTGGTGTAATTTAGCAATTACTTTGTTCGCTGAGCGTGAACTATTTTTAAAACTGAATTTACAGTCAGCCATAGCGGCGTCCATCTACTGTAGAAATAATCCATCTGTGCCACTTTCCTACATTTAGACAGAAATTACTTATCACCACGGAGGTAAAGAAACCAATCCGAAGGCCTACTAATTAATGTGCGCCTCATGCGATTTTACTTTTGTTACCAGGGAAGGCGTGTTAATTATGTAATAATACACGAATAATGTAACACCCATCGTGTACTGTTATAGAAATTTCCCTTTGATGTAATATCGTGCCTTAACGTAGAAACAGACTGACAAACAGACAGACAGACAAATAAACGCCGAGGCTAATTGTGTCCGCCGTGGGATCGGCTTGTAACGAAGATTCTCAGAATTATGAATAAACTAATCTTGAAAGCAGCTGCTTATCTGCACACAGCTTTGCGTTGTCCACTGTCCACTGTATATACTCTCAGCTGAGAGAAATGAAAGATATCTAATCAAAGGGAAGTCGCCATTGGTCACCTCCGTATTGTTTAAACAATCTTAACCATTACTGCACTGTTTTTGTCTAATTCTACTGAAGTCATGGTGCTAATGGGTGTGTAATTTGCTACTGTGTAAAGTTTTACATGAACAGAATAAAACCTAACTGAGGTAAATTAACCAAAGGTCGTATTTCACCGGTTAGATGTGACATTTGGCCAATTATCACACTGTCATTGCTGTTTTGGGTTTACTCCCTGTGTTGTAAGTCTTTCATAAATCAACAAACTGATACAGAAAGTCACGGCACAAGTCTAAAACACCAATTTACGCTCGGACTTATCCAAGAAACAGTTCCTGAAGTATATGTCTATTTCTTTTACGGTGGGTGGTGAATATTGAAGAGTTCAAAAGTCTGAACTAGGACAGAACTGACGAATAAATACGTACTGAAAAACCTTAAAGAAAAGATTTTTAACAAATACAATGTCGTACTGAATATGTTACTTAATTGAAATTTAAAAAAACACCGCGAGTCCCTCTTAATGGTGTTGTAATAGAAATGTGGTATTCTTCTATTCTGACATTTCATTTTTACTAAATTTTCGCTATATTCTTGTCCTATAAATTAATCCAAACAGTTCAAAACATCCATACTTCTACAATAAAAAAAATCTTAGGAGAAAGGATTTTGGAGATCTTGATTTTAATAATGCCATTGGAATTGTCTGTGACTTCAGTAAGCTTACTTACATGATTATTATTTCATTTTTCAGCTCCTGTAAATTAAATAATCCCTGGAATATATACACTTCCATCGTCCAAGCTTTGCGTGTAATTCGTTCAGATTTGTACAAATCGGATGACGTCTAAAACCGTGTTAACCTAAGGTTCATGGGAGTCAGACATGACACATTGGTCGGCGGGTCATAGTGACCCTGATCAGGTGCAGACTAAAGAAAGCTCACAGCACCCATGTGAGGTTCCTGCAGATGGTGTGTTAAAAGTACCCCGCCCGGAAGCATGCTCACAATGTATCTGGTTCGGATTCGAAATCGTTTATCTCACTGCCTTGCATTTATCACGCCTTAGTTGACATGGTATATCCTAATGGAAAAGATATTTATTTGTTGTCATGTTCAAGCCGATAAACTGGTTTAATATAATCCATCACTGGTAACCATGCCAACATGCAACAGGTTGCATAAAACAATGACTAATAATACGTTAAATAATAGGGAGGTATTCACACGAATTATTGAATGACTTTCTTTTTTCATCTTTACGATAAACATAGTTATCAGCTCTATGAGGTCACAATGATGAGAAGAACGGTAACTTGATGGTTCACGTAAAGACTGGTTGTTAATTAACCAATAAAACCAGGGTAAATTAAACGGAGCATCACCATCAAATAATCCAATATGTGCAGGACATGATGTATTTAAAGAAACAGCTCAAAACACTATGTATCAAGGGACACTGATGCGTGTACCAGGTACAGATAGAATCACAATGTTCAAGTTCGTAATCACTATGCATCCGTTCATAGCATGTTATCACTTGAACTCTCTCAGAGACCATATACACATATAAGGTATCATCTCCGGGAATTGAGAATTTCCATCTTGATGAAATGATGGGTTCACGACTGTTGAATCCCTTCACGATGACATGGCTATCTGAAAGCCAGTGTTAATTGAATAAACAGTCAAGCACTTTCTCCCGGGGCTTCAGTTACAAAATGGCTATACTTTCCATCATTTTCATAAGAAGACAGGCCATCCAGTCAGTTGTAAGATGAAAGCCGTCGTATCTCCTACAAATTGCCCTATGCTTGAACAAAGGGATCGTTTCTTTTAATATGCATATGGTACTAATGACAAGCAATGGCATTTCTCTAAGCTTTTATGAGTTTTTCCAGTCTTCAGACTTACACTACATATAACAACAGACCGGTGTGAAGAATATGAAAGTGTACGTGAAAATTGTAATCTTTAGAACCTACAGTTTATGGAGCATGGAAGTGTGAGCAAAATTACAGTTGTTTAAACTTGAACAAGAAAAACGAAACATAAGTAATTCCACAATGAAAAGTATATGGTCAACTGCCTTCTATGTTATTCCAAATACTGAAATTAAGAAAAAAGAGAAGATTACACTTTGAACTGCCAGTTCAACGATTGGCTTCTTTTAAGGCAGATGTACTCGTTTTGTAGTTAAGTGACTAGCTTTTTGTAACTTGCTTGTCAGGATCTCAACAATATGTGACGTTTAGTGGAAACATTCGCACTTGCCAATTAGTTTATCCTCGAGGCAAGGTAGAGGTATCCGCCGATGGAGTACAATCCACCTTTCAAACATTTTATTCCGTCGGCTGACTTACAGACTCGTCCGTAGAATATCAGTAGACGATGTCAGGAGTGACAGACTTGGATTGTGATAACTGTATTTATTAAGGCACACAAAAGGCCCGGGGTAGTTAAAATACGACTCATGTTTCCGCACTGTGTTATCCAACAGTTGCTCTTTTTCTAATAAAGCCACTGAGAGCAACATGACGATCAATTGCCACTGCACTTACGTTGTTTTAGCTGTCAGATAGTATGCCACCGTGTAACGCCACCACTTTCATGCAGCTGTTCCACCTAGCTCACAAGCTTGAACAGACATTGACCAACTACATATATTCCGCGTCATTTATTTACTTTTTCCCTATTTCCAGTAGTTTTTTTGATACCATATAATCCTTGTCCATTTGGCAGAAAACAAGGAAAATCGAATGACCTCATGCGTTTGCCAGGATGATGTTTTACTGGAGTCCAAATCAGCATTTAACCCTATCTCAACACTCATCTAATTTAAAACCGGCACAGTAAGAAATCAGTTTTAGGGAAACTTTCTCATCACTCATGTATTGACGTTAACCACGAGGTACACGATTCCATGTCAAGACAATAAAACTGCTTACGGTGTTGTTGCAACTGTAGTAACTAAGCCGGAAATCACTGCTGTAACATGTTTTGGACATACGCAGATGGCTGTTTCATGGGGGTACACATTTCCCCGCAATAACTAGTCTGGGCCAACCCGAAGTGACAATTCCTCTCTCAAAATACACGAGTACGTACTTGTACTGTGTTACCAGTTCTTTTGCACAGATGATTACCGTTCAGGCAGGAATGTACATCATGCCATGCAGCTTGACCGGAATTACTGTAAGCTCTGAAGGCTGGTTTCCCATTATGGACAGAAAATCCCATTCGTATAAATGAATAAATGATTACGTCTGTTATATCGTGGTGAGAACAGAAGGAATGATAATGGTTTATCGCCACCTCGGAAATATTGCTGTTATATCATGGCGAGAACATGGAAACTTCCAAACAGTAAAGCCGTTAGAACTTTCTGAAATAAAGCGACAGGATGGGGTTAAAACTGGTCATGTCTAATCCATCGCACCATCATCAACCATCATAAAATTTCTTTGACACGAGAGGGAGGTGTCAAGTTGTTGTAAACCTCTTAGTCTATACTTATTGGTCGGACGCGGAGTTTTCTATAATGAATTTCAAATAATTCTATATTTACATGTATTCATGTGTATTATCACACTGGAACTGACTTGCTATATGTAATAATATAAACCAAAAATATGTGTTAATAAAACAGCAACATCAACAAAGCGTATGCTAAAGAATTCCTGGTTTGTTTTCTGTTATCGAGCACCTCCCCCAGATGGAGAAAGGCCATCATCGCCTCCTGGACCAATAACACCTTGTGACCTCCAGTCATAAACTCCCTTGATGGGATGAGTTCATTAGTCTTACTCAGCTTATTGTCACTATGTTACGCCAACGTTATAGGTACCACTACATTGTCACTATGTTTAATGCCTATTATACCACTATATTGTCAATATATTTAACGCCTATTATAGATACCACTGTATCTATCACTGACACACTTTACTTTATATGTAGTTATTGTATGAAAATGTATGTTTTGATTTAGATGTTTGAACACATTATAATCAATAACGAAACGTCACCAGAAAATAAAGTGGGACTTGCTCATACCTAACGCATCAGTTAATGTGTAAAACGAAATAGATGATTACGTGATTGTGTATGCAGTTTGTTGTGTTGAATACATTCTTAGACAGCTGCATTTATCTGAAATAGAAATTACGATTGTGTACTTTCTTAGATTACTGAAATTGGTCAAATCGAATGCACGATTAAACATGTTGTAGAGTGTGTATTATTTTTGATGGTAACAGTACTTTCTTAGACCACTTCATTAAATATTTTACATGTCTTCTGTTCAATGGTATAGGTAAGCTTATATTCATCTGGACAACACACTGAGTACAGGTATTCTATCAAATTAGACAAACCACATTCTGTAGATAAAAGATAATAATTATGAATTTTTTCTTGGACTATGCGATTCGTTACAATGCATCATTTTTGGTACAATCATGTACTTTTTTAAAAAAGTTTTTACATTATCTCTGAATCTTGGTTAAAGAAAACGTTTTACATAGATCACGGCTTCTCACTACTACACTAACTGTTACCTAGGCGGTATTGATTAAACAGTTGAGTGATGCGATCTAGTTTGAATAGAGCTGTGCCGTATATCCAAAGCAGTCTACGCTGCCTAAGTGTGTTCCGTTATGCAACACGCTATTTATAATCTTTCAACTGAGGGCAGTGATTATACGAACCCCAAAGGTGGCAAACCAAAAAATCGTTAATCGATAATCGAGCACTCATACAGAATAACTATTCCAGGCGAAATCTGATAAATATGGTCACGACTAGGTGATTAAATTGCAGTGATCAGATGATGGCTGAACAGCTGTTAGGCGAAGACCTCAGTTCAAAGAGTGTCCCGTATCACTTGATTATAACATCAAGCATGATTGTTCATTGATCAAGGCGGCCTCGTCTATTTGAAGAAAGCCGCTTGTCCCGGGCACGTGTTTTGCCATGTTATATTACTGAGGCTGCTGGGGTTATCGCCTCCCACTCGATCGGATGGGTGGAAAGTAAACATTGTCTCTTTGTCTAGCAAATCGGTTTTGTCTCTTTGATGTCTTTTGAGTGCAAGATTTCGCCCCATGAGAAGTCAGGTCATTAATAATAAACGCTGAGTTTTGTGCTCACTGAGATTAAAAAAGCGTCTTAGTCTGCATATTTTCTGATCTTCATCACTTCGAATTTTCCATCGTTTGTGGTGTTTTTCAATCATATGACGGCATATGGATTGAGGCATCTTGGAAAGTCTGCTAGAAATCTCATCTATCAGAGCACGTGACGTAGACCAACGCCCAAACAGATGGGAGAGATACAAACGCTACGCCATGTACGCCTACTTTTCGCACAACACACATGTCCCTTTTATCCCAATGTAGTGAAGCCTACATGTATTAAGGAAGCCTTCCCAGTGCTTTAAACACCTTAAACTCGGACTTATGTGATTAAGATTTCATGGAATAACCCCAAGGGTTATCACCACCACCACCCACCTGTGAGGTAGATCGGTGTATTGAGAAGACTGTTTGGTCAATTGCAGCTGGGTAAAGAAATAAGCCTTCAATCGCAGTTTGACTTAAACTCAAACTAATAACTAAGATTGTTTTATATTTGTAATTCCTCGGCGACTTGGGAATTTTTGATGTAAGCGAAACGACGATGTTCTTTGAACATTTTCTGTTCCAACACTGTTAAGTACACTGGAAACAAACCGTTATTTTATACAAGCAAAAAAAATAACTAATAAACATTTTTGTACAAAAATGTACAAACGACCTATCTGAATGACATAACAACTCTATTGATGTCAGTTTTTGAAAAGGCTTGAAAAGGTCAGCAACAGGTAGAATTTGTATCGTGAACAGAAAAACAAGAGAAGCTAATCAAAACGTCTAAGTTTATGTTCTTGTGGCACAGAAGTGGATTCCATATCGACAGCTACCCGACCAATAAGATCAGCTTTATTGATCGTAGAAATCGAATAGCTTACTCCGTGGATTCCTCAAAGTGACAGTTTAGCTGTGGGCTGTTGGCTAACCATTGTAGGTAGACGCACGGACGCAGCAACATTGTGATGATCTGATACCCTGCCTAGGTTATTATTATAGTGAATAGAGTGTGATAAGGAGTCTAATCCAGATGCACATGGCAATATTGGTTACAGCGCTGCGGAATACCTTACTATACTCAACAACGTAACCATGATATCCGGGACAATTTTACGCATGTTTGTTTGTCTAATGTGGTTTAAGCATTGTTTCATAATTAGTTTTTGTCATGCCTGAATGGTTTACACTGTGCGATTTGTCGTATCGATTTGTCGTATTGATTTCGACTTCTCGAAGGAATTAGGACACATTCTATTTCGTGTGGTTTGTACAATTCAATAGTCTGCAATCTGTGAACGCGGCAATCCAGTTGTTTTATGCTTATTCGGCAAGTGAATTGGACAAGTCGATTCAAAAAAAAAAAAAAAAAAAACTGTGTGAGCGTGGCTTGAGGACAGTCCGACCATGGCAAAACCGGAACATCGAGATTAACGTGTAAGAAATTACTCAAATTTACGATTTTACATACTACAGAACCTAGATGCCTGTAGAGTTCATGTCTGGGTCGTTAGTACTGCTCTTTTCTGACACAGTATCAAAAACTGTTTTTAAGCGTCAGGCGTCAAACGAAAAACCCGCTGTTACATAAGACGACTGTTTACGGTAAAGGACATATTTTTGGACGTTTATACTACAGAAGACACCAAGTTACAAATATATAATAAAAATATCGAGTATCCACAGCATATTTTGTTCCTTACATCCAATTCGACCTTGTTCAGTAGAATGCTATTGGGCAAGAGAAAACTGTGACCATCAAATTTTGTTACAGATCTCAAAAGACAGACATTCAAGTCAACTTAACTTCTAACATATAGTATGCTACTGTCATTATAAGGTATTTTTTTGCTTGTTGTAACGCAGTACACTTTCCTTTTTATGTTTAGTCCTATTGCCTCTATTTTAATCTAGTTACGTGTAGTTTAAAAGATTCTGAAAAAGTGACCGATCTTGTGAACATAAAAAGCACAAAAAAGAATTTAATTGCTGTGGAAATACGAGATCTTTTCAATCCCTGACATTACGTGTTCGGAAGTGGCGCAGGTGTGTGAATCTCGAGTATATCTAACAGAAAATGAATTGGCTCCTTGAAGTGACCATAAGACAATTATACAATCAATCAAACAACCCAAGTTTTACATCGTTCCTTAATTGGGTTAGACCATCAGTTGGCACACATGGTCTAAGTTTAAACTTTTTAAAGAAAGTCTCAAGGCACTTTAATACCAGGATTACAGCCATTTATCACTTGACACTTTGTGACCTTGTAATAAACGTACATATCGAGTTTGAATTCAGCTTTAAAAAACAGTACAGATTTGATAATAATGTAATTATCAGCGAAAAGTTTATGTTCATTTTTTTGACAAATTACAATTAATCACTTGCTGCTAACAGCATCAGGGTATCAGTTTTGCTTCAAAACTTTGCCTCATTAAATCTCAGTAAACCCATTCATACATCACTCATCAGCATGTGAGTGGGTGGAGTGGATTGAGGTGGGGATAAGAGGTGATAAGGTGGAGGTGAGCGTGTCGGATTATCTTTACTACCCGCAATTTTTTAAAAAGTACAGTGGCCTTTGTGGCTCAGTTGGTTAGAGCACTAGCGCAGCGTAATGACCCAGAATTCTCTCACCAATGCGGTCGCTGTGAGTTCAAGTCTAGCTCATGCTGGCTTCCTCTCCGGCCGTACGTGGGAAGGTCTAGCAACCTGCGGATGGTCGTGGGTTTCCCCCGGGCTCTGCCCGGTTTCTCCCACCATAATGCTGGCCGCCGTCGTATAAGTGAAATATTCTTGAGTACGGCGTAAAACACCATTCAAATAAATAAATAAATAAAAAAGTACATGTAGTGTGGACCCCGTTGTTTCCTAATAACGCTATAAGAACACTGAACACACTGCAAAATGTATTAAGCAGAATTAATATTACAAAAAAGCAGTTATGTTAACTGCAATTTATTCGTTTTCACTGGTCTGGAATTACACAAAATGCTGTTGTGTCATTACACTTAACGCGAATCAGATGAAAACAACGCAAAGGAACCGTGCCTCGAGGATGCACAATACTCCAGTATAATACTGTTTTATGAACGAATACATGCAGTATGAAAGATCAGCGACGACAACTTGTTACTTTGCAAACCACACCTCTGAATACCTCTGAAATTTGGGTTCTTGTCAGTTTAACTCTGTTAGGATTTTATCCGAACTGTTTAAATAGTGGATGCTTAAATAGAGTGGCAACTTGCACACTTCTTTTCAAGAAGCCAAAATCAGTCAAAAGGGTGCAGTGATGTTAACTGCAGTTTATTAAACGTTACTGGTCTCGTACGTTGCCCATTTTATTTGATCTATGAAGTTCATTAAGTTGATCACGTTCAAAACAATATACCGGGTAAAGGGCAGCATGGTGATTAATTCGTGAATCTTCTTTCAATAAAGACGAACTTAAATGCCATTTTATAGTCTCTTACCGATCGTTTGAACACGATGTGATTTTTCGGTGACGTGATCAATAAAAAAACTAATGATTTAACATGGATAAAACTCAAGCACATCACCATCTTCAAGAAACTACATAAGTCATGCTATACATCGTAGTCATAACTCACAACACAATACTTTACCGAAGACGCGATCTCATTCTGAGGTCTAAAAGAGGATTTACCTGGATTACCAAATTAAAATTCCCAGGCATATTTCGACAAGCAATTGGACCAGCCTCTCAGGTAACTGATTATGGATGGTACTTCTGTGTCATACATTTAACGTGCATTAATATATTGGCGAATAATCCTAAACACGTCTAAGATGTTTGGTACCGTATCTTGGGGTTGGTTAAACCACATGTCCCTATTTATCAGGTGAAATAAATAGAATGTCAGTATTAATTTGGTTTCAGACATACCACTTCCGTTGCCATCCACAAAAGTTCCTTTAATCCCCTGTGTCAGTCGATATTTCGCCAGGTAAAGAAGTTAACCCTGGTGAACTCTTTTATGTATACATTGTAAAAAAAAGTCAGCTAGACAGTTCATTTTCCATTCGGCAGATTAGTTTCACGAAGGGTGATAATGGCAAAAAGAAAAGACAAAATAAAAAATAGAAAATAAACAAAAAACAAATAACCTGAAAAGTCATTTATTTTGATAATGGTGAAATTACTCGGCTTACTTTTCAATTCCCAGAGGCACTAACTAAACACATTTTGTAACATTTGAAGTGCTCTGACCTGAAGACGACACATCTATATACCACTAAAAAGAGCACCCTGCCTTATTTTCATGATATTTTTTCTTCTCCCAGTCGTGCATTAAACCTGAACTCGGGGAAACACTCTGACACGAGAATGTCGATGGTGTGTTACTTAACACAAATCACATCTGTCAGCAATCTTTGTGCACGTGTGTGTTTGTGTTTTATGTTTACTCCAGACACTACTGATGCGAGATATCTGAATTCGAAACAGTGCTTTCATTGGGGATCTGGGTTGCCAAAATTCTATTGTCAACATTTTGTAATTCCTTCACAACTTTGGTAGCAGGTTCAAATCCGACCATCGATTTTCAAGATCGTTTTTTTCAGGAACTTGTCAGTTTCTGATCGCTTTTTAATAGCTCTTGGTTCCAAAACAATGTATCTCTTCACTCTGATTCACAAACCATTTCACCATTGACACAAATTACTCATGGACAGTAACGAGCTAAAGTTTACAAAAGGACGAATGCAATCCAGTGCGATATATAAATATATATATATATATATATATATTCTGCTCCTTTGGGTTGTCTTTTCCCCCTTCCTTCAGCTTGTTAATTATCATTTTGTGGCAGAGGCCCCAAAGATTCATTCTACAACTTTATGTGTTTTAAAGGGAATGGTGGTGTCCATTTGTCCATTATGTAAAAAATTCATGGTTATCAGAATCTGACTGTCCGCGCATGAGGATTATCAGACCCAGAGCTTTCAGTCTCGCAGATTTAGGGACGGTGCTGTGAGGCCAAACGTTAACATGTATGCAAATAGGAAATTAATTGTGAAGTGTGGCCAACAAAAAATGTACAGAAAACAGCAGCAGTGAGCTGATTGGCTGGGTTTTTGTCTTGAGTTGAAGCGATCGACAATTAGAGCCAATCAACACCTATATGAGCCGTGAGCTTTTTAGTTCACTATTTAAATCTTAAAATTTCTTCATTCCCGTCACATTTCCCTTCTTCAGTTTTCTTTCGGAGTCAGTGATGTTAGCAGACCTTTAAAGAAGCTGACATTGACAAAGCTGTGTTAAAGGAAGATTCCAGGTTTATTTATCACCGGGTGATGGAATAAAATATGATGAGTTAGTTTGAGCAAGCAGACCATCACGAAATCAACACATTTGCTGCTTCATGGGATGCTTTCTGTGCACATAAGTGATCATCCAGTGAACACGACAGTGATCAATAGAAAACCCGACTGAAAACGAATAGGAATTAACAAGATGGCTGAGGAATGTCTACCGAAAGAGCTGATGGGGTACTTTTGCGAGAATGTGGAATGTTTCATTCATTTCTTGCGTGTAGTTCGACTTGTGCACCAGGATGTGACAGAAGTGAAAATTAAGATAAACTGATAACTAAATGGATACGGAAATTGATCGGGGACAATGATACATAGCTACTTCACACGGATGTCAAAGATCAAACCAAAATCACATGTCCGGTGTGACTTGGCGAGAAGTGTGTGACTTCGGCAACAAGAAAGGTAAACAAGATTATTGAAAACATGGTCGTGTTTTCGATATTATTTCACAATATCTGTAGCGCTGGCAAATGGGCACTGTACATACATTTATAGTATTTTCGTCATATTTATTGTACTCCTTGATAAATATGATTGGGTTTATTTGCTTACACAATTTAAATCATCCAATAACGACAATAACGATGTGCAGCAAGTGTTGCCTTATTCGGGGAAGATAACTGATAGCGTTTGGCAAATGTATCAAATTGATAATGAGTTACGCGTTTCAAACACCTGGAGAAATTTTTTTTCGTTATATTTTCTTTGAGATCTGAGGCAATTTACGCGTATAGTGAATACAAATTTCATAGAAGCCACACACTGATAACATATGTTCTATAATACACCACAAGAGACGTGACGACAAGGTTACAATTTGAGCTGTCAAAAATTGTATGAGCGAGTCACCTTTATTGACTCTTTCTCTAGTTTAATTTAATAATTCCTGCTTTGGAGCAGGAAGGTTAACAATATTTGCGTCCATTGCGGATAGAATCCTTAACACCTGTAAGACGTAATACACAACGTATTATCCAAGGACGGGTGTTTCAATACCGTTGTTTTTTCTAATTTCATTTATTTATCAACTGCTAGAAATGAGTTGTTTCAACTGATGACTTGACTTGTATTCCAACTGTTGTGAAACACTCACAGAGCTGCTCACCTCCAACGGTGTGTTCTTATTTCATTAATCTAACCTATTTATTTAGACGGCCTACTCGATATTGCCAAGGGGTCTTATAGGTGCAAATAGAAACAAACGACGGAGGTACACATGTGGTGAAGCGTGTCTCATCTACATAGCATACATTCATTATGTTTATTATGCCTACGGGTTGCTGAAATAAATCGTTTATATCGCTCTCCAATGCAGACAGAATATCAAAATAATCGTAAAAAGAAAACCCCTATAGCAAGTGTGTATCATTACCTGATGCTCAAGTTATACCAGTGTTTTCTTTTTGGCTGCTTGCTAACGAGCTCATTCTTTCTCATTCTTTCACTGGTTGTGGAGTCTTAAGTGACATTAAGCCTACGACAACGCTTTCCACTTTCCTCCACCGGTAATACTGAAACTGTATATGTGAAAAAATCGCAAATATGGCGTTAAACAAGCATTCAATAAATAAATGTAATAAATCATTCTTGTTCTGTCTCATATCTGATGGCATATGAGTAAAAACAGGTGTTTGACTAGGCTTTTCCGAAACGCCCAGGATGCACCAACCGTCTTCTATCCCCCTCCCCGTATGTTAGTATGGTTTCAAAGCATCGTGTTTGGGTCAGTTCTAGAATCCTTTGCCTCCTCAGTTGTTAATGACTTCTCTACTGTTGTGGACTTAAAGCTCTATGTGTCAGGTACAATCAAATCGTAATTGCTTTCCGGTCAAACAAATCGCAACAGATGATCAAATATCTTGCGAACATGAGCCAGTGGTTCAGGAACTGTTTCCAGCTCATTGATTCCTGCAGACAGAGTGTTGATGAGTGCACTCTACTCTAATAAAGATGGAAAGCAAATTGTTCATCGCCCAACAAAACAGGCCATTCCGTGTTAATCTGAAAAAAAAAACAACAACAAAAAAACACACAATAGAACAGTGAATTCCACTTTGAACTAGATGACTCACTTTGTTTTGCCACATTTTACTCTCCAGGCCTTCCCCGGGGCTCTACCCGGTTTTCCCCCACCATAATGCTGACCGCCGGCATATAAGTGAAATATTCTTGATTACGGCATAAAACACCAAATCAAATAAGTAAATAAGTAAATCAATCAATCAGTCAATCAATGGTATCTCAACCCTCCGATCTATGCACAAGTACTCGAAATAACAGCACAAAGCCGAAGAAGCCAGCCTTCAAATTGAAGGCCTTACTATAAAAACGCCTCCGGTACACTTAAGTGATAATTATACAACTGAGGGACTGAGTTTAAAGTAACAGTTACCATATTACCGTGTGCTGAGGACATATTTACACAGCGATCAATATAATAGCCGACTGAAAAAGTGAAACCAAAGGGAATTAGCCAATAGCATGGGAACATTTCTCCGATGAGCGGATGTGGATATATAATGTTTAATTCATGCTTTACGTGCTATAAGTCTTGAGCGCCAGGGTGTGTCTAAAGTGAAAATTATGGTCAATACAAAAATGGTCTTTGCGACCAAGGGCTTAGCAAGCGACATAGTATAACTCCAAATAGCTAGTTCATCTGTTTATAAGGCCTGAAGCAGACAAAAGCATAATACATACGTACTTAACATTGCGGGGACTTCGACGTTTACAAATGAAGATAGTATATGGCGTGAAACAACTCCATCTTCAACGACGATAGGATAATAACAGCATACGTTCTGTAAAACATCACACAATACGTGACGACAAATTTGGAATCTGTCCAAATAAAGTGGTGATGGAGAGACAACATTATTGAATCATTCCCAAGTTTGATTAAATGATTATGAATTGTAGAGATAGGTGCCTTTAAGCTGACCTGGTTAATCAATCAGACTACTTATGTGACCGAGGGATCTTCTAATCGGAAAGAGAAAGAAATTAAGTTCACATAATTATAAAGGTGCGTGCCTAAACTACACACAGCTTTTTGTGCGAAATTATTAATTTTACACGTTGGTGAAATCTATAGCGTATATCAATGTCAACAAAGGGGTAGAATATATGGAATAAAGCATAAAACAAAATCCCGAGCAAGTACACGTATGTATCATCACCCGAGGGCCAAGTTATTCCAGATAGCAAGTTTATTCTTCTAGGTCCTAACCGGTCATGGGATGAGAATTTGTGTATTTAGCCACTCAAACTGTTTGTGGGGCCTTCCTGATATTACACGGTTGACGACAATCATTTTCCTGTTTGTTCAGTCTAATGACCACCGAAGACCACATCCTCTGCCAAAATTTTGTGCTGATCAGTGCTATACAAGGGGGAAAGTTCGTCAGTAACTTTCCCGAAATCAATGGTTTACCTACCAGTTTTCTCCACCTGTAATACTAACCGCCATCGTACAAGTGAGTAACGGGTGAGTATGGCGCTAAACAACCCTCAAGATAATAAACAGTCTTGTTCGAATATCTGAGGGCATATATTGTAAGATTACATATTTGAATAGGCTGCCCCAAAGCTATACCAATCGTCTCTTATATATCTCGTGAGTTCCTCACGTTACCTCGCGTGTTCGATAATACCAAAGCAATATCTTGTTTGGGTCAACACTAAAGTCCTTTGCTCCTGAGTTGTTATTGACTCGGCTCTACATTAGACACACTGTCTCCTTCTTGTCTGCAGTTGCAGAATTAGGACTCGATGTATCAGATGTAATCAAATTGTAATTGGTTTTTGGTCATTCTGGTGCACATGAACCAATAATTTAGGAATTGTCTTCCAGTTTAGTGATTCCAGCAGACGGAGTTATGATGAAAGCACCGGATGATCTACTCTGATATAAACTGAATTATTTCAATCGTTTATCACCCAGCCAGACAAGCTATTCGAGAAGAAAAAAAATGGAACACAGATTTCCACTTAAAGGTTGTTGGGCTTTTTTGTATCGACTTCTTTCTTTTCCTTTGCCTCAGCTTTTCTGCAATTGTCACTAAATGAAATTTCGGCCATGCTTCCATAAATCTCACAGTGCAGGCTTCCACATCACGAAAATTTCGGCAAAACTTTCATACTACCCCCGCGACCCCCATGGCCGAGTAGTTAGCTTGCTAGCGCAGGACAATCAGCAATGAGTCTCTCACCAATGCGATTGTTTTGAATTAAAGTTCTGCTCATTCTTGCTTCATCTCCAGCTCTTCGTCAGAAGTTCTATCAACAATCTGTGAATGATCGTGGGTTTTTTCGGAAGTCTGAGTGGTTTTCTCCAACCATAATTCTGGACTAGCTTTCCTCGAACCATGAAAGTTTTGCGTCTGTTAGTAAAACACGAATCAAGTAGATAAATAAGTACTCCTCACACTGCACATTTTAACGTTGACAATTTCAGGTCACACATCGGCTTATTTGTGTCATAAATCTGGCTTGCTCATAGATGGATGGGTGGTCGTCCTGGTTTTTAGGCAATGTTACTAATGTAGATATTTCTCCACTGAAAATTTCTCGCACCTGTAGCAATTACCGTGATGTAACACCAACATCTATGCACGATGGAAAGAGGGGGTTCTCTAAAGTGTGTTAAATACATGAACAGCAAGCACACTGTTGTGATGGATTGTCTAGTGACCTTGACAGATGTAGTCCGTTTATCATGGGTAAATCTCCTTTGTCTCTGTCACAGAGCCGCTTGATGCAAATCAAATTATTACCACGGCTTTCACTGACATCATACTGTTATATAATCATCGTTATAACAGCGGCTTCTTTAACTGTCAAAGCAATGTCAGCTGTCATTACACCATCCATCTTCGTGATTATGATAACTGATTTATTTTGTGGCGATTTTATTCTGTTGAATGGCCGGTGTATGGCTATATTATGTTAAGCCATAATCAATCTTGTATTCATAGTGTTCACATCTTTCGTTAACTGTCGTTTTTGCACTAACACGCTGCCAAAACAATTAACTGAAGACTCACGTTAGAAAGAAAAAATGTTACCTGGCAAAGTAGTACAGGAGATAGTCGCCTACTTGGGAATAATTACCAATATGGCCTACATGGACTATATAAAAGCATAGGTCTGTGGAATAATAAAATTGGTTATTACAATATTTCTTATAACGTTATCAGCTGAAACCCATTTCCCACCATTACTGCCCACTTTGATAACCTGAACTGACCTTGACCTTCGGCTTCAATCCGGTCCACTTCAACGGCAATGGATATTGTTTTCGTCGTATGACTTTTTGGTATCACAAGATGTTTAGTCCACATTTCAAATTGAATGTACACTTCCGCCTGGATATCATGGCCATGGTTTCCGCTTTCTTCATCATGGAATATTCGTTCTGTTGAATACCAGATAAGTGGGTTAGTATTTTGTCAAATAATTCGAAACACTGTAAATATATATACGTATGAAGTAAATATAATGTGATTCTTAAGGCATACGAAAGAATTACTTCGATCCCTTTGGTCAGTTTCTCAAAAAAAAAGAGATTCGCTTGAAAACTTTTCTGTTTAGACATAGAAAACAAAACTCAGCTAGGCAGTTTATATTTACTTTTTACATTGATCACATTTGTTCCAAGAAACAGAAAAATAAACAGAAACATGTAGGACCACAAAAGTCATTTATCTGATAATGGTGAAATTGCTCGTCTTACTTCTCATTTCCCAGAGGCACAAACTCAACACAATTTTGTACCATGTAAAGTGCTCTGACCTGAAGACGATACGTCTATGTGCCACTATGAAAGAGAGGCCAGGCTTATTTTTATGATCTCATCACGTCTTTTCTTTTGCCAGTCGTGCATAATACCTGAGAAAAAAGGTGATGGTGTGCTACTTGACACACATCACGTTAGCAATTATTGTGCCCGTGGGTGTGTTTTTAGGGAAGCCAACGCTTTGTGGTGCTTTATTCCCGTCACTTCATACAATATAAACTTGAGTTTCATGCCGTTATTTTTGTTGTGAGATATCAGAAATCGTATCAAAAGGTTAACTTGGACCCTCAGTGAAAGAGGCTTTTATGACTACTAAAGCCTTTCAGAGATGAGACAGCAGGTTCAAATCCGGTTGTGGCGTTTTTGAATTCCGTCACAGGTTGGGAAAGATGGTTTCTTCCACCAATAAACGACCACCATATAAGAAGTCAAATGGTTGTGTACAAAGATAAGCACCAGTCCAAATAACACTGAAACAAATGACATATTTTGTGAAAAATTGCTTTATTATTAAAACTAATGCAAAGTGAAAGATGCTATATTGCAGATCTTCTGGTGGATAGCAGGTAGCAGGAATCAAATTATTTTTTTTTATTAATAATCTTTTGGAATAGCCTTAGAAAAAACAACTTCGCCAGTGCCAGGCTATAATACAATGAGTCGTATACGATCATTGGTGAATGGCGTCTGATTATGTTTTTCGTCAAGCAGAATTTTAAGTAATAATGACAAATATCTTACTTCGATGTACAAGACTTTTCCAAATAAATATGACAAATATATGCTTGAAAAAAATAAAATGCTTCCTGTACACCCAAGTGATCATTCAGTTAACAATTACACAACTGGCAGAATGGGTTTCAATTAACAATTACCATCTTCCCGTTTGATGTATACTTACTTGCACACCGATCGATATAAAATCCGGCTGAAAAAAGCTGGGCGAAAGGGAATTAGAAAATGGTTTGTGAACGTTTCCCAGAAGAGCGGATGTGGATGTGTAATGTTTAATTCATGCCTTACGTGTAGTTCGGTTTGGGTAGCAGGTTTTGGCTGAAGTGAAAATTAAGATAAATTGATCAATGATCCTTGCGATCAAGAGATTAACAAGTGAGAGATGTTAATACGACGATACACGAAACAGGCGTGAAACGGAGAGAAGCGTGTGGTATCAGTGACAATGATAATACCTATATGTTACATTGCAGGGATCTTGAAGTTTAGGTTGAGAAATCAAGCACGCTTGACAGAGTAGGAGAGGCATATGATGTCGGTGGCAATAGTACATAGTACATACCTACATAACACAATAGAGATGTTGACGGTAACGACAAAGCACGAAGCACGCGTGACAGTGAGAGAGACGTATGATGTCGGTGACAATAGTACATGCCTACATAACACAATAGAGATATTCATGGTAAAGACAAAGTACGAAGCACGTGTGACAGAGAGAGAGAGGGAGACCTATGTTGCCGGTGACATTACGTCAGTGACAAGTGGATCAATTTCACTCTAGGGAAATGAGATTGTGTTTTCTAAAATGAAGAATATGTTGTTAAGGAAAATGAAAGGAAGACGTGCCAAAACAAAAACAATTTTTTTTTGAGACATATTATATAAAAAAACACTCTGTTTTATGCACATTTTTCGTCAGTGGTTTGAAATATTAAGAAATGACGTCAATGATAAACAGACTGAGCTTAGCTCCCCGAATTGGGGCTCTTTCACCCAACAAAGCTGTTTTGACAGCTATTATCTTTGACGTCACCAGGGCAGATTAGTTAATTTCCGGACTGACACCTGCGGTCTTCTTTATGCCCAAAGAAGAAAGCTGAGAGCCTTATTTTTTTACTTCTGTATGTTAGGCCACATCATATACTCCATATTTAAAGATAAAAATCAAGTGATTTATCCTTTAAGGAAGTTTCTTAATAAAACTACTAATGATCTATGTGTCCAGTTCCAAAGAAATATGAAAGTGTATCAAGTAAAAAAAAAATTGGGCGGAGTCATGCAAATGGAAGTGGAGAGCGGTTTAATAGCGTGGGAGTGCACAAGGTATGTTATAGGCCATTGAGTGAAATCAGTATTCAAATCGTGTACCACGGTGTATATATGTTGTCCATGATAAAATATCATCTGCGGTTTGACTGCAATTGTTCCTATATCCAATGTGACGAACGAATTCAACACGATGATTAGATGCCCCTAGTTTCGGGATAAGAGATTCTGTACTCCATGTCCATGTTTACTTACAAGAGAATTCTACTCGTTGTAAAACTTAATAAACTTAGAGTGAAAAGGCGCTTATGGAATAACCTCGACACAGTAGTTTTTGCCGTAATAACTGGTAACGTGGGTTGAAACCGTCTCATAACGCACATGGTGTAACAATTGCTGCAAGGCGAGATATGTACAACGCCAAATACAAGACTCTTCGGTATATTGCTGTCCAAGTGAGGATGATTTACAGTGTCAAAATAGAAACTATCCCCCTTGTCATAAAATCTGCGAGAGAGGAAACCTTTTTAGTCATTGTATAAATATAGGTGCAGATAAGATGTACCATCTGGAGAGTATGCGGTTTCCTTAAAATCCAGCGAAATTGAATATATATATATATATATATCTTTTACAGCCTCTGCTTTATACAGGTTAAAAGCTAGCAAATCATCAATTGTCTGTTTAAGACTGTAATTAGTTACCTTGTTTCGAATGTCCAGTTGCATGTTTTTCATATTTTCTATAAGATGTGTGGAGACAAAATCTATAGAATTTATAGAAGCAAAAGAATTCCTCGGGTAAGAACTAAGCTTTGCAGATAGATCAACGACAATGACAGGCTAATAATGGTATAAGGTCTGTAGCACATTACACAAAGAAGCCTGGAATTTGTTCAGACACGATAGTTGGGCGAGCCATCTCTATTGAAGCATTCCCAAATCTGATCAAATGGTCAGGAATTCTAGCGAAAGAGGTGTTTAAAGCGAAAGTAATTCCTTAAACCGAACAACTAAATACACAATACTGCTTAGGACCGGTGTTACCATTTCCGCTTTTTACTTCATTTACTTACTTATCAACCTACAAGAATGAGTTGATGGAGCCGGTGACGTAACATCCGTGAGTCTAACATAAATAGTTCCTTCACACTAAGAACTGGTTTTTAATTAAGCTGACCTGGTTTATCATTTGACCTACTGAATATTGCCGAGAGATCTTGTAGATGTCAAGAGAAGAAAAGTAATTTCTCATAGTTGCGCGTCTCAATTACACAACACATAGTTCGAGCATGTTAAGATAAATAGCATTTGTCGCTTTCAACCAGCCGTGGACAGGAACATACCGCCTTCACTGCTTGTTGGGTCTTACTGACAGTAAGCGATCGACGACGTCTAAATGTCTTTATGTGCAGTCTGAAGTTCATAAAGGAAAATTTGTTACCTATCGATATGGTATACACATCAGTACGTCGTATGCGGGAAAGTTCATCAGTAACTTGTTAGGAACTGCTGTTTTTTTCCCGACTCTAATATTTGCCGTCTTAGTATAAGGCAAAAAAAAAAGTGAGTATAGCGTTCACGATGAATTAAAATAAACAAGTCAACGAATCATTCTTGTTCGATTATCTAATGACATGTTTTCAAATGTACGACCCAAACTGTCTGTATTATAAAGAGATGGCTTGTTCGAAATACACGACAGTTTAGCCGCACAAAAAAAGTAACCAAAACCAGCAGATTTTATTCTACAACAATTTATTAGGTTTAACAAGAACAGATAACAAGACTTTTAAAAATACTAAGTACTTAAGTTTAACAGGGAAGGATAGCAGTATCTATACAAATACTAAAGTACTTACATGTACAACGGTGTCAAGTCCAAACAGACGCATATATTCCACAATATATACCACACAGGCATAAATGCTCAGAGGCAATATTCACAAGAGGGAAAATCCACAGTATAACTGAGTGTATGACGAAATATACACAAAATTCCACAGACAGGGTCGTGTACTAATAAGCACTGTGTACACAAGAGCACAAATTAAATATACAAGTTCAGACTGAACAAGTGCTCGGTGGAGATAGGATATAACAAAGCCAGGGGCTGTAAAGACACCAAAATTCAGCACAATAGGCCTACTGAAGTAACACACAGCGAAAGCATCCAACACTCTCAATAATTCTCCTTTCTCCTCTTTGACCTGCTTTCATAGGTCTTATATTAACTGGTGGAATTGTCTAGAATAAGAAAATCTTGAACACTTGTTGTAAACAAACAGGCCCCGAACTGAAGGTATTCTGGAACATTCTAAGGTAGAGGCAGACAGCAGGCCCTGAACTCAGCATATGTAAACAGTGGCAAGCTAAATTTAAAAGCTGACGGCGTTGTTCACATAATACAAAGAATACATGTTTTACTAGACTGTTTCGAACTACATGTACATCTATCGTCTCTTACACCCCGTGAGTAGCTCATATTACTATTTATATGTAGTAAATAGAATGTCATTCCTAGGACATACGTCTTCCGTTGTCATAGATTAAACGCCATAATTAATCGATATTTCGCCAGGTTAAGAAAGTTATACCCAGCTGAACTTTTCTAAGTATGCATATAGTGAAAAAAGGACATACCACATATCCATTGGCTTCTGGAAAGGCCAAAAAAAAAAAAAGACAAAAAGTCAACATGAAAAGAAACCAGCACTTTGAAGGGCTTCATTCCTTTCATTTATATGTACAATATATCTAGCATGTCTGGTAGGATGCCAACTCTGCTGATGCAAGATATCACTGGCTGAATTCATTGATTCAGCCGGGCTATCGATGGCGAAAGAGACTGATGCAAACTGCCGAAATACTCAAAGTCTTTCAAGAATTGGGTTGCAAGTGCAATTTCCGTCTTTCAATCTTAGTGTTATGTTAGGAAGCCTGTTTTTGCGACTTTGAACACCACTGTAGTAAAAAGCAAGACAAAACTAAAAAAGACAGAAATAGTATTGAATCAATGAAGAAACAAATAATAAAGCTTCCGTAAAGAAGGAGAAATAGACTCATAGGTTATTGACGAATGTGAGAAAATTGAAACTTTTACCTGATACAGGTTTCCATTCTGACTGTTCAAGAGATTAGCACATATGTATGCAGTATGCGCTGTTCAATAGCTGTTAATTTAAATGATCTCTACACACTAATGCATACACAAACTATTTAATTATACACATAAATTACTAATGGAGTGAGTGAGTGCTTGGGGTTTAACGTTGTACTTAGCGACTTTCCCGTCCTATGACGACGAAGGAGTCCTTAGAGTGCATGTAATGTGCCTCCTTGTTGCTGGATAGATTTCCACCACTCTTTAATCTAGTGCTGCTTCACTGAGACGGCTTACCGAAGGCAAGTAAGCCGCCCCACACGAGCTATTATGCTGATATTGGTCAACCCCTTAATGCTGAACGCCAAGCGTCTTTTAAGGTCTTAGGAGTGACTCGACCCAGGATTGACGCTGGATCTACCGCCTCCCGAAGCGGACGCTCTATCAACTTGGTATCGGGCAGGTAATTACTAATGGAGAGTCACAGTAGAATGCACAGAATGCAACAAAAGAGAGGCTGTACAGAGTCCAGTTAAGGGCACCATCGCCAGAATCTAGAAATTATTTTAGGCAGAATTTTGGCTAATAATAAAAAAGAAACCCCTGTATGTACGAGCACTCATAGTGACAAGAGAATATAACAGCAGTCAGACAGTACAGAGTCTTACCACACTGAGGTCTTGGAGACATTTATACCTGAAAAAAAATAAATTAAAAAAAATAAAATAAAACGTTTCCTGTACACCTAAGTGATCATTCAATCAACAGTTAAACAACTGACGGAATGGGTTTAAATTAACAATTTCCATCTTCCTGTGAGATGTATACCCACTTACACAGCGATCGATATAAAATCCGGCTGAAAAAAGCTAGGCCAAAGGGAATTAGCAAATGGTTTGGGAACGTTTTTCAGAAGAGCGGATGTGTAATGTTTAATTCATGCCTTACGTGTAGTTCGGTTTGGGTAGCAGGTTTTGGCTGAAGTGAAAATTAAGAGAACTTTGACCAATGATCTTTGCGATCAAGGGATTAACAAGTGAGAGATTTTAATACGATTGGCAATACACGAAACAGGCGTGAAACGGAGAGAAGCGTATGCTATCGGTGACATTGACATTGACCTATACGCTACATTGAAGGGATCTTGATACTTAGGGTGAGAAACCAAACACGCGTGACAGAGAGAGAGAGGCACATGATGTCGGTGACAACAGTACATACACAACTTAACACAATAGAGATGTTGATGGCAGCGACAAAGTACGTAGCACACGTGGCAGAGAGAGAGAGTGAGGCGTGTAATGTCAGTGATATTACGCCTGTGACAACTGGGTCATTTTCACTTACAAAAAAATACCCCGATATCACTAACGTTTGCAGCTGAAGACAGTATTTTCGAGTCATGTAGTAAGACTACATTACGTAATCTAAAGCCCTTAAATATTGATGCCGTACAACAACTCCAGTTTAATTTAAAGAATGCATGAAAGGTACAGTGAGGTTACGGATGAAGACATATAATGGCTTCCCTAATTCTGGCTCTCCCCCAACAAAGTTTTTTTGACAGTTATCATTGTTGACGTTACCGCAGCAGGCTACCTAATTTCCGAACTGAGCGTTGTAGCATGTCCCCCCCTCCCCTGTACATATTTAATAGCAAGAGAACTATGCTCATTTTAAAACTTATAAAACTTGAAGGCGTTTGATTGAATAAGTTGTGACGTAGACTGAAATCATCACATAACACGCAGGATCTAACCATTGCTGCAAGGCGAGATATGTAAGCGCCATATTTATGCAGGACCCATCAGTATATTGTTGTCCAAGTAAGGATAATTTACAATGCCAAAATTTAAACTATCTCCGTTGTCATAAAGCCTACGAAAGAGGATACCATTTGAAGGTTATGTGGTGTCCTTTAAATCCAGCGAAAGTGGATATATATCTTTCACAGCTCTTGCGATATATGAATTGTTTAAAAACAGCAGATCAACCGTCTACTAAGAACCGATTCTAGTCACTTGGAACTAACTGTTTCGGAAGTACAATTCAAAGTTTTCACATTTTCTATGAGGTGTGAGGAAAGAGGGTCTATAGCACTCATTACTTGGTGAGAACCAGCCATTCCTCAGAGGTCAACGGCAATGACAGGGCAATAACAACATATGTTCTATAACACATCACGCAAGACGTGACAGCAAGCTTGGAATTTATTTGGGTAACATAGTGTGGGCGAGCCAGCATTATTGAATCCTTTCCAAGTTTGATCAAATAATTAAGAATTCTAGCGATAGAGGTGTCTACAGCGGAAGCAATTCCTCAGCAACCGGATTACCAAATATACAGTACCGCTTTAGGGCTGTTGTTACCATTTCCGCATTTTACTTCATTTACCTATTAGCCTTTAAGAATCAGGTGCTCATTTGGCAATGTGATATGTATTCCAACACCCGCGAATCTAACATAAATTGGCTTTCCCCACTCACAGTCAGCCTACTGGATATTTTTGGATGAAAACAGAAAGAAACGAAGTTCACATTTGATGGCGCGGGTCTCAACTACACGGCGTTGTGCGAGCGTATTGATCCTGAGAAAAATAACATGTATCGCTAAAAACGGGGTAGAATATCAACTAAATCATGAAACAAAAAAAATGTTTTGCAAGACACACATGCTTGACTAGACTGTTTCGACGGTATATGTGCATGTGCATCAATCGTCTCTCACACCTGGTGATTACCTCATTGTGCCTCCCTGAACTATCATTGATTCGGGACAACATAAGACACGCTATCCTCCTTGTCTACAACTGTGGAATAATGACCGCATGGATCAGCTATAACCTAATTGTAATTGTATTCCGGTCAAACACGCCCGAAACACGTGGTCAACTGCTTTCTGAAGATGAAACAAGATGCCAAGGTGAAAGTAATTCCAGCAGACGGAGTGATGTTGACAGCACCGGATGATCTGCTCTGATACAAATTGAATTATTTCAATCGCTTATCACCCAACAAGACACGGTGTGCCGTAAAATTTGGAAAAAGAAATGGAATAGTGAATTCCATTTGCAGCATATTCGCTCACTTTGTGTCGACTTTCTTTTCCTTTTCCTCCCTTTTTTCCCTGAAATTTTCAATAACAGCAATTTCGGTAACACACCCACAGCTTTCGAGCGCAGTACAAGGTCTCAGATCCAACTGACGCTGACTTCCTATCCCGTCGTACTTGGGAAGGTCTAACAGCAACCTGCGGATGGTCGTGGATTTCCCCTGGGCTCTGCTCGGTTTCCTCTCAACGTAATGTTTGCCCCCGTAGTACAAATAAATCATACCCGAGGGCCACCTAAAGAACCTGTGAAATAAATAGGAAAACAAATAAATATACAGCACGATTGAAATTCTAACCAAGGCAATTTTAACTGTTGGAATCACTTCAGAGGAACGGAATATGTGTAGTTAGCTGATTACAGCTTAAGTGTTCTGTAAGACTTTGGCTTGTTTATACAGCAAATACGGTAGGTCGACGGGTGCCCAGCCAAATTATTGGAGAATGTTACTTGCCTCTAATGTAGATATTTCCTAAATGATGAAAGCTTGCATGAAAGAGAGGATCTTCTGTCGTATGTTAAATACATGAGCAGCAGATACATTACAGCGATGGATGGAGAAGCGAGCTTGAGAAATGTCGCCCTCGGAGCCTGTGTAAATCGCCTTTGTCTCTGTCACAGATCTGCTTGATGGAAATCAAATTATCCCCATGGCTTTCACTGACATTATACTAGTTTACTATCATAGTAATAACAGAAGGAAATAGCAAGGATCTATTTTGATATTAAACAGTGTCAGCATCCGACGTCCCGCTGATTCTTTTGATTTTCCATAACATATGAAGTTTTAATAATAACCGCCATTACACCATCCATCTTCGTCACTTTGGCAACTGATTTATTTTGTGGCGCTTTCTGTCTGTCGAATCGCCAGTGTATGACTGAAATATTTCCGATGTGATCACGTTATGCCAAAATCATATATGTATTATTTGTGTTGAAATCTTGGGGGTTTTTTTTCGTGTCTTGCAATATTACTTCCAAAAAAAACTGATTCAAAACTCAGGTTATAAAAAAAATATAAAAACGGTCAAGTACCGATTGTCGTCTGCTTGGAAATTATTACCAAAATAGCTGTATCGTACTTTGTTGATCTTCTGCAGCTCACGTGGAAAACGTTCTACCGAGGAAAGAGCGTAGGACAGTGGAATAATAAAACAGGTTTTCATTCCATTTCTTACAACAGAGCTATTTCACATCATTAGGCCAACTAACAATTTTTATGCACTGAACTAGTCTTGGTTTTCGATTTTAATCCGGTCCATTTCAAATGCTGTTAACTGTGTATTGTGTTTATCACATGTCTGGTATGACAGGATGTATGGTTTCATCGCCCCATGCATTTCTGCACTCCAGGCGTGGAATCTCATCTTTAAATATAGTAATGACTGCCACTATTTTCACAAGGACCTGGTGCAGGTTAATATATCAAGAAAAATAACTAAATTACCCGGGGTGTGTACGCTGACGGATCATAGGATTAAACAGTAATAGTCACGTGATATAATAATTATTACATTGCAATATTATTTAAGTTAGTATGTATGTATGTATGTATGTATGGTTAAGGTTTTACGTCATATGACGACGAGGACTCATTAAGTTTGTGTGTATCTATACCGTGTCTTCTTGTGGCAGGGCGAGCCTCTGGCGCTGACATTCTAACCCCTTGGCCGCGGTCCCAAGCACAGAATTAGGGCGTCTGCCTGGCAAACGTATCCCGAATTTAGCCGTGCCTAGGATTCAAAACTGCAATGTACTCATACTTAAAGTTTGACTAATTATCTGTCAGCCTTATGCCTATTTCTGACTTCCGTCTGCAATTACCATGGGTTTATATTTCTACAGAAATAAACCACATTTTTTTATACGTATGAAATTTGCAATACCAACATCGCTATATCACAAAAGGAGTAATTTCAACAGATTAGGTGACACCGGTAATTATCTGTGGACCCTAAAGCGTCATTTGAACTGGATTGGTCACGTGGAAATAAGAAGAACTCGTGACAAAATGCTCTCGATACCAGAATGAAACGTGAGATATTAGATGATATACGTAAGAATTCGCCCACACCAATCTTTACAGACGTCTGATGATTCAGTTAAAGGGGCGCTACAGTAAGAGAAGAGCACAGGTTACCAGTATGCAAAAGCTGTACATTTAACACCTGCAAATGATCATGTTTAACAGTTGACATCACCTTTTCATTTTTTTTTACCAGTGGCATACCACTTACTCCATTTATATACTACGGCGGCCTGCATTATGGTGACAGGAAACCGGGTATAGCCCGCAGATTTCTGGCAGACCCTCTCACGTAGGTAACCCTGTATGGCCAGTGATGGCCATATAACAGCTAAACGAATTGAGAAGATTCAAATATACTGCCACAAACTGCTCAGTAAATTTTTGAATGGACATTACGAGTGTGTAGTATGCTACGATGACACCTGCTAATACTGTTACAGCTGTGAAGCACCTGCCCCGATCTTGGGTTACGATATATGGTTCTTTTGCATGAAAACTCACCCGTTCTCCTAGGACTGAATGATGCGGAATAACGGCGACACTTCCAGGAGGTCAAATGAAGGTGAAGGTTATATGCAATGTCACGTATCGTGTTCTCGAAATCTTGATCTTTATAGAGTTCACTACACGAATATTTATAAACAAAAAAACAAAGACAATACTAAGTTCTAAAAGCAACTTCGTACAAAATATACACGAGATGTGTACCACAGGCACACATTATCTGTAACAAATTTACGCATTAATGTGTACCTTACATTCATCACTTTTATGTAACTACACTTTTAATGTGCACCAAATTGTGTACAGGTGTTTACAATGCAAGCTACACAAACACATGTGTACAAAAACGGTACACCGGCCCTGATAGCACGTAGAGGGTGCGCTTCGGGAGCGGTAGATCCAGGGTCATTCCTGGGTCGAGTCACACCTAGGACTTTAAAAGAGGAAGTTGTAACTTCCTTGCTTGGGGTTCAGCATGAAGGGGATAGTACAACATCTGGTTGACCCGTATCAGTATAATGGCTCGAGCAGCACTATATAAAAGAGCTGAGGAAATTTATTCTTCAACAAGGAGGCACATTACATGCACTCTAAGGATTCCTTCGTCGTCATATGAGTGAAAAATTGTTAAGTACGGCTCTAAACCCCAAGCACTCACTCACTCAAAAACGGTACACACTGGCATTTAGAGAAGAATGAGTAAGAATGAGAAGTAATATGTGGAATTTTACTAATGACTATACTGCCAATAGACCTATAGGTGTGTTAGAGATCAAATAGCTAGAGTGGCTTTAGTGCATTTTTGTATCAATACGACACGCTTCGCAATCCAGCTCACACCGGCATTGCAACAGTAGATGCAAACGGTCCACCGTTAATTTCATTAGGCACCAGCTATATAAAAGGACAGGTTGTCGCCAACTATGTATATTTCATATTTTATACATGGTTCAAGCTGCCCTCATTTGTATTTGCATGTGTCCAGTTTCAACGAATTGAGAAGTTTCTAACTAATAAGTTGATAAATAATATCAACAAGAATGGACGCAATTTTCCATCCATCTAAAGAACTGTGGGTCCATAAAAATTTCTAATCAGATGGGAAATCAAGTCTTATTTTATGGGTTTGACGCTTTGATCTAAAAAAATTTATTCAAAGTTTATAAATTGTTATATTCACCTTTCCACGATCGGGATCGAAATTAAGAGCAGCATATTTTTACCATTATACTTAATGTTATTATCCTTAGCATGAGATAATTATGGGATAGAACCAGCGTCTCAGGGGTATTATTCTGATCTTTTATATATAGGATTTAACCTAAACACATTGTAAATATTTTAGTGAACAAATTGATGAATGAGTGAATTCACGAATGCTGTGTCAATATAATTGAATTTTATACGGGACATCAAAGGATGGACAATTTCATTCAGAAGTGACATTAAACGTCGTATGGGAAATATACCCTAATCGTCTTGCGGGATCAAGAGTGACCCGTCCTTACTCTTGATTTGGTATCATCCTGGACTCGTTTGTCTCATATTCCAGCTCCGTTGTAGACGTAAAATACTGCTGAATAAGGTTTTAAACATCAACCAGATGAAATAAATAAAATATTTAGGACTTTCTCGTCTTTATGTATATTGCAATTTGTGTTAGTATCATCGCTATGTTTGCGCATGCTTTCAAGGAAAGGTTTTAAAAAACATACAGTTTGTCCCTTACATCGACTTGAATGAATGAACGAATGCTTGGGGTTTAACATCGTAACGACAATTTTCCCATCATATGACGACGAGGAGTAATTAAGTGTGTGTACATATACGGTATCTTCTTGTGGCAGGGCGAGTCCATGTTGCCAAATTATTGCCATCACTGAAGTATCATGCCGAAGCCACCAGACCTGACACCCCCACCCAGTCAAATTAAGGAAACATGACTGATCGAACACACGCACCCACCCATACACCCTCGATAAAAACCGAACTCAAGAATGTACTGATGAATAGTATCACAATTAACATGATTAACAGAGGAAAATGGATCAACTGTGGGTTTTTTATAGTTGTTTAGAGATTTACGGATGTCAACCTGTGTGTAATTCGTGGGTAGCGGTGTGTACTTCTGATGGAATTAAAGTACAGGATGTAAAATGGTACGGTGTGCGAGGCGCGCACATCTATCTCCCACGTGATGGAAAAAAGAAGGTGCATGTGCAAATGATGTTAAGAACTTTTTCAAGCTTTGAAGACAGCGACTGAAGGAAAGTCCGCCTCTCATGTTAAAGATGGCAACTATGGTAATATGACCCTACCACATGCCAACTGTCACGCTGTCGTCATTGCCCCGGATTTACTCGCTGTACTGCAGTCTTTCATATCATATTGCTTTCTGTGATGTTTAAAATGTCCACTGCAGTAAAGTGTGCCCTACATATGTTTATGTTTTAGATAAATCGCAAACTCTAGGAAATGTGGAACAAGTATTTATTGAAAGTAATGTAAAGTACACTCAGACCTTAAAGATAAATGTTGTTGGCGTCTGTAAATGCATCCGTTGCCATGTGAAAAAAAAAAAAGATTAATTATGATAAGATGCTGCCGGGCAGATGTGCTCTTAATTCTAATTTGTAGATTTTTCTGATTAATGTACATAGTGTGCCCCATTTATCATCTCACTTCCAAAGTTGGTGGGTTTTATTTTGAAGTTTATATAAATTATTTAAATGCTGGGGATCTCTATATATCTTTATGTCACTAAAGTCACAAATCTATCAGCCAAAGGAAGGTATGTCAACATCCAAAAAGACTAGAAAATGCAGCGTCGTATTTTAACAGTTTTCATTTGTATCTTGTTCAACACAAACCGGCTACACAAGTAAGCACATTAGAGACAGTTGTTAATAGAAATGTAGATATCCAGGAATGAATATGTTCAGTGTTTAGAAAGTCATGCGTACAAAAGCGACAGTCTATTAGTGGCGATGTGGCAGTTATAAATACCTTTTGACAATTTTCTTGCCTCCGAGCGTTCCCTATATCAGTACCGTGGGCCTGGTGTAACGATTCATGGAATTGATCACTTCCTGGGACTAAACTACGGATCTACGTGTCAATCGTTATGCACAAGCGATCAGCTAATGAGTTTTTCAGCATAGGATTTGCATGCAGCTTTATTTTGTAACATCCGCTGTCTATTTGCTTTGTAACACAGTTTGCAGATGGCCGTAATATGACAATACATAATTTCCACCGGAAGCTCTGTCAGACGATATTGTATTTATTTGTTTGATTGGTGTTTTACTTAAGAATATAGATGATATTGTAAAATATGTGTTATGAAGCGTTGTCTGAAACACAATGTTTTTTGTAGGTTTTACGGGCAGTAACAAGCACTATATTATATATGTCTATAATGTACATATTAAGCTTTTTCGTGCTTTTCTACATTCCATCACTGATATATATTTTCCGCAGCCGACCAGTTTAGTCGTTTGCAGGAAGAGTGATCGGACGATTCATACGTTGGAAGGAAATGTCGTTCTTAAAATTCGCCCGTAGGCATATAATACTGGCTCAGTATCCAGCCTACATTTTAAAATGTTGACGATAGCATTTATTACCATGATTTTCGATGTTTTGATTGCATATCTTCTTAAGATGCTGTGTGTGTTAATCTTTGGGGTTTTTAAGCTATGAACAGGCTCCAGGTGGCTAACCGTAGCACATTGTGCGTTGGTATAATGCCATAGTTGTTGTTAATTTGCCAACATCTTCTACCAGAACGCTGATGACACCCCACTAAGGTGTTTGATGACGGTAGCGTTAGTACGGATGACCGTAACTTTACCCTAGTCTGACAAGTATGACAGGAAAATGTCTTGCCTTTGACACAGACAAACGCCGACATCACTGACGCAGAAATTAGCAAATGGCTCTCCACGGCACAACATCAAAATCCTGTGTCTATACAGATAATAACCATTCTTGCCTCTAAATTAATACCTGAAAATTTATTCTTTGCAAAAAAAATGTCTCCCCGTATACCTGGCCATGACGACACCGTGTCCCCTTTGTTACTAAAAGGGACAGCGAAAGATCGCCCACTTCTGAAATGGTTAACGCGGATACACTTTAGCATGGTACTTACTATAAATGGGATAAACCAAGCACTAGACAGGTCCGGTTTCATCACAGTTTCTTAAGTCCAACGAAGGCACAATATTTAGAGTAACTCTAATACTACTAACATCATTGCATTATCACGACGTTGCTACTATTCAAGCGTATACATGAACGGTAATAAGTATAACAAATACCTGAGACAACTCAATCAGAAGAGGGATTTCACTAGTCACGTGGGACCATTTGCCTACCATCTCACTGTTTTCGCTGCTCCTGTTTTGCTCGCTGTTGCGTAGCTTTTGTATATTTTCTTTTTGTATAATTGTTAACACCCTGTCATAGCGCTGGTCGCTATATGACGAATACACCAGCAATTACTGGGAGCCTCAGATTAAAATCCCACAGAGTTTGGCTGCTATATTTATTTTAACACAAGCTTATTTCCATTTATTGTCAGGGTACTAACTAATACGGGCATCGCGATAACTGAAAAGGTAATACGTGCACCATTAGTTAAAGGTACATACATTTATTTACCCAGCGTATATAACCTTACACACAATAGCGAATGTAAACGTATAATCGCACATGGTGATAATTTCGATTATGCCTACAATGTGCGTTTGGATTCCGCATGTAAACGTCTTCACTGAGAGGCACTACACGTTATAGGGACCTAGTCTCGCATTTGTATCCTGGATCGTGACAAAACTGACCCACTGACCCGGTAAAGTAGGTTATTAGATTTCCATTTTTATGAACGGAACCACGAGAGCACATCAAGTCAATTGGGCCAGTGCCGCCTTTCTTCTGGACTCATAAAGTATCCCGTTACGAGAGTGCTAACCTTATTTGAGCCCCTAAACTAACGGATTATGGACGACTCCCTGTGCGCCACAGCGCAAACGTATGTTTTTAGAGCATCAATACGAGCAAAGTAAAAAAACAAAATGGCTGTCTCGCTAAAGTGCATAGAGTCTTTACAGAGCCTTGAACGCTTAGCTTAAAGTCTCCCTGCACGTTTCATTGCGAGGAAAAAGCAATAAAAGTTCCTTAATGAATGTTAGATACACTTTTCCAAGTCATTGCTCATAATGACTTCATTTTTTTTAGCCTTCCCCTTCGTTTTACACGGTCCTCTCTTCATTCCCAGGAAACGCCAAAATTATTGCAGATAATTCAGCAACTGGGCATATTATTGATTCGCAATGCAATATGATGTTACGGGCATACCGGAATTTAGCCAAACCTCACTTGATATAAATATATGAGTGAGTTGCCTAAGCCATTGTAATCATGTTACAATATGTTGCCAGCCTCTCAACACGGGAAGTTAACCAATAGTCTAGATCATCTGGAATAAGATGATTAGCGCACGCATTAGGATACGGTGACCGATGTGGTTGCTCCATTTAAAAATACGTGGTTTGCAAAGCAGGGTCTAAAATTCACTCATTTCTACATCCATTATAACATCCAAAATAATGGTCTCTAACAGTTTATGCTGAACCCCATTTATCAAGGCAGTAAAATCGGCGAATTAGATGTTTTGTCAAGTGATTCACTCCACTGTGATAGTTTTGATAGAATTTTGATTTAATAATATAGCTGCCATTTAAGGAAATGTTCTTGAGTACCGCGTAGAACTCCAATAAAAAACATAAATGAATATAATGCCAGAGCTACATGCCGGCATTGGCGTAACTCATCAGCCTGTTGTATCTCCTCTCTCTCAGGATGGAATTTCGAAAATACTAATGTTCAGGTATGGGTGCGCATTGTTTCACAACTTTTTTTCTGTTTCTTCTGTTCAATATAAAACGAATATTCAAGTACCAAACACGTTGTCTTTGATCATGTTAATGGTGAACTTCGTTGATGAGACCTAGATGTTGGCGTGCTAGCCAGACCACTGACTCAAGAACCTCTCACCGATGCGGACCATGATCTTAAGTCCAGTTCATGCTGGCTTCCTCTGCTGTCAGACGTGGGAAGGTCTTCTAGCAACCTGCAGATGGCTGTGGGTTTCCTCCGGTCTCTGCCCAACATCCTCCCAACAAAAAAACTGGGTGCCGTGGTATGGATGAAATATTCTTGAGTACGGCGTAAAACTACAAGAAAATAAATACATAAATGAATAACAAATAAATAAATTTTACTGGATGGCGAAGAGTGTAGCCGGCTCGAACCTACCAAACATACGAAAATGGCTGTTGGCGAAGCGTGGATGCTCATTGGCGTTATGCATCGGTTAAGTTTATAGTAACTTCGGCGGTATGTTCCATTATTTTTCACAGATAATTAAGCGATCTGAATTTTTAATTTTTATAATATGTCACTTTCAGGATAGCACAGGTTCAACACGTGAAGTTAGCACGGAATCAAGCAATTCTCACATCTATGTCAATGTCCAAAAGCTAAAACATCCTGAAGGCAATACCCGGCCGGACGGTAGAAAATCAAGTAAGGCTCATCATACAGACGACTGAAAACTATGCGTAAAAGTACATCCATTTATTTTCTCAGATTTTTTAGGAGTTTGAAAGGTATTCGAATATTTTGAAATCTATGATGGGCTTTATGAGCCATACTGACGGTATATAGGAACTCTGACGTCACGTCACCCTTTCCCTGATGTTCACCAGAAGGAAGGAAATTTTGGAACATTATTTCGATAATCTGTCACTCATGGATAAAAAGAGTTATTCCAACATTCAGTGTCGTGATTAGAGTTGGATACACTTCCTGTGATGCTAGAGTTCCTGACCTCTGATACTATGTTCCATAAAGCCCACCTCAGAATTCAAATGTCTGAGCGACTTAAACTCTTTATACAACAATCTAAAAAAATAAATGAAATTATATTTATGTATAATTTTAAGTGGTCTATTTTACGATGCATACTTAAATTTTTAGAGGTCTTTTCCTTTAACCTTTACCTTACTGTTAGAAATGCAAGCATGAAGCGGGTCGTTGGAAATGTCTGAAGGGAACAATACACGTTTGACATGAAGGTCCTGGCCAGGGTGAATGGCTTGACTTGAGAGGGTCAGTCAAATCAAATCGCTCTGAATGAACCGAGACACCCACTCTTGAAATGTCAGTCTGATGAATCAAGAATAAAGACGTTCAATTAGGTTTAACACATTCTGACTGATATTACTGCTCAGGCCAGATTTGATTGATCATAGCGTTTATGACAACTGGCACTCTCCAAACATACTGGTGGACGGTCAAGGGACTATTGCTCTAGGTGTGGGTATTTGATTTTGTTTGAGTGTAGAGAATAAGAAGTGAGGGTGGTGATGAGACTGTCTATATTAGGGATGTGAGAGTTATTCGACAGTTACAGAGGGCACTGGCCTCCTTCCAGACAAGTCAGCTGATTGGTTTTATCACCCAGACAAACTTAATGAATGCAATCCCAGTATGTTCGACCCACAGTTGTAAAGATGTTATAAGACTGTACTTTCCAGCCGGTAAATCCTTTCCAAAGCTGATACTAAACACATCACGCCATCATTGGAAACTCTAAACTGGTTCTTTTCACGCGAACCCGTCTTACCCTGTTCCTTACTTTATATACTTTCTTTGTAATTAATTGCTTGTGTTGAACGTGGAAATCGGTCTTCTTATAGCGTGCATGCATACATCTACCACTGAAGTTGTGTGTTCTCACCACTGAAGTTGTGTGTTCTCATCACTGAAGTTGTGTGTTCTCACCACTGGAGTTGTGTGTTCTCACCACTGGAGTTGTGTGTTCTCACCACTGAAGTTGTGTGTTCTCACCACTGAAGTTAAAGTTACTAAGTACTTAGTAAACCTACTAAGTGACTGCCTACTGAAGTTTTCTTTGAGGCTGAAAATAGCACATGACGTCACTACTAGTGACTTCATCTCCGCGACAGACACATTAACCAACCTACATTGAAATATTTGTCGTACGACAGGGCACAGCGAGTGAAAAGGCAAAAAAATCATTGGGCTTCATGTATAAAAATCGTTCGGATATTACTTCGACTTCCTACAGAATAGCAGTAAAATTTGTGATATTATGCAATACACATTAGTTGAGATGGAATTTTCTCTATTGAACAAGAAGTACACATACTTGAAATGTTAACTTCATATTAAAATGAAGATGCCACACTTAATACAATTATGTCCCTTTTGGAGCAGTCTTAAAAATGAATTGCGCTGGCTATGTGCCCAGGGGAAATATAAGCTTTTTTATTTCATGTGTGCATAGTGGCATACAGTATGGCGTCCGTCGTGGAATTTGGAATACAGCATTAGCGACAGTAATGTCTAATAAGTAAAAAATGTTATCTTCAAATGGCAATCATTTTGTTTACGGTGTCTGTTCCATATCTAAACACTAAAAGCACAAGTATTCTTAACTCAAAACCGAAGCAAAAGCATATTTCATAGCCCAGCTCATGCTGGCTTCCTCTCCGGCCGTACGTGGGAAGGTCTGCCAGCAACCTGCGGATGGTCGTGGGTTTCCGCCGGGCTCTGCCCGGTTTCCACCCACCATAATGCTGGCCGCCGTCGTATAAGTGAAATATTCTTGAGTACGGCGTAAAACACCAATCAAAAAAAAAAAAAAAAAAAAAAATTTCATAGCCCTATAAAATGTTTTGTGCAAAATTAGTGAAAGCAATTGAATATTTTGTAATCTAGGCCAGGAACATATAACAGCGAAGTTTGGCTTTACCATTCTGTTATTGTGACATTTTAAAACTGGTATTAATAATTCATTCATTTGAAGAGCGCGTGTGGAGTTACATAAATTTAGGTTTGGAAAATTTTTTAATAATATGGAAAAGAAAGTCTCTAGAACAGAGCTATTTGCTTTCTAATTGAAGTAAAGTGAACACTCTGATCAAGTAACATTATGAGGCAATGCTTTATAATTTTTACTTAATTTTGCTTAAGTCCTGGTACTTAAGTTGCTGCTGCTCTGTTGTGTTTTACATTTACACCTAGCGGCTTTCAGAATCTCTGGCGAACTGCATTGTGATCAACCACATAGACGGCGCTGTTATCCTTATGTACATATCTATCGCGTACATGGTATTTAACAGCATAGATGGCGCTGGTTACCGAGTGTAACCGTCTATCTTGTAGGCAGATTTTATACAGACCAGCATGTCATGTGTAACATCATAGCTGTTACCTTTTGTAGTATGAGATCCTTACATATTAACAGGAAAGACGTAATCGTCCGTTACTTTTAAATCACATTCTGTTTGTCATTTTCGAACTGTATCTAATACCGCTTAACCCAGTCATCTTAACCGTAAAGGCAGCCATGCTCATTAAACCTGCATGATGCCTTTATGAACAGTTGCAATCAAAGCGCGACTAAGATACTTTATTTAATTGTTATTTGAGCTGGAACTCATGAACTACGAATTTGAACTTTCATATGGAATTCATGCTTGGAATATCCACTGTCTGCCCGGCATCATTGAAAACTGATGACCGCTTGTTACCGGCTTTTTTTTTTACATACCTTTGTCTTTGAGAGCTAGTGTTAAACGTTGTTTTGGAAATGGATCTTGCGATTACCGGCTTGGAACGCCCTTTACGGTCTACGAATGGTATACGAATGTCGGGCATGACGCTTATATTTACGACTCATGCAGAATGCTAGAGACAAAGACTCTTACAGAACTGAATGGATAAGCGCACTCAATTTGGTTTCAAGCTGCAAGACCGACTTTAACACTATTATCGTAGGTAGGGAAAGTCAAAAGATCTGTACAGACAGAGTATGAAGGAAAGACAACAGATAGCCATGGTTATCGTGTAAAACGTAGACCAAAAAAGTATTGAAAGCATGCGTCAACCCAAACCAATTGGGAAGTGCTACCAATATATCAGAAGAATCGGACTGTGTAATAAACTAAATGGAGGAAGGTTTAATGTTTATTTATTTGAATGGCTTTTTACGTCGTTTTCAAGAATATTAGACATATACGACGGTGACCATCATTTTGGTGGGAGGAAACCGGGCAGTGCCCGGGTAAAACCCACAACCATCCACAAGTTGCAACTTGCTGGATTTTTATTTATTTATTTATTTGATTGGTGTTTTACGCCGTACTCAAGAATATTTCACTTATACGACGGCGGCCAGCATTATGGTGGGTGGAAACCGGGCAGAGCCCGGAGGAAACCCACGACCATCCGCAGGTTGCTGCCAGACCTTCCCACTTACGGCTGGAGAGGAAGCCAGCATGAGCTGGACTTGAACTCACAGCGACCGCATTGGTGAGAGGCTTCTGGGTCATTACGCTGTGCTAGCGCGCTAACCGACTGAGCCACGGAGGTCCCTTGTAACCAAGTCATTTTCCGTCTATTTTCCGTGACTGTCCATGGACGTACATAAACAGGTTAATCAGGGCGCGGGAAGACAACTTGTGATTATAATACTCAGTTATTTTTTCTTACCCTGTGCAACTTGACGTTATAAGTCAGTTTTGTGGAGTCCCTGTTCGAGTCTTTAGTCTAGTACATTTCCGTGTGCATTATTTTTTTTTTAAAGCAGAGGACAATATATATTTAGTATAACTGTACCAAAGTGTCACTGACAAACAGCAACAAATCTAGTAGTTGAGAAACTTCTGGCATCGACCAGGAAGAGAAAAATGTGTAAAGCGCGCCAAAACCTCACATATAAGTGGATGTTTTATTGTGAGTAATTAATGGTTTTATACTCTATTTGTGAGCAAAAAAAAAAAAAACATTTATCCTAAAGTTCAATGTATTTTTCACTTTGTATTACCCAGACAGCATTCGACATGTGCATGAGCGCAGCGGCATTTCACAAACTGCGTAGCAAGATGTTTTCCTGAAAATATTACTCCAAAGAAAACTCCCTTATGTCCAGGGTAAAACCAAGAGTATGTGTAATAATAACAGGAAACAACGGACAGGAACTAGAGTACGGAAGATTGAAAACTGTGAAAACTTAAATGCGTTTTTGATTCTGAAGCACGCTTATTTGATTAATGTAAGAAAAAGAATGACTAATTAATTCCCTCCCAAATGAAAAAGTGATTGATGTTACGGAGCAGTCATCTTAACCAACTGCCAGTCGACTTCAATAACACCAGCTCTTTAAAATGTCGATGCAACGTTTTCAGGAATGGCGTTAATTCTGTCTTGTGAGACACTTTTCCAGCAGTATCAAAAGGCCAGACGTGATTAATCACCTCGTTTATAAGAGCTGGCAGCCTCCACACTCTGGCAGTGTGTCAAGATGATGTTGGTCCCGGCATTTACCTTCGATCCTTACTAGGGATAAGAGACCGTGAGACCAGGAGATTGGAAAACCAGTAAACGTTGCTGATAACCTTAACTAATCAGGAGATTTGCTTCTCAGACACAAGACCTGAATCATAGCTCCAACTACATCATGTATGGCCGACATTCATGCTTAGACCAAAGATTCGTATACATAAACATACATAGACACAGTGTATGCTACATGTAACTTTTCAAGAGACCCTTCTGAAAACTGATGCGGAGTAACTCAGATAGTGCTTTTGCGCATTATTAAACAATTTTATTCTTACTTCACAAAAGTATAACAGAATGACGATAACATTATATAATATTTGATGTATTACATGTGCTGTCGTGTTGGCGTTATGCAACAATGTAATGAATAGGAAATTGTGTTTTCAGGTTGTGCCAATGAAACATCATTGCAAATATATCAATACAGGAACACAGTGCAGAAAAAACAGTGCATTTAACATAAAAACAACCAACAAACAACAGGGTAGTTTTGAGATGAAAGTCTTTGGTCGCTAAAAGGGAAAAAAGAAGTAATAGTCTATTGTGTAACCTGTCAATAAATGCCTCATTTGCCGATCACCGGTGTCGCCTTGTCCCGGAGGCAGAAACAGCACATCTTTTATTCAGGAATTTCCTACGCAATCGCTTTGTTCATTGATCTCGTCTTCTTTAAAAAATGTTGGGATTTTCTTCAGGCGTCCACGTTATAATAAATCTAATGAAATAGTTACCTACTGACAGGTTAAGTGGTGCAGTACGACTTTGTTACCTTTAGCGATAAGAGAGACTTCAGAGACTACAAGGATGCCACCAACAAAGAGGCCTTTATGTTACACATGTCATCAACTAGCCAGAAGTCTATTGTCTCTCGAGTCAGTGGAGCCGCCTTAACAGTTATAACGGAAAGTCTCATTGCGGCTCAGCATACGAGAGCATTATACCTAAATTATATTTTAACACATCTGTTGTCTCTAGAAATGCTTCAGGCTGCCTTCATCTGTAATACTGGTTATGCTGCCTTCATCTGTAATAAGGTCATTCTCACAGTGTGTGTACACACAGATCTGAGAGACCACTTCCCCAAGTAAACACAAGATCAGTGGAAATAATGTGGTGGGGCTTAATTTGATTTATTAACCAGGGTTGCAGAAATTGGAGTAATTCCGCTGCCAAACGAATGTTCGCCTACGTCTAGAGAAAAGAATAGGATACTGGAGTGTTAAGACCTATAACTGCAGACCATTGGCAGCTATATTATTAGCCCCTGCTTGTTTTGCAGATTCTTGTGGGGAAAATATACCTGGACAAAATGATAATGAGTTTTACAGTCTTCCTAAGCTTTGGGCGCATGTACAGATTTCAAAGCAGGACTCATCTTGCATCAATTCCTCCATTTACACTTTTACTGGAAGACAAGTTAAAAGATAATTTAAAAGAAATTATTTTAAGTGAAGTAAAACGTGCATCGTTTTTGTGAAGAGTCTACTTTATGGAAATGTCATTGTAAAGTTTTATGGAGCAGCAAGGGAACGTAGCTGGTCAAACAGTGAGCTGTTTACGGATAAATGTTTGAATAAGAGGTTAATGTTCTCATTTAGGTCTTTATTTTTTTAAAATAGAATCTCGTATATTGCAATTCTTGGTTTCGTGGTTTCACCTACTTGGCTTGACTTGTTCTGTGTACCTCAAATGCCATAGGGGCCTCCGTGGCTCAGTCGGTTAAAGCGCTAGCGCAGCGTAATGACCCAGGAGTCTCTCACCAATACGGTCGCTGTGAGTTCAAGTCCAGCTCATGCTGGCTTCCTCTCCGGCCGTACGTGGGAAGGTCTGTCAGCAACCTGCGGATGGTCGTGGGTTTCCCCCGGGCTCTGCCCGGTTTCCACCCACCATAATGCTGGCCGCCGTCGTATAAGTGAAATGTTCTTGAGTACGGCGTAAAACACCAATCAAAAAAAAAAAAAAAAAAAAAAAAAAAAAAAAATGCCATATCATCTCCTCACAGAACCTTTCCTGAATTATTGCCATTTATGGACTCCGACCGCTAAGGCACCGGAAGTCGTCTCAAGCCAGGTTTTCAATTAGCATCCATCAGTCACCCGAGATCGAGACAAATTTGGAAGTAAAGAAAACAATTTGACTGAAAATAGACTTTCATGTAGGGTCCCTATATTATACTTACAGCATATTAGACTGTAGATTTCTGTCTACACTTCGTGCCTATCCCTTTGTTTCCTTGCTCTCCTTGCTCCCTTGGGTCTAATGTCACAATGGAATCTATTTACGTCAGATCATTATGGCGTCTACTTGTAACCAGATACCAGCGTATTCGTCAAGTCGCTTAAAATCTATGCTAAAAACACCTGACAATGGAGCGCATGCAGTCACAACAGTGCGTGGAACACTTCCCTGAGATGAGCTTCAAGGATAGAGGTAAGCTCATTACTGATTTTGAAATCCTAATAGGGATGACTCTAGTTTGGACTGAACCACCGTCAGTCAATTATTCAGAGTTTAACTATGGCATTTTCTAAATACCAGAAGTGACTGATATCCAGTGTCTTGCGTAAAGTTTTGTTGTCATGATCGTAAATGAGAGAACAATGGGCAGCCTTTCCTGTCCAAAGTAATTCGAACCAGAACTGCGTAGCTCTAGCGATGACGACTGTGAGAAACTTGTTGACGTAGCAGTTATTTGTTATGAGAGAACAACGGTCAGCTCTGCTCAGACCCAACTCACCGTTGAAAGTAGAAAAGTTCCCTCATTAATCATACAAACTGAGCTCAGATCGGTAATCTAATTATCTTTGCAGATCGGAGCGATATCAATGAACTTCAGAGTAAATCCTGTCTTGTACTGTGGTGTCACTTTTTGTTTTGTTGCTAAAATGTTCGCTTAGAGTGAAGTGAAATATTCCTGCAGGATTAGATAACATCAGACGATATCATAGTAAACTAATTGTAGACTACTCCATTTGGCGTTTGATCCTTCTCTTCTAGGGTTGCCCATAGGGCTTTAGTAATAGTTAAAGAAATAGCTACAGTGAAGTAAGATTTTTTTTCTGAAATACAGACATATATCAGTCCCATCTTCTACGCGTGATGAGTACAGTATAGAAAAGCAGGTACGCTTTGGTTTAGAGGATTTTACTGCTTGTAAGGCCTCGATGACAATAGGCGCTGGACGACACACTTTTGGCTCTTCACGCGGTCTAATGTTCGTTTAAAATCACTTTTTTTCTGAAATAGTATAGCAATAAGTATTACTTGCCAAAGGTCGGTGGTTTCCTCCATCCATTAAAAAATGACTGCCATCATGTAAGTGAACAGGAATCAAATAAATAAATAATACACTTAGCGATTGCTTACAATCTGTTTTAAGCAAGGTGTATTCTCATCTCGAATACACCCAAGTAGTTTTCATTAGCTTAAAGATACTACTGTTTTCTCAGTTGATTAAGTATTCAAATTTAATACTGGCAAATATGTTTTATTACATGACGGATCCTATCTCACCTGGATTACTATTAATACAATTGTTCGAAACATGATCAGAACACCAGAAATAGGTCATTCGATTTTCTCGCACCTGGTTTTAAGATACACAGTGTTATACTAGCTCTGTCTATATTAATCCGAGATCACACTAATTCGTATTTCAATTTCTTTCATTTTCATGCAGCTTTGGGTCTATGAAAATGGAAGAAATTATTAACAGAATGTCAACGTATTGTGTTTTTGTTTAAAAGAAAACGAAACCTTTAGTTAATCATATTACTTAATCTATTGCTAATCACTTGTTGTGCAAATAATATATTATGTGTTGTTAAATTTGAATTGGTTTCATTAGATTCTCAAGTCAGCTTCTATGTCTGTTGACTGACTTTCTTGTTTTAGGGATGGAGCAAGCCCTATTTCACTCTCTATCACTCTCTCTCCTAAAGTGGGTTTGAAATCAATCGTCATCGAGTTCATCATTGTGATGTCATGGGAAATCCGGAAAACACTAGGTTACAACTGTGTGAATCTTTCATGCTGTTCAAGGATGGAGCATAAGAGCCATAGACATCATTAATTATTGTCGATGTAAATGTTGTTACCCCCAACGGATACAGCTGCTAATCCAATCTGAGCCTTCCAAACCATCCTGCTGACAAAGAGATTGCCACCAGCACAAAATTAAAAACAGATCATGGTAGTTACGTGGCATGAGAATGACATTAATCCGGGGATTATTTTGGTCATTGCTTGGCAGGCTGCGAGGGAGGGATTGAAAGATAACCCAATATTGTGTGTTGTTTGGTTGCTTGTGGTTGCTGAACAAATGAATTAGCGTACACGGTTCTCTTATCCATTCGTTCTTTTCTGTCCCTCGTGAGACGAAACTAACGGCGTATTGTTTTTAGGTTCCTGTTTTCGTTATTTGCAAGGGACTAGACATATTATATATTTATATAACGACAAGTAAAGGGAGTAGAAACTTTTTGATTAACCAATTTATGTTGAAATTTATTTTAAATGGCAAAGAAATTCAACTAGATATCAGACCCGTTGTATAACCGGTGACCATAAAAGTAGGTCAGCTGAGCGCCAAACTCCATGTCCCTAGTAGCCATAAGTAAGGCGCGAAAACTAAAACACGTTCTGGTGACGGACTATGATTAATTTAAGCCCACACTAGCTGTTATCTGCACCATTAAGCCTGATTGATGCAAGATTGTAAGAATTTAACCAAGTAAATGATTATTAGCGTTAGCCATCTTATTGAAAAACCTGACCTTTTATTAGTAGCTTGACACCATCGGAAGATGTAAATGTAATATCCGGGTTAACGTAAGTATGGGACACTTGGTGCAGCATTTACTATATGGAACATTCATTCAAGAAGGAAATCCCAGAAGGACGTCCCCAGTGCCATTGGCATCTGTTCTGTCGTCTGTCTGAGGATCAACCTCTATGAAAACCTTGTATATATAATTTTCGCAGAATGGATTCTATTTGAGATTACCGGTATTCACTGTTCCGGTTTGTTTCAGAGTTAGCACATACAATCACGCTGTCGTTGGTTGCCTCAGTGCTGCACTGAGCGCCTATAGCCGACAATATAGATTGTGAGAAGCCTTTCAGTATGTACATGGCTTTCAGTATGTACATATACATGGAGTTGCGATGACCATGTTTTATCTGTATAGATGTCGGTGACCGTAATTACTGTTTATTTATTCATATGGTTATGTTTGTGCGTGGCTGTGCGTGGCTGTGTGAGGTTGTGTGTGGCTGTGTAAGGCTGTGCAAGGCTGTGTGGTTGTGCGTGGTTGCGTGTGGCTGTGCGTGGCTGTGTGAGGCTGTGCGTGGCTGTGTGAGGCAGTACGTGGCTGTGCGTGGCTCTGTGTGGCTGTGTGTGTGTGCGTGGTTGTGTGTAGCTGTGCGTGGCTGTGTGAGGCTGTGCGTGCCTGTGTGAGGCAGTACGTGGCTGTGCGTGGCTGTGCGTGGCTGTGTGAGGCTGTGCGTGGCTGTGCGTGCTGTGCGTGCCTGTGCGTGGCTGTGCGTGGCTGTGTGAGACTGTGTGGTTGTGTGTGGTTGTGCGTGGCTTGTCAGCTGAATTGGTATTGTTGTTATACTAGCTGCTTCGGCGCTGGAATGTGCTTCTATACCGGGTTGAATTCATGTGGCGTTAAGTTTCGGGCACTAACATTGTGCTGTGCTGCTGTAAGAATATTAGATAATTTGCATAATTATTTCTTATTTACGTTAAATTAAGCAATGCATTGGCTTGGATAAACGACAATTATATTCTGTATGATTGATCGCCTCAATATTGCAACTATGTTGTCATTAGTATTATGCTAAATTACATGACTATTTCATAGATTCGTGCGCAAAATGGTCAGTTCGTGTACACAGGCTGCAGTAAGCCCTTTGATGACATTGCAGACCTTTCGGTTTTCTGTGGTTGGGGTTTGTGATCGTCGGATAGGTGTGGGTCGGGCCATCGACTTGTGGCGAATTTGGTTGGTACTGATTTTGGCAGATAGGGGACTATGGAGTTACTATGTACTTGAAGTTGTAGTCAGGATGGGTTTCTGGTATGTTAATGTAATTTATTACAAATGAGTGTATTTAGTGGCGGTTGCGGTTGTTAGGAATATTGGATAGTCATTACACAGGATATTATTCTTGTAATCCGTAACCATAATTATAGTTTGATGTTGCTTTTCTGCTTGATTTGTATCTTTATCCAATCTGATTGACCATTATAATCTATTTTATTTTGATCGTTTGCAATACTTGCCTAATCGATAATGTCGTGTGTTGTGTTTTTGGAGTATACATGTATTCTGTTGTGTTCTGATAGTTTAAATGCTGCAGGGGTTCCCCTTTGTATCGTTTACTAGTAGAATAAAGCTATATTCCTATCCCGCCTTCCTCTCCTTAATTGGGGCTCATCTGTTAGCGCTCTCCAACATAGGGATGTACCGTGTGAAGTACAGTACTGTCGTAGACATGTTTGACTGTTCACTTCAATGAAGCCATCTTAAACTTAAGCGTGACTAATGTGGTTAGCATTCCAGCCTGGCGCAATGACTCAACAGGCCTCTCACCAATGCGGTGCCTGTGAGTACAAGTCCAGTTCATACTGGCCTTCTCTCAGACAGTACGGGGGAAGGTCTGCCGTGGGTTTCCTCTGCGCTCTGTCCAGTTTCCTCTCATCATAATGCTGGTGACCGTCGTATAAATGAAATATTCTTGAGTACGGCTGAAAACACCAATCAAATAAGTAACCAAACCAAAACCAAAGCCGTACTTGATCTTAACTTCAAAACTGTTTACTGCTGCAGAAATTTTTTATTTTAATACTTAGAGATATCGTAGACTATTAACACAAAAATTAAAAATGACCACGTAAGTTTAATTCTAAATGTGTACTGTCACGAATAAAACCAAAATTTAAGACTGTCTGACTTTAATCTAAGAGAGCTTAGTGATCCTGGGACAATGGGCCACTTGTTCAAAACTGTGATAGGACGTAAGCCTGGCATTCGCATTAGCCCAGGCTAAAATGCTGTATACTTTGCACACGTATAAAACATGTATAAAGGATTAAGGTTGTATAAATTTTGAAGACACCTTCAACCTGTGACCCTAGACTTTGTCCACACCTGGCACAGTTATACCGCATAACTTACGGAGGGCAAGCGTTCACCGCGCTACAATGCGGGCTTTCTGGACGAAGAATGTTGATCTTTGTGACAAAGATATAAGTGGTGGTGGTCATTGTTTAATCCTGTTCAGACAAAATAGTTGCTCAGATGTAAGGGTACCACTATCGAAGAGTAAAGATGAGAAGCAACTGGCTTGTTCAACTCTCAGATGAGCGATAGGCTATACACAACATCAAACAAATAAACATGTAGACACTTGAATGAGTTCACTACAAAAATTTGAACAAAATAAGCAAATAATACAATCGACAATAATATACAAAACAACTGAAATAATTACAAAAATATATAGTCTCTTACTTACGACACCATCTAAATGCGGATGGAATATTCCGGTTTCCAGAGGCCAGTCAGTCCTCGTAAATATTTCCTCAATCTGCAGGTCATAGTCTGATAAGTAGTTTATTTGGTTAACAGTAGCGTCCGTGATTTCGAGATTTCCTCGGAAATATACACAGTCACTTTAAGGGTAAACTGGGATAAAGTGTACATAATCGCACAAAGCGACAATGAACGATACAAGCTCCAAAATAACGTCTCCAAAATATAGCAAGTGACGAAACACAAGCTCACAAAGTGCTCCGTACAGAAAATTGGAGTACAAATGACGAATGTCGAATGGTGTGAAAGCCGATATCTCCAAACCCAGCAAACGCCTTCACAGTGAATGAGAGTAAATATAACTGCTTTCAAGTGGACTTGCTTTTAAGTTTCAAATGACTGCTTTCAAGTGGAGTTGATTAACTGACTGCGAACTTCAGTCGGTCACTCATATTTATAGGCTAACGTAATGAAAATTCTGGGTGGTTTGACCGTAAACATGTTCACAACACCTGTACATATTTCCAGAATGTATACCCTATGTACAATAATACGAATCTCAAAAACACCGAAGCGTCGAGAACGCTCCACTGAATTACAGTGTGTATAACGTGGACAATGTAGGTCAGACATTGACCCGGTAAAATAAAAAAAAATATAATACAATATTCAAAGATGAGGTTCGTACCACAGATTACTCAAATTAATTAGCAGTGCTGGATACTAACGTTGATCATTCGTTTGTGAAGATGCAGCAATCAATATGATGTGTGTACGTAACTTAAGTCTGGCATTGACGTTAGTGTACGCTAAGATAACGTTTACTTTTAGCCCTGTATAACACTGGTATAAAGAAGTGAGCCTATGTAAACTTTGAGCGTGCCCTTCATATTCCAGGCCCTAGGCTTAGCACACTTGTCAGTATCAGTGGTTTATCAGGAATTCACCGTATTCCTCCATGGTATTTAGGATTGGTTGGTTGGTTGAAGTTATTAGCGTCTCCATTCAGCCAAATGTTGTGGGCCACAAACAATACTAGGGCATGATTGGAGTAAGGTATGCAAAATAAGAGGAGGACTACATATCTGTAGAAAAAAAAACAGCTAAGCAATCATATACAGAAGGCTTAGGTACTTGTAATAAATAAATCATTCAAGATTGCTAGGGATGCAAGTAACAGGCTTTGCCACATACATGCAGCAAAAAACATGCACGATTGTTAAGCATGCAGCGTAACGGGGTTCACGAAGAATAGACATAAAGTTTATGTACATGTACATGCAGTAAATAAACACAAAGAGCAGGTAGAAACATGCAGCAAAAAGGAACAAATCAGCCAATCATGCAGCATGGTATATGCTTTATTTCTTATTTGTAGAATTTCTTACATACCTTTGTCTTCGGGAGTTAGTGTTAAACGTTGTTGTGGAAATGGATCTTGCGATTATCGACTTGGAACGCCCTTTACGGACTACGAATGGTATAGGAATGTCGGACTTGACGCTTATATGTGAACAATTCTTGAGTATGGGAACAAATGCATCCACTCGTGGTCTTGTGACTTCATATTTCCTTTAGGTCTCTGCTTCTACGTTGACATTTTGAAAAGCGAAAGCCTGGGGAGGAATGTATGACGATTGTAATATGTCATTATATTCCAAGATGGTGAAATTGAGAAGGCATGTTGTTACAGAAGAGCGTAATTTCATTTACCAAAAGAAAATCAACATTAGACAACAGTACTTAGGGTACGTTGCTTTAGTATAATGATCAACTGAACATCAGTGGCGATTAGAGCTAAAACAACGTCTGTCGAATTACAAACACGATTATCCAAGTTAAATTATCTAGAAACAAAAGCAGCGGGATTACAAATGCTATTTATTCCTTTAATGTTTAGCTGATTATTGAATGTCATACGATGTCGGTTTTGTGGTTGAACAAAACCGGAGTGCTCGTTGAAAGTAACCGGTCTTTGGCAAATTTCTAGGGAATTTCCCCAGGTGTGATATTGTCAATATGCTACACAGAAGACATCTGCATCGCACAGCAGCACGAAACTTTAAGATGGTCAGTCTGAACTTTGAGCAATAAATGGAACCATTCTAACCATGGGTTCCCTTTATCATTTCCCGCCATCCACGGTGATGTAGTGTTCTCCAAGCCAATAATTGATAAACGACGTTGTCATTGATTTACAAAACCTGCAGTTGTCATTCACCACAGCACAGAAATTGGCAGATTGATATAATTGTGTATTGTTACTCCAGACAGCTGACAATCGCCATGGTCGACAATGTACCGACCTCGATGTCCAGCGTTGTGAGATTTTCATTTGATGCAGAATGGAAATTCTCCCATAATGCCCAGCGTGAACAATGCATAGGTTAGGCGTGACATGCAACCAGTCAGCCAAAATCCGTTATGTCACTATGGTGACGCATTGTAACATCATTAAAATCACCACTGTGTCTACACGAACACTTACAATAAACGCGTGAATGAGACGTATTTATACTTTTTTCTTGTTTTTAGCAGGATATTAATGTATAATACAAACATGGAACTTTCAGTCTTTCAAATTGCTGGGGAATACGTACTGTATTTGACGCACCAGGTTTTACAACCATATGTCATTGGAAAATGTAGACAGCCTCTACTTTCAGTTAAGTATTTTCTATAAAATTATGTATTTTTTTCAAAAGGCAATCAGGATAATTTTAAAAATGTAACTGGTCTGTGGTAATTTGCCTTTAGATATTGTCTTCCCGACTGACGGCCTAAATTTGGATTTAAATGCTGTGCGCAGTATTTAATAACTCAAAATATCTACATAATAAAAAAATAGGTAGCAGGTAAACGTGTGAACGTAAAACCTACAATGTGCATATAGAAATTGGCTGAGAATATTAGATTCCTCATATCATACTGATTATATGGCATATGAACTTAAGAACTGCAATTGGTATGCACATATTAAACTGCCAATGTTACGTCCTGAATGGCATATTGGTTATATTCCGTAAGATAATCACCCATTTATGGTTTCGTTTGTTTCCTGACAGATGTACATCATGTTCACCCTCGACTTATTTGAGAAATTGGTGGAGATGTTCTCCTTTGTATTGGTTTATAAAGCCACCGGTGAGATTTAAAAGGCAGATTAACCGAATACTAGGACGACAGTAAGGATGTCGGTGCCCTTGGCCCTGAAACCATAAATCAAGAAATATTGACAAGACGGTCGGTTTTACTAACAAAGAATCGAATGTACGAATGTGTCTTCTGATCATGGTTTTCTAACAGCACCCATTGATGAATAAAGACGGAACAGAAATATTCTATCGTGGAATACTGCCACCATCGAGACTGATCCAGGCAATGACCTTGTCAGTTATGACGTGTGAATGACGGGTTGTTACATCTCCAGATTTTAGTAAACCCAAACTTAATATAATTTAAAAGCAAACTATTATAACACCTCTATTGCAACATTGACGTGATATGTTTTTAATAATTATTATAATTCTTAATATTCATTTGATCATTCACGTGCCATTTTGTTATTTACACGTATATTATTGTGCTATATTTGTAGATTTGAGTCATTTACTTTAGCTATGTATATCATTACGCTTTGTGAAATCATCTTGAATGCATTGTCCAGCCATCACGACAGTCAATTTCCACTGCTTTTGATCAACGAATTTTTAGGCGACACCGGAAAGGGTGGCAATCGCGGACGGGAGGCGCTTTTTGATCTTTGTCGACACGACATGTTTTAAATTTAAGAGCTGGTCGAAGTTTCTACAAGGACAGACTGTGTCGTTTTTTGAAACACACATGTAATTAAGTCCAGTGTAGCTAGTGGAGGTTCAAATGCAGTTGGCTGAAGATTTAACAACGCCGCCCCCAGAGTAGGGTATTTCAGGACTGATGTGATTTCTTGTGGTTTGATGCAAGGCACATTCCAAGGACTGTCTTATTTTGTAGAGATTTCATTCCAGCGGATTACCTGGATGAGGCGTTTTTGTGGTGATACAATGCCAGAACTGAACGCGAATGGGATTCCTGTTTTTCAAATCAAGGTCAAAACGTGTCTGTATTGTTCGTAGTGTCAGCGGAGTTCAGGACATTCAGTCTCTGTGACATACCGACTTTGGGTACACTTTATAGAAGTATTTTTTTTCAAGAGTGAGACAGTTTTCTAATTGTGTGGCCTTCGATGACAAAGGTCCTTCAACGTGCAGCCTTAAGCGTAACGATGCTACTTCTGGCACTGTCCATGTGTAAATTGATGTTTATTACCTCATTCTAAGGTCTACTGGCTGTAAATTGCCATCATCGGCCGACAGAGAGACCCTTTTCCAACTGTACCCAATGGTTTGCCACGTCTATCGCCACCGGGAACAAAGATACTCGACACGGCAATGAATGTTAAGAGTTTTTCTCCATTTTCACGTCCCTTACATTCGTTCATTTTGAAATCTACCCTGTAAATGGCTGCGCCTAAACTGTCGGTAATTACGAAGCTGACATGCAGCCTTCGGCCAAAGCGTAAGTGTTACGTTATGATGGGATTGTATGGTGACCACAGGGAAATGCACTTTGGACAAGTAAAATTAACACCTGTCTCTTACCGTACACGCAAATGCTTATTACCCATCTGCCAGAAGACAGAAAGAATCTTCAATATTCAACTGGTTCACAAAATGACCATTTGTCTTGAAAAACAAAGGTAAGTGGGCACGACAAGGTGGAGAATGTGCGATGTCGATGCCGGGACATTGGAATTGCAATGTAGCCATTAGAATGAATAAATGAATGATTATGGTTTAACGCCACGTCGGCAATATCTCAGCCATATCATTGCGAGAACATGTTTATACCAGGGAGTAGTGAATGGCTTTCGATATGGTGGAAACATTCAACATAAACAGAAAAGACCAACATAGTAAAAAGTAGCTAAAAGAAACAAATCTCGTTAAAACTCGAAAACCACGTTTCGGAATAAATAATCTAGAAATGTGTACACAAAGTATGCAAGATATGTATGGGAAGAATCATATTTTGTAATATACGCCAATGGCTTTCAAATATTTAATGACATCACCAGCATCACCAGCAATGCTCTTTAATAAATTGAATATAGTGTTGATTGTGTAGAATTTTTACCGAACCTGGGCAAAGTACAAACAGCCAACCAAATGTTGGTCTTTTCTACACATATCAGCCTATTGTAATCTTTAATGGATCGATTCTAAGCTGTAGAACGGCGTAAAAACAAAAACTGGCATTTCAAGACGAAAGGATTGAAGGCTTTACTGCAATGTCTCCATATCACAAACATAAACGTATTTGTTCCCTTCGTATTATAAGTTACAGACAATACACTTTGTAAGAGAAACAGTCATTAATATCTCGTATGACCACCCCTGACACGAATCAATGCGTCAAGACGTCGTTGCATGCTGTCGACCAGATTGTTAATGAATTCAATGGGCAGAACGTTCCACTCATTGATCAGAGCCTGTGCCAGTTCTTGCAGATTTTCAGCAATATTGTCACGTGCGTTGATGGCTCGCCCTAACTTGACCCAGGCATGTTCTATTGGGTTCATATCAGGGGAACACGATGGCCAAGGTAACTGCTCCACCCCTTGTGCCCGAAGAAATTCTCGTGTTGCAGCGGCCCTGTGTGGTGTAGCGTTGTCGTCTTGCAAACGAAAATTGTCTCCATAAACCCTTCGTGCATATGGAAGGCAATGGTTTTCAAGGATATCAATGTACACGACGGCGTTGACGTTTTCGTCGGGCACCACCAACGGCGTTTTTCCACCATAGTGAATACCGGCCCAAACCATTACTGAACCGAAAAATAATATTAAACTTCTGGGATTGTGGCTAAAATATTTTATTCCAACTTTATGGTCAACAGTGTACTTGATGCCGTACTGTACATCACATCCAACACACTCGGGAGCACTGCTCCCATCAAGAATATAATTGTGTGTCAAACGAGAATGCCCAATACGGCGCCACGATAAATCTACTTGATCTCTGCGAGACATAGCAAGAGTACAAGAATTATAGCCAATGACAGGGTGAATAGCTTGCAGTTTATTATAGACCTGCAAAATCCCATTCATCCTACCAGAGGTAGCGAACATACTTAAGGATGTTAAAACGAAAATCTCCATATGGTATTTTAGTTGCAGATATTTTTTATTCAGGACAAATTTAACTTCCCTGTCTACGACTGCGGGGTCTATGCATAACAATATGACTCAGTATCCAACAGAATATAATATCTTTACCTCTTTTAATTAGTTTCCTATGTAAGGCTAAAATTTCAAGTGTCAGTGGATGTATTGCCAAAAGACAAGAGAGCGAGTCACTGTGTATCACCGCCTTCTTCGCACACCCAGAAGAAACATGTGACAACGCCAGGAGAAAAGCCATAGCCTCGGCAGAAACAATTGAAGAAGAGTATGGAAGACGAAGAGAAGAGACTCTGTCCCCATTTTTTTGAACCATCAGTGTATATAAATCTATAATCCGGATAATTAGCCTTAATTTCAGCAAAACTTTGCGTAATCATATGAGGATTTGTATCTGTTTCTTACCCTAACGCAGATCAAATATATCAATTTAGCCTGTGGAAGAAGCCAAGGAGGAGATACCGGAGCTATATCCTCTAGCTTGACGTTACCTCCCACAATATGGTTGCGTAAACGAGGACCGAACGAAGGGATCTTGGTAAGACATTTATTGTATTTATCTACATATGATGGATTGAAAACACAATCGTAGGCAGGGTTTGTTGGATGAACTTTAAGGTTTGTAGCATATTGAAGGCTGAGTTTAATATGTTGGTTGTATAAGGAAGGTTCATTTGCCTCTACGTATAAACTCTCTGCTGATAAGGTTGTCAAATGAAGCTGGGCTCAAACCATGGTCATGGATAGGATCCAACATTTTTAGGTACGATTTCCCCCCGGAACCGTAAATGATGGACCCATAGTCCAATTTATATCTCGATATAGAGTAAATAAAATAGACCGGTAAGCAGCTCAATCGTTGCTAGACACGATCTTAATAATATCGAGAGCCTTTGTACATTTAACTTTAAGCATTTTAATATGAGGTATAAACGATAGTTATTATTTATTATTGTTTATTTAATTTATTTTCTCCAACAATTTTCATCTGTTTACCACAAAATTTATGTTCAGGGTTAAGATGAAGTTTCCATTTATTACAAAAATGCATACCAACGGTTCTAGACGTGGAAAATTTAAAGCCGTTCTCAGCTGCCCATTTCTCTATTTTATGTAGATAAATCTGCAACTGACGTTCAGTATTATTCATATTTTAGCTCGGTAACATATAAAGAAATCATCGACATATAAAGAGCTCTCTGTGCCCGATATTAAGGTTTTTCCTAAGCTATTTATAAATGCTAAACAGAGCTGGTGATAAAATACTGCCCTGAGGAACACCCACTTCCTGCTCATAGGAGTCGGAAAGAAGGGACCCCACCCGAATCTTGAACCGACGATCAGATAAAAATTGAGATATAAATATCGGTAATTGACCTTAAAGATCCATGTCAGAAAGGTTTTCTTAAACTTACATATTTCTATGTGGTGTCGCATGCATTTTCAAGGTCGACACCACATGTTCATTATAAATAAAACCATCACGAATAAAAGTTTCAAATTGAACAAGGTGATCCATTGTAGATCGGCCTTGACAAAAACAACACTGTATACCAGATATTAAATTTCTAAAAACCAAACAAGTTTATCATTTATCATTCGTTCCATAATCTTAACAGGCGCAGCTGGTAAGAGCTATAAGACGGTAATTAGATGGATCAGTATGATCCTTACCCGGTTTGGGAACCGGAATAATACACGTCTCCTTCCTGAGGGTGGAAAATCAAAAATCAAATATTATTTGATTATACAAGTTCAAGAGAGTCTCAAGTGACTCAGGCGGTAAATGATTCAGAAACTTACCACACGCAGTATCATGTGCCCTTTTTAATGCAGTTTTTTGCGTACCTGGTAAGGTCTGGCAGCAACTTGCGGATGGCCGTGGGTTTTCTCCGGGCTGTGCCCGGTTTCCTCCCACCATAATGCTGGCCGCCGTCGTATAAATGAAATATTCTTTACGGCGTAAAACACCAATCAAATAAATAAATAAATTAATGCAGTTTTTAGGTCATCGACGTTGAAAGGACAATTATAATTTTCTAAGTTTTTAGAAGAATGGGGCAATTTCATTTTCTCCTGCTGGTTTTTAATATGTTGGAATTCTGAAGTATAATTCTCAGAAGAAGATTTCTTAGAAATTTGCTCAGCTTGTTTAATAGCTTTACCAGATGGGGAAGTTAATATATTATCTGCATCTTTTAAATGCCCGACATTCGCTTAATTATTTTTGCCATTAAGTTTCTGAACCATCTTCCAGACCTTATGCATGGGTGTTTTGGACGTAATGCCTGAAAGTTTAGTATTGGATCAACTGCAGCACTGAGAGCCTGTGGTGTTATATCAACCTTACATAACATCTCAAACGCGACCCATTCCGCTTGATCAAACTTCCACCTAGCTACACATTCTAGGCTCCGTGTCATTGGACCAAGTTAATGATGTTTGGGTCCCCACTGAATCGGGGGGGGGGGTGTCTTGACAGCATTAGCGTATGTAGATTTGGCGAAGGCATCTTTGGCAGAGATCTGACGCTTCGCTTCTTGATGAGTTATTTTGTTTTTACATTTAAGTGTTATAATTTCTTTTTCTTTTTTGAACAGAGGGCAGTCCTTGGAGTCCTGACGTGTCCCCCACCCATCATGGAGTGCCAACACGGACGGTGTCTGAGCCTGGGAATACCCTGCAGGAAACATATCAAGGTCTCCATGAAACGTATACTCGGATGTGATGGCTAAATGAAAACCCTGAAAAAAGGTCACATTAATTTATTATTAGGTGTGGAGACCCCACGGGGGGCAGCTGTTAGAGTACACAGTTCGGCTTACCAGTAAAGAAATAAGAAAGAAATTTTGAGGTTAACATCCAATAAAGAAAGGAAAATGTGACTTATAAGGTGTGGATTGGGGCAAGGTTTCTGGTATGATAGTTAAAATTGTTGAATATCTTCATGAAAATCACTCGAATAACTCCTTCTCATTGTATAGGTCATTTCTCGGTTGAGTGGCTCGGTTGGTTATCGCGCTAGCGCAGCGTAATGACCCAGGAGCCTCTCAGAAATGCGGTCTCTGTGAGTTCAAGTCCAGGTCATGCTGGTTTCCTCTCCGGCTGTACGTGGGAAGGTCTGCAGCAACCTGCGGATGGTTGTGGGTTTCCCCCGGGCTCTGCCCGGTTTCTCCTCCCACCATATTGCTGGCCGCCGTCGTATAATTGAAATATTCTCGAGTACGGCGTAAAACACCAATCAAATAAATAAATAAATAAATATTTCAACAACATACCAGCAAAGAAAAAAAAAACACCGATTTCTAGCAGAACCTAGATAAAGTGGACGCTGGCCTCAGTAAGGTAACAATGCTTTCCATATAGGTCGTCACACTGGTCCCATCAATTCGGTTGCTCAGAAGGCAGAGCAAGTCAGGCACGAATTTTTGAACGTCGTAAGTCTGTGTCCTCGGTACTGTCGGTTTATGTGCTGGGTCTGGAAACTTCTTCAAGATTATTTGGCTTCCGTGGCTCAGTCGGTTAGCGCGCTAGCGCGGCGTAATAACCCAGGAGCCTCTCATCAATGCGGTCGCTGTGAGTTCAAGTCTAGGTCATGCTGGCTTCCTCTCCGGCCGAAAGTGGGAAGGTCTGCCAACACCCTGCGGATGGTGGTGGGTTTCCCCCGGGCTGTGCCTGGTTTCCACCCACCATAATGCTGGCCGCCGTCGTATAAGTGAAATATTCTTGAGTACGGTGTAAAACACCAATCAAATAAATAAATAAATCAAGATTATTTACTCATAACAGATGCCCTCGTCGTAAAAGTCAAATGACACTGATCTCGCTTAGGACATCCGCTATTATGATTGACAGGCCGATTGTCTAGATCAGTCTTACAAGATGGAATCGGCATACATTATTGTATGCTTACAATTTACGAGTAAACGAAACCGATATACATAATGCGCCCGACAAACCTGAATAGAAACCAGAGCCGAGAGAGCCAGAGCTGGGATATAGCATGCTGTCTCATTTGTTAAGAGCCAGACGGCCATAACGAGTTGAGTTTAACCGCCTCAGCGATAAATGACTCTTTGATGTTGATTAATTCTTTGGGAAAAGCCATGTTAAGGTAACACTTCAAAACCAAATAAAGTATACTTAAGGGCACATGTAGCTCTTTCTTCGTTTGTTACACGATGGACAGGAAATTGGTACTTTGTCCTCATTGTGAACTGTTACAATATCTCGATTAACTCTTTGGGATGGCCTGTTTTTCTCCCTTTCGCCTTTTCCATTAACAACAGGTTAGCCATATCTCTTATTACACTCTCGACACCGTCATGCAGACTTGGTCAAGAAAAGCCCTCTTTTGTTTGCCTGTGTACATTCTATTTGCGTCCTCAAACTACCTTGTAGTCTTATCGGTCGTGGTGTTCAGCTTAACAGCCAGGGTCTCCATTCTCGTTAACCTTATTTGCTGCCACATATCACCTTCTATATCACCTTGAGGAGACCGTAATGGAAACAACGGAGCGCTGCCATTCTTTAACGACCACCATGACCTGCTAGATCGACTTCCAGGGCCGGTCTTGCTCATTTCCAGTTTCCAGGCAGCAAGATACTTCTTAAGTATGGTCAATGTATGGTTAAGAGAGAGTCGAGGAAAACTTAATTAGCCACTCTTAAGCTGATAACATTTGTCTCCTACAAAAAAACAAAATCGTAACAAGACAACAATACAAATTTTCACTTAGTGGTTTAAGGAATTAATTTCTTTAGGAATATTGTTGCCTAACCTGTTTTCACTGAGTTATTCAACATGGTAATAAAGATGTTACTTCTACAACACGGCGTGTCGTTTTCGAATAAAGATGGACAAGAATCCGAAAATTCAATTATTCTTATATAAGAATTCAAAACAACAGTAATCATATTTGATATACGCCAAAAAAGCCAACGTAACTGAGAAATGTCAGTTTGTATAAACATGCGTGCTCGTAAAATGTTGTATTTGGAAAATACTAAACTGAACGATCACGAGGATACAAGGCGAAATTCTTTGACGGATGACAGTAAGCTGTATGAGGTAATGCATTATTCATAACCTTGCTGGTGCATGAGCTGTGAGCTGTGCTCTTCAGAGCGTGTAGAGTAAGATCATGTGTAACGGCGTTTCGCTAAACTATCAGCATACATATAATGAAGAAATGAATCAATTTAGGAATACATCAGGGGAACTGTATTTACGTCATGACGTGGGTCTCACAGACTAAACAATAGAATTTTGGAGCTTGTACACTTTAATAAAACGATATTATGGTATTTATTTATTTATTTGATTGGTGTTTTACGCTGTACTCAAGAGTATTTCACTTATACGACGGCGGCCAGCATTATGGTGGGTGGAAACCGGGCACAGCCCGGGGGAAACCCACGACCATCCGCAGGTTGCTGGAAGATCTTCCCACTTACGGCTGGAGAGGAAGCCAGCATGAGCTGGACTTGAGCGACCGCATTGGTGAGAGGCTCCTGGGTCATTAAGCTGCGCTAGCGCGCTAACCGACTGAGGATATTATAGTAAACAATACTAGCAACTAGAGTTTATGATTGACAAAAGTAACAACAACGAATGAAAAATATGACATGCTGTTTTAGTCTCATAGCCTGCATGTGTTAAGAAATTGTCAGGAAAAAGTTGAAATATCGAACAGATGCCTTCACCAATTAAAGAAATAATTGGTTTGAAAATGGTATGTAATATTTGGCATGGAACTCTTAAAATAAAGCTGCGCAGTGTATGAAGCAATTGTAAATTTAAGCCACTCATGACCCACAGACTTTTCAGAAGGATCAAAAGATCTGTGGTTGTCCTCTGTAACGTATTCCATGTAGCCGGCGGCTTGGCCCTAATTATTCATTTATCCGTACAATTCTTGGCTAATACCATCACCATTATGATAGGGGTTGTAAGCGAGTTGACGAGCCTCAGGATAAATAATTCTGGCCTATTTCTGATCTGGGACATTTGCAAGCATGTGTGTGTGCAATAACTCGTGTATCAGCACAATAATCTGGACTATCACAGGAATAATTTCTAAGCTAAGCTCCCGCCAACGGAGATCGTAAAGAGAGCAATGACCGCTTCCCTGGGGACACCATCTTTGTGTTTGCTCCCTCACTACAATGATTTACACGGCATGAGCTGTGTCATTTATCATCCAGGACAAGTTGAAGAAATAGAAAGGAAAGAAGTCTTGGCGGAAAGATGTACATAAACGTGAAAAGCGAGGTCAAATTCTCGATGCATTCAAATTACGAAAGCAGATATTCAATGGGTTATTCGATGGGATGGAACTGTCCAATTCTTCTCGTGAATCACATTCTTAAAACACTTGACGGCAGGAAAAAGCGAAACTTGAAGTTGGAACTAGGTCATTATTACTGGAGAAAAATAAGACATTAACTGACACATAGCCCTCTACATTCCAATATCATATAAACAAAAAGTCACTTAAAAAATGTACCCACGAAGACGGAAAAGGCGTGACGGAAGAGGCACTAATACATTCAATTGCATGTTTTCTATCTAACTTGTATTATATCGCCTAAAAGCAATTTATGAATCGTTTGGCGGGATAAGCCTAAAGCCGCATTCACAAGATGCTACTTGTCGTATGGATACGTGACATTAAACAAGTTGAATGAGAAAAAAATTAATCTGTTTCATAGATGACGTACAGAAGATGCATTATGCCGTGTGTCACAATCGCATGGGATAGAGTATGTTATATTTTCAATCTACTATTTGAATAGGAGAGGTCGACTGGACAATCACACGTGTGAACATGGCTTATGGCCTCGCCAAACCAGACTAAATGTATTAGGTGTTGCCTCATACCCGTAGTTAGACGGACACTGCATGAGGGCGTTTGCAAACGACCTTCTTCATTCATGTCTTTTCTTTCCACGATATGACATTAAGCCATAATCATTCATTCTTTCTTTCAAACATGTGTTTCATTGCATGATTTACCGATTTATCCTCTGACGCAGCTGAATGGTACGATAATTAGAGATCTGCAAAATGATCCCAAACAGTGATATATCTACTTTCAAAGTAGACATTGAGAACGATATCATACCAGTGTACTTTAGAAGATGAAAAATGAAAAAAATGAAGAATTTTTGGAAAGAGTTGGCGTTCGACAGCAACAAAATCCCGTCCGGAATGGCATACAGGTATCAATGTTGAGTTTGTACTGTTCCCGTTGTGATTTTCCCGATTGCTGGCTTGGGGGAGGGCGCAGAAGCGCGAAGTTGGGGAATAAGGAGGTCGCCGTATGACAAAAATCCTAAACCCTGTGAAGAACAGATGGTCAATCAATTGACCTATATAGTGGCATACATTAAAATGGGTTAGAAGATGACATGCTGTAAACACAAAAATCAGCCATCAAATGACGCGTTTGGTGCCGGTGAACTAGACATATCGGTTTGGCTAGCTGTCGTTCAGTGGAACCAGACGCTGAGTATGTCATCATTGAGGCCTCATTTCTGTGCATGCAAATGTTCAATATATTTTCACTCATCACCCCTGTAATATGACTGGTAATCATAGTTACATACAAATTATAAGTTAATTCTTGGTTTACCAAAAAAGAAACAGTAAATTTTCTATTGACGAAAAGTTATCCACTCATCGGTATATTTGTAAGGCGACGATTGTATCAATGTTCTATGTGAAAGATAAGGCTTTTTGTAAAAAAAATATATGTAGTAATCCCTTTTATATTTTGACATTGTAACAATTAGTCATAATGCTCATTCGTCCAACGCTATCTTTTCACCAGTGTTCATATTTTCTCACAGTCTTTCTATGTGTTTATTAAAACTGGATACTGTCATGAAGCAAAATGTCGATCCGCTTGAAAGCAATCGACCAGAAATATTGCTAATTAGAGCCTTGTATGTCTCCGCCGAATCCTATGAGCCAATGACCAATGCAGTAAGTTACTGGAACCTCGATCTCGCTGGGTCGGATGCCATGTTAAGTCAAGAGGTTAATCTGGTATCTGTCGATATTAAGAAGCGGAATTTAGTAATTATCGTACACACGGCTCCAAAACACGAATGCGACAAGTCTACAGGCGAAGGAATCTTGTGACGAATCATTGATATTCTTTGTAACCCTAAGGACTTTGGAATTCTTCAGAATCTACTAAACCCAAATCATAACGGTAGTCGATATACAACATGGAATTATTGATTATTAATAATTAGAAACTAAAACCCCCCGGTGAGAACAGAGAATCATCATATCCTTTTACAGACATTTATTGCCAGCTGTCTTGGACAGTAGCAATCCAGTTCAAGGAAAGATTACCGAGTTCTAATAACACCCGAAGGTCCACGCTGATCCTGTGAAAGATTGACGTGATCTGTCCAGTATGTTAGAGTGTGTCACAAATATGTTGACCAGAAGATCGATATCAGTTTCAAGTGTTTACAGATGTACCCTACATGAATAAGCAAAGGATTTGTAATGAGGCCTTGGTTCGTTCTGATGGCATTGCGATTTATATGCTCGGTTAATATTTATTTGAATGTTTAGCCGTGAGTAGGATACCTGTATATCTGTATATGGAGTAAGGTGTTAGGTGTCATCCTGTTGTTTGTCTCTTCGGGGGGTGTAGGTGAACAATAATAATTAGAATCACCTGCTGGCGTGCCCTGCTCGGAGCGTGTGCGTTCATGTAACGCAAACTGCCGCTTGTTAACCGCATGGCCCACCACATATGTAGCAGTAGGATGTCGTGTTCTGTATTATGAGTGCTGTGTTTTTCATCCTGCCATATGAACATGGGAAACGATTTTTCAGTGGCACTGCATATTTTCAATAAATACGCATTATGTCTTGGACGGCTCAACGCATGAGAGGGACGTAATATTCGTTTAAATAGTTGCTCTCGATAACTGTAGATTCTGCCATAAGCACATTGATGAGACAGATTGGAAGGAAAAAGATTGGATTAGAGAAAGTGTGTGTTTGTCCGTGTATATAGTTTCGGCAGAAATGTGAAACGAAATTAAATACGTCGGTTAAATATCATTTAAATGGAGAGTGAAAATGGGTTTTTTGAAATGGAAAATCCCGTTTGCATTTAACTTTTTTGATTGAGGTATTACGTAGTAAGCAAAAATATTTCACGTATATGACAGCAACCAGCATTATGGTGGGAAGAAAAAAACCCACGTCCATCTGCAGGCTGCTGCCACACCTTCCAATGTACGACTGGGGAGGAAACCAGCAAGAGCTTAACTTGAACTCACAGCAACCGTATTGGTGAGAGGCTTCTGAGTTATTCTCTTGCGCTAGCATGCTAACCACTTTGGCCACAAATGCCGTTTAAAGTTTTTGTGTCGTCTCTGATCTTAATACTTTATACACCTTCGTTATAAGCCTCGTGAGCGATGGAGTTTTCACGTATTTTCTTCATTGTGTCTTGTTAAAGCTGAATACACTGTTGTTGAACTCAATACCCAATTCCTCTGGTGGAATTTTATGATATTGAAATAGATCTGATTGGTTGATTAAAGAGAGACGCTCAAGTGTTTTGCGTGTATTACCGCTATAGATGATTCTAACGTTACATGTAATTTTCACACAGTGGCTGGGGTTAATTGTCCTGGGTTTCTCTCTTTGAGTCGATACACCATCTAGCTTATTAACAGTCCGTCTGCGTGAAGATGAAGTAAATCACTTTTAACTGCTGAAAGGATAGACGAATGCCGAACGATGTAGACGTCTTTAGGAACTACTTTGACAAAACTTCGTAATGTCATTAGTCATACCTAGATGTTGTGTCTGAGACCTATATTAACGACTTACTGATAGTTTGTTGACGACTTACCGACTTTACCAGACGCTAATAGGTATAAAGCCCTCCGAATCAGGTTCGTTCCATAAGTGGCATTCGGTGTCATTTGGTGTATTTTAGGTCTACTGGGCTCTGCACATTGCACACTTAATCCTAGGGCATATAGTAATGTGTTATATACTAATGCATATATACACATGACATACATCGCAACAATCCACTTGGCCCACAGTACACTACAAATACCACGGAATGTTTTTCTTGATAACTTATTGATACATGTTATGACCGAAGTCCTATTCAAGCAACCTGCTTGGACCACAATGAGCTAATGCTGCTGCGGTCTGTTGGCAGGGATTTTCAGACAATGGTAGAGAAAGTCTGCGTAGTCCGTGTCGTCTCCCATGCAACTTTCTCCTCCACTGGCAAGACAATTAGCCGGGCTGGAATCTTCAGCTCAGACAAGAACTAATTTTGGGACCACATCGAAATGGTCACCCTAGACGAAATAAGGTAGTTTAGTCGGAGTTCACTGGTGGCTTAACTTGTCGTTCTACTCCAGAACAATCTAATTAGCTGGTAGCAATGGTCAACACAAAGCCTTGCTTACATCCGCTGGCTCTTGTGAAGACAGGAAAGTGACATGTTATTTCGGCGAGTCCTGGGAAATGAGAAAGAGAGCATTACACAAGATTCTAAACATATACAACCATAATAAGGTCGACCTTAGAAATTTAATTGGTAAAATTATCCGGGCTAAGGAGAAAGCGGTACTGACATATACCATTTAATCTCTTAATTTTGTCACTTGAAATTCATGACAAGCAATCACCACGTCGTGAAATGTTACAAAAACTGTGCGAAGACTTAAGAGTGCTGACATGGCCTTTTGATACCTTTTTCTTATTTTTGAACATAAAAACATCTTTGTATTTCCTTAGTTGTATTTTTCAGTGCTGATTTATGTCTTTATTTATTTTTGATTTATATTTTCAAATCGATTACTTTTATATTTGTAATATGTTACTGTGTAATACTTGTAAATTTCTTGTAATATGGCGGTATCTCACTGGCTTATGCGTTGCGCTCTTTGCAGTCAATTCCCACTGGATTTATAAATTGTCGCGTCCTGGATGCAGCGCAATGTGGTTTGTCCGCGACAATTTCGAATGCTTTACCTTTCGACACAGGTCAATACTCTCCGGCAAGACCTGTTTTACAAGTTCAGTGCTGCAAATTTGGTTAACGTCCGTGGTGAAGCCCAGCACCAAAGCTGTATACAAGGCTGTGCCACAGTTCACAGGGCAATAGAAGTCAAGGCGTTTTTGGATGTATCGCCGAGAAAACATACAGAGATCTATAGATGAAGCAAGACTACAACAACCGGGCAGGTAGTCACTGAAATATAAATACCGCAATGAAGTAACTTTAGCCGGCACAACATTGGAGTATTTCCTTCTTCACGAATATTCGTTGTTGTTTGTTTTTGACGATTAAAATCTAAGAAGGCATGCTAATCTGCGTACTAATGAAAAATTTTAAAGAACAGCGACACAAATGTCCACACGATTAAACATTTGTATTTAGTAATCTTAAGTGAATATTTTGTTGCTCCGTTGATAGATTTGTCACTTCTACAACATTAAGTTTATGCTTGGATTAGAGCAGTGACCAAGATTAAAAGATAGCGCTAAATGGCCGTGATGTGAGGATAATACCCGCCTACTGTATCTGGTCGTGCACTATTCATATCCTTGTTGAATTATACACTGCTGTTTGTCAGTCATTATACACAACATATTTATATATACCAGTGTTTAGTCCCAGTAAGATTTTCCAAGCCTGTGGCTTTGACACTTTGCCTTAATCATTCATCTATCCGTACTATTTTCCCCTAAGAACCTCATAATTATGGCAATGGTAACCAACGATCAGACTAGTTTCCCTATAACTCACTCTAGTCTATTTCCAAAGTGGGATATGAACAAGAATACATGTGTACGAGACTGTGCAATAAATCATGTATCGGCACAGAAATTTAGACTGCAGTGGGTATAATTGTCCTGCGATGTCTCTTCCGGCTGGAATTTGTAAAGAGACCAAAGATAGCTTCTTTGGGAACTCGATTCAGCTGTTTGTGTTTAGGCGTTGACTACATTGATTTAGTGAGGCTCTTCGTTTGTCATCCACGACAATGTTGAAAAACATGAAGAGAAAAGAAGGCCATAGGGATACGTAATGCATAATATATGACTGTATCGAAAATTCCAGAAATGATAAACTAGCCATACATGTGCTCGCAAGCAGAATTCATGTAAAATTGGGACATACGTAACTGTATAATAAAATTTTCCTTATTAACGCAGAAATATTTGTCACATAAGATTAATAGGAAAAAAACACTAGTACTCGAACTTCAACTCTTTTAGAGCCAACTGTTTTAGCCTTCGTTTGTTCGCTTTTTATGTACTATGAAATACGTCTTTCGCAGCTAAACAGAAGAATACCGATTTTAAACTTTCCACCCGAAAAAAATGACAAAACTGATAATCTTACTAGTTTATATTTTACATGTGAAGATAAACGTTAACCAAAACGAACCTAAGAACATAGAATGAGACCATATGCATCGCGGGCACAGTGCATAATATACTAAAGCCTTTGACCAGTGCGGTAAGATGATCGTATCCACACCTCGCTGATTCAGACGCGATGATAAGTGAGTAAATTTGTCTAGTATCTAACGATGGGCGGTTGTTCTTACCGTTCTTTAAGCAATTTCTTCAAAATGTCGCTGACCGAAATTATACTTATTAGGAAATGGAGTGCAGTAATCACGTTATGCACAGACAATATTGGAAGTCCACGGACAATCCAGACATAGTAAATCCGCAAACCATTGCACGACAGATCGGAAACTAATACCAACGGTGGGCACAAAGAATTGTTATCTTCCTGAACGCACTTATTTTCATCTTTCTGACAGTCGAGGGAAAGGCTACCGGGTTTTATTCAGAGTCTCCTTTGAACTTACAGAATCTGTGGGTCAAAACAGACAGTCAACCAATAAGGACGTTCCAGGTCAATAATGACTTATAACACAAAAAAAGAACAAAGAAAGTATCTAAAGTACGTAAGTAGGACGGACTCATGCAAAGAGAACCTGTCAACAGTTTCCATTGATGTTGGAAAGACAAAGAAGTTTGTTCCAGGTGGCGTGAAATCTGTATTCACATCCTGTACCATTCAGGAATGTAACTTTTAGATAACAAAAAATCTCAGTTGCCCTATGGTTGCAATTGTTCATATATTCAACGTGAAGTTATAACTCAACACGATGAATATATACCCCCTAGCCCCGGGTTAAGGGGAATTAGACATAATTAAAAGAAAGTTATACTCACTGTAAAACTTCAGAAACTTGGAGTGAAGGGATTTCATGGAATAACCTGACAAACTAGTTTTTGCGGCAATAACTTATGGCGTTGATTGGAATCGTCACACATCATACATGATCTAACAAATGCTACAAGGCGTGATATATACACGTCATTCTCAGGACTCTCAGGTATATTTCTGTCCAAGTAAGGAGATCTACAATGTCAAAATTGAAACTATCCCACTAAAATCTGCGAAAGATTTGGTCTTTGTACAAATATAAAAGTGGGTAAATATTTTACACAGCCTTTGCTATACATGAATTGTTTAAAGCTAGCGGATCATCCATATAAAGTTTAGTGAATGAGAAAGAAGACTTAATGACCATGTTCAATTGAATGATACATTCCGCTAATATTCAATTGACTTTAAGTTTGATGCTTTGTTACCACGTAGTATACCACATGCTTCGTAACACCAGGCTTCCGTCCGTAATGAAATTTGCAGACATACTTTTAACTTTGATAGTTCAGTTAAATATGCAGATCGTTTGAGAGAATTGTACGGTTATGAATTGCCTGTACTTTTTTGATTGAATGTAAGACATCCCCATGCTCTGGTTTGGCAGGAGTGAACTGTTTTGAAGTTAAAAATAAGTCTGACATAAGCGTAAAGCCCCGTCCAGACTATCCAAAATCGTTCAACTTTTGTTGACTAAGCTCCAACTTGCTTGTTGAGGTAAGTCGAGTGTCCCGTCCACACTACAAATCAGACAGATCAACGTTGTCTAACACTGTTGTCGTGTGTTGAGCTGTGTTTTTTTACCAAACTTTCGATAAATTGAAGGGAAATTTCCATCTTTCTCTCCAAAGCATGAGACACAATGATTTTCTTCAGTCCCTGTCTTTGTAATCTTTAGAGAGTTTTGTACAGGCAAAGGGATTTTTCATACTCCTGTATCAACGGAGCTGTCTCATCAGGAGACCAGTTTCCCTCTTTGCCCAGGTCACGTGCCTTAAGACGGTCACGTTTTACGGTAATGAATTGCCTGCACTTTTTAGATTGAATGAAAGACGCCCCCCATGGTCTAGTTTGGCAGGAGGCCATTTTTATTCTGTTCAGTGGTTTGTTACAATACGCCTTATTTATGTCCTGCTGTAGTACATGTAATTCCATCAACCTTGCATATTAACAGTCTAGTACAGCAATATAATGTTTTCTGTTTTGGCAAAGATACATGCTTATCATGTGAGTGCTTGGGGTTTAACGTACTTAACAATTTTTCAGTCATATGACGACGAAGGAATCCTTAGTGTGCATGTGATGTGCCTCCTTGTTGCAGAACGGCAAGTAAACCGCCCCGCCAGAGCCATTATACTGATACGGGTCAACCAGTCATTGCACTGTTCCCTTCATGCTGAACACCAATTGAGAAAGTTACAACTTCCTCTTTAAGGTCTTAGGTGTGACTGTTGGGACAAGGTTCATATGTTAGGTAAATGCAATTACGACTGGCTGGATTTTGTGTCGGCATATTGAAAGTTTGTCCGCAAATTATCGACTGAGCCGCATACCAGTATTGTAAATCTGTCAATAGTAGGTTCATTGATTAAACGGCATAGTCCATTTGGAGTTACACTTTTTAATGAGATGATAAAGAACCACCGTCTTTGGTAAATGTTTATTAATATATATGTACATGTAATAAGTATGCCTTATACATCATGTCCAGTTTGGAACAAGTTCCGTACCTACAATGAGCTACAGACGTTGATGAACGTTTTATTATTAACCTAACATAAAACAAAGTACCCGGCCTAAAATGAGCTAAAATGCGACTTATTGACAGGGATTATCTACCAAGGGCGGTGTAAGCCGGCAAGACTGAAGTGTTCTTTCGTGAAATGTTCGTCTCTAGCGAAATGGTAATTATCCCTGTTAGACTCGCTGAGACTCAACCAAAAGTAGTTCGGTCGAAAGTCTTGGGTAAATTAACGCTGCTGCCACTCTGTTCCAGAACAACCAACTGGCCGGTTACAATGACCTAAATGGAGTCGTCCTTACATCCGCAGGTTGTTGTGAAGCCAGGAATGTAGCACGTCTATTTGTGTTAGTCCGGGAACCAAAGGCATAGAAGAAGGCCCTATATCTTTACCACTATACTAACGTGGACAATCGGAAGTTCACTGCTAAAATATTGGCGTTAGAAAAAAAATCAGTTTTGGCATTTTTTGGCCCTCTTGTAAAAAGTATATAATGATAAATTGTTTTGGAACGACTGTTTTTGTTCAGAGGATCGATCTGTCGCTGCAAGAAGCCCTTACAAAAAGCTCGACAACCAGGCAGGTATTCACTCAAAATGTAGAATTCCGCTGGTGAAATATAGTCATTATCTGTCTTGAACGTTTTCATCTTTTTGACAAAACATAACCAGGTTGTCAACATTTATGTAGTGTTTACCTTAGGAGTGATGCTCTTCGCGTATATTTTAATCCTTGTATAGGAGCTGTGAGAAAAGGAAATCGCACAGAGCATGAGCATGGGATGTTCCAGGTCTAAAACTAGGTTCCAATATTCTCAGCTTCGTATCCACTTCAAGCGCTCTAAAGTGATGGATTCATTTATCTGGCCGCGTGATTACGCAGCTGTGGTAGTTTTAAAGTGTGGTATCATCCCTGACAAAATATTTGAACTGTTATGCTAATTTTCATTTCTATCCAAAAAGCACAAGGCAAGTGATGGTATTAAAAGAAAACAGCAGAAGGTATGTCAACTGTGTGCGGAGTGAACTGTTTTGAAGATAAGACTAAGCCTGACTTAAGCTTAATGCCCCGTCCAGACTATTCAACATCGTTCAACTTTTGTTGGCTCAACACCAACTTGCTGTTGAGATTAGCAGAGTTTCCCCGTCCACACTACAAATCAAACAGGTCAACATTGTCTAACACTGTTTTCGTGTATTGAGCTGTGTTTTTTATTACCACACTTTTGATAAATTGAAGTGAAATTTCCATCTTTCTCTCTAATGCAAGAGTCACAATGATTTTCTTTAGTCCCTGTCTTTGTAATCTTTAGAGAGTGTTGTACAGACAAAGGTATTTTTCATACTCCTGTATCAACGCAACTGTCTCATCATGGAGTTTCCATCTTTCTCTCTAATGCAAGAGTCACAATGATTTTCTTTAGTCCCTGTCTTTGTAATCTTTAGAGAGTGTTGTACAGACAAAGGTATTTTTCATACCCCTGTATCAACGCAACTGTCTCATCATGGAGTTTCCATCTTTCTCTCTAATGCAAGAGTCACAATGATTTTCTTTAGTCCCTGTATTTGTAATCTTTAGAGAGTGTTGTACAGACAAAGGTATTTTTCATACTCCTGTATCAACGCAACTGTCTCATCATGGAGTTTCCATCTTTCTCTCTAATGCAAGAGTCACAATGATTTTCTTTAGTCCCTGTATTTGTAATCTTTAGAGAGTGTTGTACAGGCAAAGGTATTTTTCATACTCCTGTATCAACGAAACTGTCTCATCATGAGACCAGTTTTTCTCTTTTGCCTTTTGCCCAGGCCACGTGCCTTAAGACGGCCACGTTATTTCTACAAGCCCGCTGATTGGCTCCTATCACTCAACTTGACTCAACTTGTCGACAAAAAATACACATGCACATTTCGGATGGAAACAGTGTTGGATGATGTTGAGTGTTGTTGAAAGAAGTTGAAGAACCAATCCAGACTACTCAACACGGCTCAACTTGTTGACGCAACTTCAAGTTGACTCTTGTTAAGTCAACAAAAGTTGAGTGAAGTTGGATAGTCTGGACGGGGCTTAAGGCACGTCAGTGATACTGGGCCAGAAACTAAGACGTCTGGCCGGTATTGTTTATCAAATACCAAGGCTTGGGGTCACAAATGAAGGTTTCTGTTATTCCTGGAATAGTTCATATCATCGTGTTATCCATAAATAATGAAAGTACTTAAAACCTCAATTACCTAAAGGTACTTGGGGCAAAAATGATCCTTCTTTTTTGTAATGATGGTTGTTTGTTTTTTTTTTTGTCAACTATTATATACAAAAATTAAAATTACATCTAATCATAATAATAATAATTGTGGAATCCTCATGTTCCTTAATCCCGACAGATTATTCAGAAATTGAAGATAGTCTCGCGAAGAAATCAACTGATCCAAAATGAGGATTAGTGTTTGAATGCAGTCCAAGCGCCAATTACGATCGCGTTAAGTGTGATGTTCTTTATATATTGCCACGGAAAAAGCAAAGAATGCAAGTCAGAATTATATGTACTTAACGGGTAAGGTAGACCTGTTTTCGTTGCCTGCAGTATTAAGTAGTTCAGGACGGTACTTAAGAAAAGACGGAAATCCAGGTCAGTGAGTGCAAGACTATATATCTGTATTCTGAAATTTGAGAAGGAACGAGGGAAATAGATCATGGATCCAGAACTATTTGCACCACGTAATTCTTTAACGACCAATTTGAACCAGTAAATGGGTGTCCAGTTCCACTCCTGATCTTTCCCTCTTGACACGATATCCTTTCTAAATTTGCCCCTTGGTGACTGTAGAACGGCCTGCCAGTATCTAATACAGGTTGTGATGTATCCCAGTAAAAAAGGACGAAGACACAAATGCCACTGGAGAAGGGATTGAAGAGCAAATACATTAGGCTTTGGGCTGACAGTATCCATAGTGCCTGTGGTGATAACAAAACAATTTAAGTTGTGTGTGGATCCCACACTTTTCGTTATTTAGAATTAAGAGGGTAAGATAACGACAGAAGAGGATAATTAGTTAGTTTGGAATGATGTAAGGCTGACATTTCACCAGATATTCTGTGGCAAGCATTCGTTCAAACTAAAGATGGTTTAAGCAGGCCGGCGCGTATTGTCACCAACATGCTCAAAGTCGGCCGCTTTAGCCCTTTACCATAATTATTCATGAATCCGTACAATTCTTGGCTCATGTCATCATAAAATTATTCTGGTACAACCACAGTCAGTGGGCGCTTAACTACATTTAGAAAATCATCCCCAATATATGACCTGGTACATGTTTTTTTTGCACAGTTACTAACACAAACATTCTTGCTTATATCTCATTTTAAGTAGTAAAAAATTAACTGATCTCCTGACCATCTATCCTTTACCAGTTATACTTTCAATCCCGTGTTTTTACAGCTTAGTAGATATACAGCTGTCGTTTATACTTTACTGTGACCCACCCACTGTGTAGTTAATCACTCGTTTGTTTTTCCTGTTATTAGTCTATTTACATCTACGTTGTGGCCCCGATATATGTACTTACAGTCTTAGTATAATGTACCTGTTCCTTCAACCTGTTGTTATTGCTCTGTCCACTATACCATATTTCATTTTACTCTAAAAACATTGTTTCTTGTATATATATGCTATCTTATACAATTCATCGCTTTTGTCCTTTGGTGAAGTTACCTCAATACTCTAATTTGATGTAGTTGTTTGAGAAAAAAATTCTTAACGTCACGTAAATGGAATTACCTGTGACTGGATTTTGTGTCCTTGAGACTCCCATTAATGGATAACTAATATTTGGTCTACAAATTACCGGCTTAGGCGGATACTAACACATACAAATCTCTACAAATCTGGCTCATTTAATAAGAGGTTTAATCTTTTTTTTTGATTGGAGTTTTACGCCGTACACAAGAATATTGCACTCACTCCACGGCAGCAAGATATATGGCGAGAGGAAACCAGGCATAGCTCGGGGGAACCCACGACCATCCACAGGTTGCTGGAAAACTTCCCAAGTATGGCCGGAGAGGAAGCCTGCATGAGTTGGACTTAAACTCACAGCAACCGCATTGGTGACAGGCTTATGGGTGGTAGCTTAACCCATTTTGGTGTCATCGACATATAACACTGGTAAATGAGTAGTTAAAGTATCCAAGGATTTTGGTAAATGCTTTTATCAGTAAGTCTAAATATGTATTATTCATTGCTTATACAGCCTGAAACAAACAATTTTGCCAGCAATGAACAGTAAACAGTGATGCACTTTATTACACATAAAAAATCTGCTTGATTTTTGATGAGCTAAACATGGCGCGCTACGTTGACAGGGATTATCAGACAAAGAGGAGAAAGTGTACGGAATTGAGGACTTCTTCATTGCATTGTTTGCGTCCAGCAGGAAGGTGATTAGCCAAGCTAGAATTTTCGATCATGATAAGCACACATTTCTGGAACACTATGAAATAGCAAACATCGCCGATATGAAGTAGTCCCGTCGAAGTTTGTTAGTAGATTAACTTGTCAACCTGCGCCAGAATAACTTGATCAGTCGGTAACAATGGCCAAAATAAAGCCGTCTTTACATCAGCTGGCTTACGTTAACGCAGGAAAGTAGCGTGTTTTATTTTGAGGTAGTCAAGAGAAAAAAACATTACACAAGGCTCTATACATACACCATTAACATGGACTTTCGGAAATTAACAGCTGAACTATTCGGACTAGAGAAAATCAGGTACTGACATCTTTCTTTATATCTCGATTTCTGTTATTTGAATCTCACAAATCATTTGAATCATTTTTTAAAACATTTGAATCTCCAAAGATGAAATATTACAAAATTCGTGTATGAAGTTTTTAAGTTCTGATGTTTTCGTCTTGTATTTCATTGTTTTCTTACTATCTACTTGTTACTGCGTAAAAAACATGGATAGAATGTACAGTCCCATCACACCGACATTTCTGCGCAAAAAAACTGTGAGAAAACAAACAAAGATTAATTATTTCAGACTGACTATTTTGCAGCGTATCTCTTTTCTCGTAAAAAACACTAAGGTCTTTTTACATAATCGATCTGTTCTTCTATTAAAAAAAACCTTCTACCCCATGGTTTTGAGAAAAAAGGTTTGAGGACCGATACATGTCTTTTACGTTTGCTATGTTTTCCCTTTAATACGCGTTGACAGCGTGAAAAGCGAGAGAACAATTGAGCACGGGGGAGAGCCTTCAGGAATTTCCGGTCCTTCCCGAACGGCTGACAGGTACTTCCGGAACGAGCCGCGGACGGACTTGCGGACACAAGATTGGAAAATTCGCTTCCTAGATTGTAAGCATATGGCAAACTTCGTCTGCGAGAGTCTAGCCTGCGTTGGATCTTCTCTTCGATAAGAAGAAGATTTTGCATGTTTTCTTTGTACAGTTGGAATTATGTTCGTCAGATACCATTTTTCTCAGTTTAATTTACTCCAAACTTGTGTCTCCCCAAAACATGGATGTTTGACGTTCCTCTACTGATTTATTATTATTTTTTCTTGTCGTTTGCTTTGTGCTTCACGCCGTGTCTAACAGCTTATCGTTTGTGACGGTACATTCGCTAGTTCATTCGCTATAACTTGACTCTCCTTCCAGTCGATTGGCTCTTGATTAATAAATTGCCGGGTCTGAATGCACTTGTTGCGACTTTGGGTCAGGTGCTTTCTTGGTTACCTGTCTTTCTAATTATCTTCCATGAAAGAGGCATCAAATTCAGTTTGAATGCGTCTAACTCGTGCGTCAAATATCGCTGCCACTAACAGCCATTTTTCCTTACAAGAGAGGCTCATGAGAGGTTCATGTGCAGCGTGGGGGAATTTAAACTGACCACAGGCGTAGGTGCAAGTAGGGGCTTCTGTTAACTGACTTCATTCTAACATGGCTTCATTAGGCTAATGGACCATGAAGTTCAATGAGTCACTAAAACAATCCTGATGGCTTCTTGTCCAGCCGCACATGGGAAGGCCTTTCAGCAATCTGCGGATGGTCGTGGGTTTATCCCGCGCTCTGCCCGGTTCCCACCCACCATATTGCTTGCCGTCGTCGTATAAGTGAAATATTCTTGAGTACGGCATAAAACACCAATCAAATAAATATATAAACAATCCTATCTGTCACAACAATACCAACACATGTAGAATTCCAGGTAGCTCAACCCAAATTTGTAGTACACTTGGTTCAGTATCATGGTGTTTTTTTGTACTAATGCCGCATTGAAAGATTTAGGTTTTAAGTCCCTGTAAGTTTGAATTCAGCTCATGCTGGCTTCCTCTCCGGCCGTAAGTGGGAAGGTCTCCCAGCAACCCGCGGATGGTCGTGGGTTTTCCCCGGCCTCTGCCTGGTTTCCTCCCACCATAATGCTGGCTGCCGTCGTATAAGTAAACATTCCTGAGTACGGCGTAAAAACACCAATCAAATAAATAAATTATAAAACAGCCTTGAATAGATGTATTGACGTTATTATAACAGAAACCGGATGTCAGTACTGTAGTTTCGTCAAATGACTCCACAGACAAGTCCAAGCATACACTAAATATATCCATCAATACATAAAAACAATCATATGAGAGTACATCAAAAGAAATCCATTGCCATTCTGAATGTTTGTGCCCTGAATTCATTCTTAATTAGTTGGCATCGCGTGACATTGTTATTGGCAAAGAATGATCGAGCCATAATATTAAAGTTAGTCAGTGAAGCATTATACAAACCCCGGGAAATCTATGAAGGTTTAATTTTAAAAGGAGATTATTGTGACACCCGCTAAAACATTAACTATGACTTATATAAACATTTTATTGATCTTGATATTTCCTGATTTAATGCTCAGTGGCACGGAAGGATTAAAAAACGCAACGACAATCACAATTATCATAGTTGCACACCATCAATCAACACACAGTTGCTTTACTGTCAACATGATCCTCTCAGAGTTGATTCACCTCCAATGGAAGGCCGAACTGACCGTATTGTGAACCTCAATTATGTATAATCTACTTATTACAGCTGGTCGTGACCGCTGAGGGACGGGGACTGTTTCCCCGCTGCCGCCACAGCTGTCGCTACCTTTGTGGCTGGAAGCCGGACTGTCAAAGGCCAGATATTGTCGCACGGGTTTGACGGATGAAGGAGCTTTGTGAGAAAATTACAACTTTTAGAACGTGTGAGATTTAAAGGTACTCAGGGCCGATTACATTGGGATGTTTACAAAAACCTTATCAATATTTATGTTGTGGTACTGTTAGGCTTGATGCTGACAGGAATGACTTCAATTCCTCTCGGCCATTTGCCAGATTTGATAGAGGCCCGAGCCGGTAAATACACAAGATATATAGTGGTATGCAAATAGTGGAAATAATAGCTAGAAATCTTTTCTTTGATATTGCATAAGATATGATGAATTCTGGTATCGAATCCTCTGATATTGTATAAAAAGCACCTTTTTCAATTTACAGATCAGTCACAGTTCAGTCACTTGCGGTCTTTTGTCAAAAAAAGTCACATAAAGTTAAATTTGAATTTAACGACCAGAATATCGATATGATGGTAAGAATACAAACTCCATGGCAACGATATCGACTGGCTGGCTGACATCGCAAAATAAGGATGCGACATCTGTTTTGACGGTCACCAATCCTACTTATTATAGATACATTTAGCTCGTACTTGTACTTTTTCCTCCGGGAACTGGTGTTAATAGGCCGGCTTAAAATCTAGTACGTTTACTTAGAAGAGCAGTTTAGTGTTGCCTCGTTCAACGACAAATCTCTTCCCAGAAGTATAGATCATACCAGAACTGGTATTATTTTCAGAAAAGGATGGGTTTAAAATAGCTCAGTAAAAGGTTATGAAGATATGACGTACTTGCACACCTACTCTTTTTTTCTTGAGATATGTGAATATTTATTTATTTATTTGAATGATGTTTAATGCCGTACTGAGGAATATTTCACTTATATAACGGCTGCCAAGGCTATATATGGCGGAAGAATATCAGGCTAAGACGACCACAGAGAAAGCCAGCACGAGCAAGATTTGAACCAAAAGCCACCGCATTGGTGAGAGGCCCCAGAGACAATGTGCTCAGTTGGCGCAATAACAACACCCCTCCTTACCCGATATTCGAATGTTTTGCTCGTTGGCTTATAATGAGTAAATGCAAACAAGCTGTATACAATATGTAAAAAAAAAAAGCATCCGCTTTCTTCAGACGTAAACATAATTCTACATTCTGGTCTGGAGATTGTGGCTGAGCAACACACTTATCATTTGCATGAATATTAATACATGCATGTCTTCTTATGGCAGATCTGTGTATACATGTAGATGAGTGTTTATTGGGAATAAATGTATAAATGATTATGACTCAAGTCTCTCTTTAGAGATTTATTGTCATTATCTCTATCTACGTGTAAGTGTAAATATGTTAATGCCAGGATTGATTGTTTACATAGCAATATATATGTAGCTGGTTTGTTGCATTAAATCGCCTTTCTCGTCTCAATCGAATGGCGCTTGACCAGTGTGTAATGATTACAAAAGACAATCAGGTATAAACGACGGATGTTTTCCTCCGCAGGCGATTTCCTTCAACCATGAATTTGTACTACGTCACAGTAATAAAATATTCGCGACAATAATCAAATAACTTCAGTATTGATTAAATACACGACAAAACACCGGCCTATTGAAGCTCCCATAGTACAGGGTACGGCTAACTGAACAGGAAGGCCGTGCATGTGGATAGAAGCTTGCTTGAGATGTGCTCGCTTAAACCCAGATAGGTCCATTAGCCAAGGCCGCTTTTGTCAGCGAGCAGTTCCATCTGAGCCTCTACGTATGAACAAATGGTGGAGTTTTTCCGCAGTCTACAGTGGATGCCTCTCCAACCCGCTTTTGTCAAGATGGTAAAAGGACCAGTTTTGCGCGGATGTCATTTAAAACCGCCTGCATGCGCTGTAGTCACAAATAACCTCCATGGCAGAACAAATGGGCGTCATCATGAAAGTAGTCTTTTGAAATGGTATAAAAGTGTACCATGGTAACCATATATATATATATATATATATATATATATATATATATATATATATATATATATATATATATATATATATATATATATATATATATATATATATATATATATATATACTAGAAATCGGAAAAGTGTATAAATCATTGAAAAATAAAGATCCCAGATTTATGTTTGGTTTTGCGGAATTGTAGCAGTAAATGGCGAATCTACCGTGATTCATCCATTTGCCTTTGTACACCATTTGCCAGTCAACAGAACACCGATTACTTTTCCATGTTTTCCGCTAGCGCAAATAAGTACCAGTCATGTTTAAAAACAGAGGCTGACAGGCGCAAAACAAGCATTCATAGTATATTTGTATGCGAGATATGTCAGATATTATAAGGAAAAGTGCCCTTGTATGTCAACATAAAGGATGATGTGACATGAAAGGTTACCGATAACCCAGAGGAGCCATCTGCAGTGGCACATAAGATGATGATGGGCAACACGACTTAATTATTTATTTGACTGGTGTTTTGTGCTCACGAATACTTCACTTATACGACATCGGCCAGCAATATGGTGGGAGGAAACCGGGCAGAGCCCGTTTGAAACCCACGACTACTGGTCTTCTCCGGGATGGGTCTGATTTTTCTTGTCAATATGGAGATTTTTATTGGAAACCATAATAGTGGGAAATATGCTTGAATGACGCTGGAGAAGCATAACACATATAATACAACCATAAATACTGTGTATAATGCAATATATTTGACAATCACACGGGAACATATTTCCCGTATCTCTTCCAACATATGTAAGGTACTTGAACCACCGCATTGAACAGAATAATCTCTTATAAGAGTTATAATATTTGATGTAACACTCAAACAATGATTCGAACCGGATACTACAATTTATTTAACACTACAAATTTCAATATTTCTGTCGGCAACAGACTTTTTATTCAGCCTTAAGCCTGGTCTCTGAGGCAAGCGTCGAAGACCTAGCCTAAGAATATTGTAGAGTACACCCACAAATATCAACTTAAATTATGCTTTATAATGAAGGGCAAAAGTAATGCAATTTCCAGGGAAGGCCATTCATACTTTAAGTGCTACTTAAGGTTCGTTTCCATCAACATTACTATAGAACAAATTAATGTGAAATTTATGTAAAATCACTCTACAATTCTGTCACATTCCGTTTTATTTTTGAGAAATAAAAAACGATACATCAGCATGACTTTCTCTAACAGTTCCTCCCAGCTAATGTCAGCTAAGCTGATTTTACAGCAAATTCTCCGGATCAGGAACGCCGAACATTCCTTCAAGTTTCAATCTAATGCATACTGAATTTTGGATCATAAACATTTATTCGCATTTATTGAGTCCAGGAGCAAAGTAATTCTCATTTACAAATTGAAGAATAAACTATAAAAAGCTACGTCAACACTTAGAGGCTAAAAGATGATTTTGCTTGATAAAAGGTTATATGAGAATCAGATTTTTGAAATATTTGGGATTTCGAATAATCGCGTGCTCATGCCGATCCGTCAACGTTAAACAAGTCAAATTATGATCTAGCAGAGTTTAATGCTTTTGGGATTTGTGCATTCAAGATTATTGGGAAAAAAACTAAAAAATTATTACATGCCTTCATATACATTAGTTATGCCTGGGGTTACACGAGTGCATGTATGGTGATATCTAAAATTTTGTGTCAACTGCAGTACATTTGGCGTTTATTGAAGTAAAACGTATTATTTTTTTGATTGGTGATCACGCCGTACTCACGGATATTTCAATTATACAACAGATAAAAGCACTATGGTGGTGGGTCAGAGAACCAGTCAGAGCCGGGGGAAAGCCCACAACCATCCGCTGACTGCCGCACAACCATCCTGTGTACAACCAGAGAGGGCGCCAGCATGACCTATACTTGAACTCACAGCGAACGCATTGTTGAGAAGCTGCAGAGTGACTGTGCTGCACTACAGAACGCCAAAAACTCTGTCAAGTAGATCCTCCAATGTAAAATTGGATCTGTCACTATTGCCGTAAGTGTAGTTTACAGTTTCTGGGAATACGACCCTGGTTGCCATGAAAGTCATACTGTATATGGTGATGGCATGAGGTGTCTTGTGAAGCCGTCAGGTACATTTCAAAACAATCCACTTCCAAAAACAGAAAATGCTGCTTTGCCCATGAGTATAACACAGGTCGTATGTATAGGTTTGAAGGTGCTCTTCGCGCACGCCGCACTTGTTTTACTTTTAAAAACGCCACGAAGTCCTTTAAACTTACATGCAAGTTTAAAAAAAAAAATACGTTTTCATCTCGTTCACCTTTTGTCACGAGGAAAGAAACTGTGACCTGTCACTAATTGCTTATACTAATTAGAGCAGCTTCGTGATCAAGAGCGCGTGCTCACTGGAAATAATCGTCTTGGCAATAATAACTTCAGGCATATGTTCACGTTAAGCACCCTCAATGCCAATCCTAACAAGGTCTGACTAAATTGGTCAAAATACAGGCACCAATGATCTGCAACCACTTCAATATTGGAAATTTATTTACGATCGATTTATTCCTTATATCTCAAACGGGTTTGAAGTATCAATGTTTAAACACTAAGAAATTTCAAAACGTCTAATGCGCAAAAGAAATTCTTCATTACAGAACAAGCTGAAAGTTCATTTACATTTTGTTTTATATATGCCTTTACGCCCATCATAAGCCATTTGTTTGACTACCAAATACTGAATTGTTTGTTTCGGTGACTTCACATTTTTTTTCAATTACTTAACCGAGTAAAGCTTACGCTTTTAATTAACTAAAATATCTATGTTAATTTTCGCACGAAATCATCATTCGTCCAAGTTAAAATGTGATATTGTATTACTTACTTACTTATTGTATTACTTTTATATGCAGAAACTCTTAAGGTGAAAATACAAAACAACAGACCCTTTCACCAAGATAAATTTGACTGGATACTGGATAATACAAACAAATATTTACGCGAAGGAGAATATGATTTTGATTGATTGATTTATTTATTTGATTCGTGTTTAACCTGAATATTTCACTTGTACGACGGCGGTCAGCATCATGGATTATGATTTTCACTGTCAGATGTACGCCACAAGCTCTCTGTATTGCTATGGTTGCCTACTTACATACGGGAAGACTTCAACAAAAGAGATGCACACTCTCATGTGATGACACAACGCTACTGACTTGTATAACGGCTGATGTATGCGACATATGGTGCTCCGATGTGCAAACCAAGCTAATCCATCTATGACTGCTTCGTCGTATTTAGATAGTTCTACTTTCTCGGAAAGAAAAACAGCCATAGTCCAAAACTGTCTTGTGGTAAGAAAAGTGTTATGTACACCTGCATGTACATGTTCAACCAAGGTTGCCGGCAAGGATTTAGAAGAACTTCAAATTTCCCTAAAATGACAAATAGATAGAAAGAAAACAAGGAAAAAACACCGTCTTTCCTCAGACAAAAGGAAAACATAAACGTTTTAAGTAGAAATACTTGCTGAAAGAAATGCATTACCGAAAGTGGACAGATCATATTACAGACATTTCTTTGCAGAGAAATCGAAATAGAGACAGTTGTTAACAGATCTGAATGTTAATGTTACAGACATGCCAACAGACGTTAGGAGAGTAAGTCACATAAAAGTGGCAACAGAGTACTAGGAATAGATTTAATTGCTAGTAATATCAGACAAAGCTGCTAACAGAAAAGAGACGCCAGTTGTTGGCAAAATAATGAAATCATAGAGATAAACATTCATTTAAAACAGCAATCGATATCTGATCGTGTAAATCGCAAACGGACAATTAATAGCCGATCAGACGCGTAATAGATTTGTCAGACGTTTGAAAACAGAAAACTACAGGCTGTACATGTATTAAAGACATCAATCCACAAAACATCAACACAAAAGTCCATCAATAACGAGATACTGGGATGAAAGATATCATCTAAGGGGAAAATGATATCCATGTCAGAAAATTGCTGATATATTAACAAGATCAAAGACTTTAAAGTTAGACACGAGTCTTAGCAAAGTTAAACTTAAGCTGTGTTACTGTTTATTTATCAGCTCCTCAAAATTTGCACGAGTATTCGGGTGCACACGCCTTCGCAAGCCCCCCCCCCCCCCCCCCATCCAAACGCAGACAATCCCTATTGGACAATCATAGCAAACACGTTATCTACAAGAAACGGCGTGCTAATTTTGGCATCAAATGTAGACTAGCTTCATCACCTATACCGCATAAAGCGTTAGACTCAGACTAGCTGTGCAAGGACGCCCTATGTACGATTTAAGACCAGTTAACCTAAAAATTCTGTCTACAGGGAATACCTTCAGCTAAGTAAGATATGGCAGTCAAAACATGCCGTATTCACACGTTAGATTTCTTGATGATGGTCGCTTCTTTTAAAACTCCGTTTAATGGGGTTTTAACGACATTGTCTCCAGCACGAATAAACTGCTATAAAGACAATCGCATAGGGTAATTTCACATTCAGTATGAAAGAAATAGCCACACGAGATTAAGCCGGTTTTTATTTGTACATGTAGCTCCATTTTGAAAGATTTTTGTTCTCATCAGTTCGCAGTGAACAGAATTGCCAAAAATCTTTTTACAGTGTACGGTAAGGCAATGATACTGATATGATGATATGTCTTGTTATGTGAACAACTGCCGTCAGCTTCTAAATTTAGCTTGCCACTGTTTACATATGCTGAGCTCAGGGCCTGCTGTCTGCCTCTGCCTTAGAATGTTCCAGAATACTCTCAGTTCGGGGCCTGTTTGTTTACAAACAAGTGTTCAAGAATTTTCTTATTCTAGAAAATTCCACCAGTCTATATAAGACCTATGAAAGCAGGTCAAAGAGGAGAAAGGAGAATTATTGAGAGTGTTTGATGTTTTCGCTGTGTGTTACGTTAGTAGGCCTTTTGTGCTGAATTTTGGTGTCTTTATAGCCTCTGACTTTGTTATATCCTATCTCCACAGAGCACTTGTTCAATCTGAACTTGTATATTTAATTTGTGCTCTTGTGTACACTGTGCTTATTAGTGCACGGACCCTGTCTGTGGAATTTTGTGTATATTTCGTCATACACTCAGTTATACTGTGGATTTTCCATCTTGTGAATATTGCCTCTGAGCATTTATGCCTGTGTGGTATATATTGTGGAATATATGCGTCTGTTTGGACCTGACACCGTTGTATATGTAAGTACTTTAGTATTTGTATAGATACTGCTATTCTTTCTTGTTAACCGTAAGTACTTTAGTATTTGTAAAAGTCTTGTTATCTGTTCTTGTTAAACCTAATAAATTGTTGTCAAATAAAATCTGCTGATTTTGGTTACTTTTTTGTGCGGCTAAACTGTCGTGTATTTCGAACAAGCCATCTCTTTATAATACAGACAGTTTGGGTCGTAACAGTCTCCTCATAGCTCTCCCTGGTGAGTGGATCAGCCCAATGGTATGGTCTTTCACAAGAGCTGAAATGACGTACACCGATGGAAGGAAGGCAACAGGGCACGAATTGCAAGCTTATAAGTACGGTCATGCGTTTTTTTTCTCATTTAGACAAAGTTCCTGAGACAGCCAACAGAAATATAATACTGTTCAGAACTGATAAGCGTTTTACGTCCAAAGGACCTAAACTGTACTTATTTTATTGGCGTTATTGTGTGGCCTATTTAAAAGTAGCTAATATATATGACGGCGGTTGAGTGTATGAGTTGTGGAAGCTGAAAGAAAACCTCCGGAGGAAAAAAAAACCCATTTCACTTCGTTGAGGCACTTAGCAAAGTTTCAGAACCATAAAAAGCATCACAATTTTTATTTTTAAACTAGTTATTTATAAGTACAGTTGAGTTCTATTATCCAAGGATCATATTGTACGAAGCTAATTGCTTATCTAGGGCCTATGGAAACGTTACAGGGATGAATTTGTCACAAGAAAAAGCTCTATATCACGCTTCGTCTGTCTGTCTGTCCAATTGCTCGTAAATGTCAGTCGGTCCATGGGTTGTAGAATGGTCTGTCGAGTTTTTGACATTTTATACCTTTACACATTGCCATTTCTCTCTAGTTAGGGATACATTTTCAGCTTCACGCTGACGTTGTATTTATTTACTTAGTTATTTTTTTGATTGGTGTTTTACGCCGTACTCAAGACACACGATGGCGGCCAGCCCATGTTGTGGGAGGAAACCGGACAGAGCCCGGGAGAAACCCATGACTATCTGCAAGTTGCTGACACACCTTCCCATGTACGGCTGGACAGAAAGCCAACATGAGCTGGACTTGAACTCACAGCGACCGCATTGACGGGAAGTTCCTCGGTCATTGCGCCGCGCTGGACCAGGGAGAGGTAAACATACTTTGAATGCAGAATGTCATGCCTAAGAGTTATGAGTTTCTGTAATAGTAACTTTTGAACTTATAGGAAACAATTATCTTGGGCTGTTTTAGTTGTTAGTTAAAGTCTGACTGAAGATTCAAGGGGGTTTTAAGTACACCTGCCATAAATATTTGCAGACAACGGCACTCGTGTTTCGGATCAGTCCGTAGATGGTTAGACTAGTTAAAATATAATATGTCTGACAGTGTTACTGTACTATTAACATTTTGTTGGTGAATAGTTATGTTCAGATCCACCTCACATGATAATATAAAACACGAATATCTGATAGAACAAAAGGTAGGACAAAAAGAGCGCTCTGTTTGCTTGTATTCTATGCTTTGTCGTGAACATAAACTGTCCCATGCGTCCACAATCAGTCGTTCTAGACTGTACCCACGTACCTTCACGAGAACGACTCCAGTGGAGACTTCTTATTACTCGTTATTACACAATACAAGAAAAGCTTAGCCAATGCATGTAAATATACTAGGTACATGTAAACTTAAAACAAAGTGAGCGGAGGCTAAAGTCTGACATACATCAATCATTAGTACAAAGGGATAAAAGTCTGTGGGATCACCATCTGGCTTTATGAATTATGTCTGATTTGCTACCCACTTTCGATATTGCGTCAATTATTGCTTTTATATTCAAAGTTAAGCAATAGAAATACGTGAATTAATTACAGCTGTAATTTTTTTCTAAATATGCAGCTGATTGGTATAAATAATTGTTTCAAATTCAAATTGATATATAAATCACGGAATCTACTATATTCTCATGTTATTTTGAGCATTAACACAACTACGATAATTAATGTATTAATAAGACATGATATTTAGATGCAAATTTAATATATCCGCAAAGATAACTGGATTATGCTCCAAATAAAATCTATAAATGTTACAAAAACAATATATATATATCTTATTAGACATTAAATGTTTTACGACCTTAGTACTCTTGGTACAATGGGATTTTTTTTACGTGAAGCCTTTACACAAGAGTTTTCTTTTAAGTTTTATGTCGGTTTTTCGCAGTTTATTTGCAAAAATGAGGACAAGTGATTATCCGCTGAGAGTTTATCTTCGTCCTCAGTGTCATAAGTAACACTTTCTATATCGCTCCCAGCTACTATTATCACATTCCAATTCGACGTAACCAATTTTTCCCAACTGGCGTAATTGAAAAACTTGCCCTGCGGTCTTGGTTTTAGTTGGAGAAGTTTTAGGAACATTTTAAATGAAATCACAGTCATTATTTCATATTCATTTCTACAGAGTGGAAAGTAAATGTATTGTAGGAAAAAATATGCGATGCCAAAGTAATTGAAAACTACTTGGTTATTATTTGTGCCAACTCATGGTGATTTGTCACTTTTTCCTACCAAGATATCACGGAAACACCGCTATACCTGACGTACAATATGTTTTAACGAATCAGCCAAAGCACTAATTTCCGAGGATCATTGCAAATGTATTGCCAACATTACGAGGGTGTATAGTTCACTTTCTTGCATGCCTAACTCTGGTGAATACCGCCTAGAAACCGTTCATTTATTCGGAGACATGTGATTGTTCCTTTTGTTTTACGTCATCTGTTTAATCTTTCATCAATAATTATAATCTTCTTCGAATAGCACGGCACTGAAGACGCCTTCAAATTGATACTTACAGATTTCCACGTTTGTTAGATAGTCGAGACGGTATTCTTGCCAAACAAAATGTTCACTGCACCTTCAACAACGCTATTAATTTTCGATTCGAAAGCACCGTTCACAAGGGTGTTGTCTACGGTTTTGGCTATCAGACATTCCTCGGCAAGGTAATACAGTGTGTTCCTTCGATGCCCCAGGGAATCCTCCCTAACGGTTTCTGGGTAACGGAGCTTATTTGTAAACAGTCAATTATATTAATGGCCAGAGGAAACGCAAGGTGAAGTTGAGCATAATCTTGTAGCCCTTGAGAATGTTTATGTATGGCCTCCGCGGAGGGATATCCAAGCGTGCATATGCTGATTTGTGTAATAGAAACTGTTGATTTTGCTGTAAACTTCAGGATTAGGGCGTACAGAATCTAAACACATGAAGCCCCGTGGACATCTACTCTTTGCTGGAACACAATTAACTTTTTCGCCTTCAGCAACTGTTTTTATTTCTCCTTGCAGAAGTATATATACGTAAAGTAAGATTAAAGACACACGGAAAGTCAGATTGTGTGAAATAGACTCGTGACAGAAAGCACAAGATGTGTGTAAAGCCTTGGAGAAATCATCAGACCTAGTAATTGCCTTTCGCAAGTTCTCAATAGGCGCACGAATTCGATTGCCCGGAACTAGAACTGTTTACTTTTGTACCAAAGGGATTGATCAAGCTGGCTGTGGGCGACATTTTGAGAAATTAACACGAGATTTGTGTTCCACTTTGATCTCCACCCAGATTTCTTCCACCTCTACACAGTTATACGGTCATACACACCTCAGCAAGTGCACGCATCTGTACACACACACACACCTCAACAGATACACACACCTCTACACACACGCAACCCTCAGTAAATGTACACATGCACATACATCAACAGATGTATAAACTTGTATATCTCAACAGATGTATACACATATCCCTCAACAGATGTATACACCTGTACACCTCAATAGATGTACACACCTGTACAAACTCACACCTCAACGGATGCCCGCCCTTGTATACACTCACACCTTACCAGATGCACACACTTTCATACACCCACACCTTATCGGATGTCCACACCTATATACCCGCATCTTAACAGATGTCCACACCTGTACACACCCACACCTTAACAGATGTACATACCTTTACACACCCACACCTTAACGAATGCACCTACCTTTACACACAAACACCTTAACAGAGGTACATCCATGTACACACCCTCACCTTAACAGATGCACATACGTTTACACACCCACACCTTAGCAGATGTACATACTTTCACACACCCACACCTTTACACACCCATGCCTTAAAAGATGTACATACTTTTACACACCCACACCTGTACACACACCCACACTTGTACAGATTACATACGTGTACACACCCACACCTTAACGGATGTACAAACTTGTACACACCCACACCTTAACGGATGTACATACCTGTACACACCCACATCTTTACAGATGTACATACCTTTACATACCAACACCTTTACAGATGTACATATCTTTACACACACCCACACTTTAACAGATGTACATACCTGTACACGCCCACACCTCAACATATGTACATACCTTTACACACCCACACCTGTACACACTCACACCTTTACACACCTTAACATACCTTTACACATCAACACCTGTACACACACCCACACCTTTAAACACCCATACCTTAACAGATGTACATACCTTTACACACCAACACCTGTACACACACACACACCTTTAAACACCCACACCTTAACAGATGTAACAGTTTACATAAATTTACACACCCAGACCTGCACGTACACACACAAGTTTAACAGACCCAATGATTGTCGTTTAAAGTAGCACGAGGCCGATTTATTTCTGGGCTAGAGGCCGACTTACTCGTGACAAAACTTGGGAGAATTACTGTTGTTGTCGTGTATAGTCCTACTGTAGTCCTGTTTAATCGGGGGTTAGTCTTGGTTGGTCGGGAATGAAAGAGTGAGTGAGTGAGTGCTTGGGGTTTAACGTCGTACTTAACAATTTTTCAGTCATATGACGACAAAGGAATCCTTAGTGTCCACCGCTCTTTTATCTACTGCTAGTTCACTGAGACGCGTTACCGAAGACAAGTGAGACGCCCCAAGAGAGCCATTATAATGATATAGGTCAACCAGTCGTTGCACTTTCCCCTTCTTTCTGAACGCCAAGCGAGGAAGTTATAAAATCCTCTTTTAAGGTCTTAGGTGTGACTCAATCCAGGGTTGACTCTGGACCTACCGCTCCCGAAGCGGACGCTCTATCAAGTGTGCTATTGGGGCTGGTTGGAGTGAAAGAGGGCTTGGCACGATCAAATCAGAACTGTAGTAGGACTAAAGGAAGATACTGCATCGACTTCATCCCGACTAACCCGGACCTTTCTACAACCAGACCAGAGTGAAGTAAGAGTGTAGTAGAACAGAGACACGACCTGTGCGACTGCTCCACGAGTAGTAGGATTTCTCAACGACATTAAACATTAATCATTTGATCATCTTTATTCAAAATGGCTACTGTTAACATGTTGACACAATCAGATGAGGAAGACATTATTTTGTATGGTGCCCTAGCTGCAACACTAATATGTAGGAAACAGGAGAGGCCGTGATCACGTGAAAATGAGATTCTACGACAGACACACGAGTATTGTACGACAATAGTGGGACATGACGACGACAACAATACGACTAATCCACAAGTGTCCATATATACGAGTGAATATACAAGAGTGGTACGACATTACTACAACAATGTCACGACCGTTGTAGGATTGTAACACGAGCTTCCCAAGATCGAGAAACGATTCCGACGATACGACTGTAAATATAAACCTTTCGATGTGATGCCTGATGACAAATCGATTATTACACTGATTCTTGATGTACCAGTTGAGCTTAAAATATTGTTATCTGCTTATGATAGAAATGCACTGCCCGGGGCAGTTGAGTAAACAAATTGCCAATCTTACACTGTTAGTCCTCAGCTGTTTACCACATGACCTCGTACTGACAGTAACAAAGCAATGCCGTGATAATAACAATCTATTTAAACTCTGCCCCACCCCCCCTCACCCCCCACCCTCTCCCCACCCCATTACAATATATGTTTATATACTTCACTGGCGTAATTACCAACGGTGACAGCGATATGAGAAAGAAAACAGCTTTTTTTTTGAAAAAAAAATACAAGTTACCAAGCTACATCAGAAAAACAACTTAGGATATAATACAAACGCAAGGACATGTTGATCACATCGTTTCAGTATACATTCCCACAAGGTACACCCTTCAGAATGTAGAAGGACAGGTGCACGCTCCATTTCGCCTATGGGATTCTGAATACACCTTTGAACGGTGTATTAAAAGATGAAAAGGTGTTTTTGTTAAACCTTTTCAGCACCATTAATACTAAGGTTGTAAGCACATTAAAAAAAGTCAAGATGTTCGTTTTATCTGTTCAACGCGCTAAAAACCGTACTGTACGTGACCAACAGCTCATCTGCTGCCAAGTCTGAGTTAAATGATGCCTTTAATGGAAGAAAAATATTATTTCTATGCTCGTTAAAGAACTTCATACCTCTTATGTAATAGATGTTTGTGATGGTTAATAAACTGTTAACACTGGCTTTGACAAGGCCCGCAGTAAAAAGCCATAACCTTCCTGGAGTGCTTACCAGAGCTCTTGTGAAACGAAGGAAGAAATTAGTCAGTGTTACTGAAGAAAGCAAAACGGAAGGCGCGCGCGAGATGAGAAGCACTCAGTATAAGCGTAATGTGGCAATATTTCCTCACCAAACTGTGCAGCAACTAACGCACCAGTTGCCTAATTTGTAGAGAGAAGCAATTAGGTGTGGCGTTTGCAGAAGTGATCTGCCAACTACCCATTTTCTAGGTACTAGGTCTGTGCTATAACACTTGTGACCGGGTGTTGTCTTAAATAGGAGATGAAATATACAACGCAAGTCTGATTTATGGCCGAACGCCACGTTATCCCAAATCGCAATGTCCTCAGCAAATTTTCCATCTTGAAGCCGCTCCGCGCCCTACAAAGGCTGTATTCGGCCAAGCGTTGACATAAGTCAAAAAGCTTGTGGACTAGACGAGAACTTTATTTCATTCGACGGAGTAAATGATCGATTAAACCCGGTGACAAAAGTTTCTACGTATTAGTTTGTCTTTAAAGAAGCAGCTGGTTTAGAAATAAATTGCGCCTATTACGAAACACGGATATTAATGCCTTCATACTTCATCCCAGTCTATTTTTGAGCTCGTATAAGACTGATATATCACGCACGCCACGCATCAAGATGTATTTGTCTCATTTTTGTCCTGTAGAATGACAATTATGAAGCACGTAATACATCATTTCTTATGGGAAGTATATAATTGTTTAATGCAGCAACCTGTGGATGGCCGAGGTTCCACCCCGTTTCCTTCCACCATAATGCTGGCCGCCGACGTATAAAAGAAATATCCTTGAGTACTTTAAATCAATAAATAAATAAATTTTGTCGGTACTAATACAATAAGCTATTTATAACATCTTATCCACGAAGATTCGACTTATGATAGATTTTCTCCTGTTACGCTCGACGTGGTATTTCCTGTCACAACAGGACACTTTGGGTCTACACTTAATCGGTCGAATCAGATCCATTTATGAATCATAAATAAACAGACCAGCAGTCGTGTCCTTTATGATTCGTGCACTGAGCTTTCCTAAGGTATGCAGATATTTCCTGTGGTATACTGACGGTCGCTTTATTCCCGGCCTGTTGTATATAATCAATAACAACCTTCTCTAAGAAATCAATAGATTATTTCTTAAACAGTATTATAGCTTTCGCAATTTTACTCATGATCACACCTCACTTCACTCGGATTGAGCGGCACAACGCATGCGTTGTTGGTTGCGTCCTAGCGATGCTAACTGTTTGAAGCCCCTCGGTAGAAGCGAGACGCGTTGTTCTCGTTGGAACCTCTCGTTGAATTGAGACAATTCTCTGAGCAGCGAAGGCGTCATGGATGTAAAGCATGGTGGAAATTAGTGAATGGATCTTTCAATGAGAAAAGCTTTGAAAAGTTTCTCCATTTGATAAATTGCATTGAGTCGTTGCCATTGTCTAGACGATGATTGGATGAGCTTTTATGTTGGAGAAGCATAATATGCTTCAGTGAACAATAAGGTTGTCAAGTGTGATGTGGGTAAGGCCTTTGGCCTCCTTAAGGATTTCAGCACACTTTAGCTGACAGTACATACTCTCTGCGTGAGTCCACGGTCTGTGTGAGCGCTAAGGAAATGCCTTTATCTGGGGTGTTTAGGTTGATATTATCGATGTGCCGAAAATTTTAAAGCGCAAACCTTTCTGGAGAGGGGAAGATTTTTCAGTGGCAATCGAGGAAAAAGGCAACAAACACATCAACGATGAAGTTGCGTGGATGAGTGCTTTCGGACAAAACATATGCGTACCTCCTCCTTTACGAGCTTCTGACGAACGGGAAAGAAGGGCCTCGAGCAGTCATGGGCCACTATCATAGATTATTCCGCGTTTGCCTCGTTAGATGGGCTCAGGCTTATCTCTCCATGCCATTCGCAGCCAGCCGGACACATTGCTAATCGATACATCCAATGCGTATGTCTAATTTTCTGTCTTCCCTACACGATGTAGGCCGCTATTAACTCTTGGCAGCATAACTAGTCAGCAGCAACCGATTGTGTTCGGTCAAAGTCACGAGTTGGCAGCTTTTACCAAACCAGATCGGCAAACAGGTAAGGAACCTCGTCCTTTTAAATAGGTTGCTGACATCTTTAAAGCCTTTAACGACGTTTATTTATAAGACTGAAACAAGAATTTCGTTACATAAATTCCAGGTAGTTTTGTGAACTGAAGACTTTACATGTTGTGTTGTTTAGGGCTTACTGACTGAAATGGGTCAAAATATTCAACGACGTGTTTTTATATGACTGAAAGAGGAATTTCGTGAGATATTCACGTCAATTTCCTGAATTGTCTACAATACTTTGCCTGTTGTGCTGGTTTATGGAAGGAAATGTCTTTTGCTTCACATTATTTCATTGACACTCTACCTCAAAATCTTAAGCTGGCAAGCACCCTTTAGGCCAATCCTGGGAAATTTCTTTTTTTAACCATAACATGTTTCTTATTTTATGTATTTTAGATTAAAAGGATCCAAGTTTCTCTAAATACATTGTACTTGCTCTTGATCATTCAAGTGATGAAGATGGCGTTAAGCCACAATCTTTCATTCAGATGATAAAGATAAAGATTGTACAGAAAATTCATTTAGGTTACTTGAAACAGGACATGGAATTACACTTAGAGCATATGGAATATTAATCAATAAACAGAAGTTAATTAACTGGTATAGAAGTTCGCTGCCCTAAAAAGTAAGAATGTAAAACAAGATCTCACAAGCTGCTGAGCACGTCGTACATGACTTTTCAAGCATAGGTGTTTATGTGCATTGTTTACAAACATTTTGTCGATATATCTGTAGTCGATATTATGAGAAAAAATTAAACACGTTTACGGAGTCTTGAATAAATGAAAATAACTATGCTTTTAAGAAACTTTCAACCATATCGACAAAAACAACTCTTTGGCAAGTCTTCACAGATGTTTTCGAAAAAAATCTTTATACCATAGACACAAAGTGTCCATAGACAAAGCCATGTGAAATAAAAATATGCTTCCACAGATTCGTTGATTGAGAGACCCGAGTTTGTAAGGTAAATGCCGTATTGTAAGTCTGAGCATGTGTACGAAAATCGGTAGGAAGATGTTTTATTCTGTGTATGGGAAATGTTAGGGACTGAACGCATCCTGACAGACATTCTTGAAGATACCATTTGCCATTGGTTCGCTTTGATATCATCTTGATCCTCTTGCTTGCTGGAATTAAGATTCAGATATAGTAGCGTAACAAGAAGATGGAAAAAACACAAATGCAAATGTTCTTTCCATGTCCTGCACGAATAAAGGTGAACTTTTCTTTCCTGTAAACCGATCCATTTGGGGGCAGGTTTGAGGTCAATTATGGTCAAATGAAAATGCGCACTTAGAGACAGAAGATAGATCAATTTTAAAAAAAAAACATTTTCGTACAAGACAATAAGAGCTTAGACTGTACGTTACCCTGGTCATTCAGTAGGCCATATTGATGTAATTCGAAAGTAAGCTTTTTGGAGAAAACTTCTTAACACCAGACTGGAGACTCAGGTAAACAACCAGGGCTTTAGGATCCAGGTCACAGGTAGGGATATGTGCATATACTTAGTCTAGGGTATTTCACACTGGGGTTACGGGACAGACTGCTTCGTTTCCCCTATGGAGATTCTATGAATACAAAGGAAACAGGCTACTCCCATCTTCTTCAGAAAACTTAGTGGACACTAACAATGACCGGTTTAAGCCGAACTAGCGTGATTTAATCTCTGCGGATAATGAAATCTTTCATATTGTATGTCAGAAACCGGAAATGAGATGCATAGATAAATCATGAACGCTGCGGGCTCTCACAGTATCAGATGATCATGCGCCTATAGCGACATGTATGTCTGCAGATGTTGTTACGGCCAAAACTGTAAAGACAGAGGCTTGTGAACTCGAGCGGATTGATCGCCCAATCAGAGACCGAGTTAGGAAAAGCGACCCTCACCCTGAGCAAAACAAACTGACCTCGTTAAGATAATAGGATGATACTGTGTGTGTAAAACAACAAACGAACTTACACAACCAATGTCAGACTAATAAGAAAAAATAATCCTTAGAACAAATGATAGATTGGAGATAAATTAAGCGAAGGTGTGCAAGACGGCCTACACGTTTTACATGCATCAAATGGTATGGGTGTTTGCTAATGATTAGATCCAAAGTATCACATACAGTAATGCTATCAGACTCCAGAATTTCTCAAGAACAAGACTTTATCTGAGGTTTGTTTTCGTTTTCATTTAAAGGAAGAATAACTGTGGATTTTCTGGTAAACAGTGTACTTTAATTTTCGGATATAAGAACATCCGGAATACGTTTAATCATCCATGCTGCTTAATCAGTACGAATAACTAGGTATTTGATAGAGTTACCGGCCAGTGGAGACTTGGGTTCAAATTGTGCGTGTATTTTATTCTCGTGTGACAGTCATGTGCTATCAAATGTCTTTATCCTCATCACACAACGGACGAAAAATGGATGGCACAGCCAGGCACTGACTTTGGACTGGACAGATTTATTACAAAACAGTCAGTACCTTGGAAGAGTCATCTACAAGACATCTACAGTATAAGTTACCTTCAAGACATAGCTCCACGTAAGATCGATGTCTGTTGAGCGCGAGCAACCTTCCGAGAAGATGGCCAATTTACGGAGATAATCACGTGCCTGTCCACGACGCCAAATTACAAGTATTCTTGCTGCCTGGTGATGCAAAGGGCACTAGTGATTGGTGAGACCTTTCATGGTCCCCGAGCCTCTTACGTGAGACGTGGGGCCCGTAAGGGTGTCAGAACGGCTTACTCGTTCCATAGGTGAACGCCAGTGATTCGTCATCCCAGGAAATTTCCTAAGTGCATTCGAAACGGCCAGCAGCAAGACAACACCTCAACGATTCTCTCAATTTGTCATTTCTACCAGGAAGGAATAAATTAGTGTCTGAAGTATATGATTATATTTATTCCAATCAGCGCAAAAAAAAAAATTAGAGCCATGGAAAAAAAAAGGAAAAAGTAGGAAAACAAGAAGAGGTAAAAAAAAAACAATCCTAGCGTATGCATCTGGTATTCATTCGTTGCCATCTTTTTATTCGTTGTCTTCAGTTGTGTTTTTTACCTGGAGCGCGTTCGTAATAAAAAAAATAAAGTTTTAGGATAAAAAACAAGTTCCGTAAAAGCTGCACTGAGGAAACTGGATTCACTGTGGAGTCAAACCGAAGTGTGTCCGACAATTGTACTTGCAGTCAGCTATATATTAATAGTTCACAAGAAATGGCAACCAATATATTATTGTTCAGTGAAAGCGGACTTAATACGCAAAGTCTACAGGGGTCCAAAAACTGTGTCTGATATATGACACGGCGGTTACTGATTAAATCGCTTAAATCCCATGTTTACTCCTTGTTGCAAAATGGAGCATTTTACAGTCAAGGTAATGTTGCAGAGTGGAACATTTTACAATCACAGCAATGTTGCAGAGTAGAACATTTTACAATCAAAACAATGTTGCAGAGTGGGAACATTTTACAATTACTGCATATTGCAGAATGGAACATTTTACAGTCACTGCAATGTTGCAGTGTAGAACATTTTACGATTACTGCTATGTTGCAAGGTAGAGCATTTTACAATCAGTGCAGTGTTGCAGGGTAGAACATTTTACAATCAGTGCAGTGTTGCCGAGTGGAACATTTTACAATCACTGCAATGTTGCAGAGTGGAACATTTTACAATAACTACAATGTTGCAGAGCAGAACATTTTAAAATTACTGCATATTGCACAGTGGAGCAATTTACAATCACAGCAATGTTGCTGAGTAGAACATTTTACAATCACTGCAATGTTGCAGAGTACAACATTTTACAATTACTGCATATTGCACAGTGGAACATTTTACAATCACTGCAATGTTGCAGGGTAGAACATTTTACAATTAAGACAATGTTGCAGAGTAGAACATTTTACAATCACTGCAATGTTGCAGAGTGGAACATTGTAAGATTACTGCATACTGCAGAGTAGAACATTTTAAATCACTACAATATTGCAGAGTAGAACATTTTACAATAACTGCAATGTTGCAGAGTGGAAAATTGTACAATCATTACAATTTCCACCTCCCCCCCTCCCCCCCCAAAAAAAGCCGGTCGATGCCGGTTTGCACTCAGGTCCCTGGTTTGTCCAATGGGCGTAGTAAAAAGATGCAGTGTCAACCGACCCTCAGGAACGGACGACCATCACAAAGAGAGCAATTTACACCGCTGGTTGTCTCTGCCAAGCTTAGCGCAAATTTACAAAACAGCTATGGTAGCCAATTAGAGCGGCTTACACGGCAGTGATTGTGACAATTACTAAAAATCCACGAATAAATGTCGATACAAACCTCACAACAAAGACAATTATTGACAAAAATAATAATAGTAGCCGATAACATATATTTGTGCTCTACTGGTATTGTTCTAAACTTACATGAACTGTGCAGTCTAGAGCTGTGGAGTAACAGGTTTTATGTTAATGTCAGTGGAATTAGATTGCAATTAGATACTGGACATAGTATGGCGAATTAGTGGCTGAACGTTTTAGCTTTATGAGAAATCTGTGTATTTTCGTTGCACTGGTTTATACTATGATAGCTTGTAGGCCTAGCCATAAACGATGACATCGGTCTTGTGATTTATTTATTTTTTATATTCCTTTTAGAGTTAGCAAGTGCACTAAGAATACATCCCGTCAATTTGCTGATCGTCTCCATCGTTAAAGAACCATCCAGTGCATCGATTCTTGTTACCTCCCCTGTCCCGACAAGACCTGGATCCTGCTACAGTCTGTCAAAAAATTATGCTGTTTCGATTGCTTCGGGTTGGAAGAGGGGGGAATTCTCATTTCGGAAGCATTGCTATGTTATAAACACTTTTGCATTTTGCATGGATGGGGATCCCTTCAGTCTAGTTAGTAGTTCTGTATTTGTTACTTTGATGCACAACAGTCTTATTTTCACTTTACCGGCATGGATGGGGATCCCTTCAGTCTAGTTAGTAGTTCTGTATTTGTTACTTTGATGCACAACAGTCTTATTTTCACTTTACCGGCATGGATGGGGATCCCTTCAGTCTAGTTAGTAGTTCTGTATTTGTTACTTTGATGCACAACAGTCTTATTTTCACTTTACCGGCAAAACTCAGGTCAAGTCATTGACGAATGGGCATCATAATGTGGCCATACTGATTATACGTCCAGCTGTCTGCTCAACACAGATATATAAACAGTAAGGAGAGGAAACGACTTGTACAGCAACGGCGATGGAGACAACTCATTATGACATAATAGGGTAAAAACTATCGACTGCATGTGGGTTAAAGCATTAACATGTCCACCACGCCTTAATTTGTCTAATGCCGGCGTAAAGTCATAGATGGCTGTGATATGCATTGAGATATATTCCATTTCCTGGTAAATGTCAATACATGTATATCGCAATGTTTCTTGGTTTCACAGAGTAAACGTAGTCTAACCAGTCAGCGTGTCGATCGCCATAGCAAATGTCATGTTCGCGAATGTATCATTTGATGCTTACCTAGTGGCACAGTTAAGGTGTAAATGATGTTGTTGCAGCTTTCAGGTATCCATATTTAATGTTTGTTCATCGTAGCAGAAAATAGCACTGCCTTGGCAGCACACATGACCTTGAACTACTCTCCCCATTCAAGAATAAGCACTAGATGTACAGTTTTGTGATATATGTTAAACAAAAACATTTCATTTTACGGCTAAAGAATTGTGTGCCGTAAACCACATGAGTTTTTCTTCATTCAAGGCTAGCGTATTGAAAACAGGTTGATGTAACACTATAACTTACTCAAACACATCGGTCACTGGTTGTTCGTCTTTTGTAGACAAGCAGTTTTATTTTTCGGGTACATATGTGTGGACTGTATAGAAAATGTAGACTTGTCTTTGAGTTATACAATTTGAGGTTTCCTTATTGGTTGATCAGTGACATACTGTGCTAAATTCTAAACAACTATGATCAATGGCACAGTATGCTAATTTCAAGATGTTTAGCTGTGTACTACACATGCCATATACAATCTTTCTCGTCATTATTAACTATATCTATACAATGGTGATGATATACTGTAAATATTTGCATGAAGGCTTCTGTGACGTGAACACGTTAAAAACCCTTCTTGTTCAGCTATATGTCATTTGATGCCTATAAAACCAAATCCTCTTTCGTTCTCGCCGTTACTTTTCTTTAAAGGATACATAAAAGGAACTCTAAAACAAAGATTATGTTTCTTTGCCAGATGAAGAAAAATTATACCCGGAAAAGTTTGCAAAAAAATTACGTTTTGAGGGTATTTTCATACCTGTTGATTACCCTCTATATTATGCATATTCTCCGTCAACGGTGTCATTTTTTCCGAAATCACATCATCGTTGATCTTGCTCGAAGTCGGTAAACACCCCCACAATGCCTCTAGCGATATGAACCATATGGCTACAGTGTGGGGAAGATGACATGTACACAGATACTGGATGGCTTCTGTGGTCCATCTAAGTCCAACTAATTGCCCGTACACCACCCCCATTGAGTTTGTCTCCACTGAGTTCTTTTTACAGAGTGATCATGGTTGACGTGACCGCTGCAAGCCACTTATTTTCCGGACTGACCCGCTGGGGCCTTAAGAAAACTGTACTTTGAAGCCATTGATACCACACAAAGCAAAAAGTTTGTTTGCACTGTTATATGTTTTTGCACATCATTATCTGCACAAGAAGAAATAAAGCCAAAGTGTTTCATTATCATTCTAACACCCACACATACCTCCTCCAGAATATTTTTCATTTTCATTATAATGCTTTTATTTTTACCTTTTACGAGATTCCTAGTTGAGCTACATATAACTCATGCAAATAGAAAACATACGCGAGCGCCAAGCATTGTTTAAAATATCAGGCGTTAGCATTGATCCGTATGAAATATCTAATATATGAATGTAATAACAGCAAAAATAGGATATGAATCAAATAAACGCTCAAAACTGACAGTGATTTCAATCACACTTATCTGCAAATTGTTTGTATTCAATAACGGTTAATGTCAACGACAATCTGATCCAATTGCTCAGTTTAACAAATCTCTCAATAGCCATATAATTGACCAAATCTCGGCAATGAGGATTCCGCAAATGGCGAAGAGAGGTCATCAAATCTCGACGTCAGTTCCCGAATACCCTTTCTCCGGTGTAACCAACTCTACTTAGATCGGCTTTCCTCTGGCGGCTTAAACTCGGAAATGTCTTTTATGGAATGGACGGAAATTGAAGGATTTGACAGGGATGCCGGCACCTGGAGACTATCCTCGGATTGATTAGGAGTCTGTTGAAAAGTCTAGACTATATCATTTTCACTGCGCTGATTCCCGGATCGAATTCACGGGGGATCCATTTCCGTCCGTTTTCCAACGACCGGGCAGCTCCTGTTAATCCCAGCGGGACATTACCGCGAAGTCTCGATAGTTTCAAGCGCTCACCAATACACAATTAATGACGCCTCATTGTGAACCGTTAGACGTACCGTTCTACTGGAGGCATTGTCACAACGAGAAAAGGTTTCCAACAGAAGGCCCGAAGATAAAGACATTTCGTGAACTGTCGAACTGCGCCTGATTAACCCTGCCAAAGTGAGACGACCAGAGCAGATTGGCAAGGGGAACAACTGTCGAATGCGTGTGTCACACGGCTGACCATATCATACCTAGTGTAAAAGCCACCAACAGCATGCCATTCACAACCTAAAAGATTAATACCCGCAAAAGTGAAAAAAAAATACATTAACTGCTCATAGATATATATATATATATATATATATATATATATATATATATATATATATATATATATATATATATGCTTAAATGGCTGTCAAATGATCTATCGTTCCATGTGTGGAAGACTTGTTTGCATGAAATACCACATTATCATGTGTATTTACAATACGTGTGTGTAATTAATGTTTGTTTGAATTTAAACAAATTCAAGTAGTCAAACGAAATTTAGCATTTATTATTACGTTCCAGAATAATGCGATAATATTTCTCTTATACGACAGCTATCAAGTGAAAGTAACGAGACAGACCTTGGATAAAACCAATTGTCTGCAATATTCGGAAATGACGTCATCGATGAATATATTGGGAACACGCGATCAGCATAGCGCCCTTCAATTTGGGTTCCTCCCAGATTTGCTCGGGGTGGGGGGGGGGGGGGGGGAGACAAATACTGCACCGATGGGTTAAAAGGGGATTGATAAAGAAAACATACCTTTTAGCGCAGTGCATGTGTGGGTGATTTTGCCGATGGTAACTAGCCTGTTACCTACGCAGTGTCCTCCCTTGTGCTCATATGTTTTATCAGTTCCCTCGAGACTGACACAGAAGATGATGCATTTTTTTTACCTCATCGGTTTGTTTTAGAGTGTCACATTAACCAACAAGACTTTCAGAGGAAAACCTGAGGACAGCTCCATATGAGATTCGGCCAGGCCTAATTTAAGATCTCATTAGCTTCGGCATGCGACATGCTCTCAGTAACTCCAGGAAGTAAGGTTAGCTTTTTTCCAATGATCTTTGCTGAGGGACAAACTTGCCGGAAAAAACTCAGCCTAATTATATTAGGTGAGTCTCACATGCATCAGCTATTCCCGAACGGGAGACAAGGTAGTGTTCCTGCTGGAACCCATTATTATCTCACCTAACAGTTAACTGCGATTAACTGCGAACCACTGTCTAATGTATTATATATCCCGGCTACGACACAATCTCCATGATCAGCCACAAAGTTGCATCCAATGATTGGGCTTGTGCTAGATTGATAGTTCTATACATGCCATGATTTTTCTTCTGACAGCCATTAATTTTGTTTACTATTCCTGTTCGGTAACATTTAAAATAATCAGATGGTACATCTATGTAGAAAAGACAGTAAGAGAACTCACGAAATGCCTGATTCGGAGCTGCTTCTCTGAAACGTCTTCAGTCATATTTTTGAGTTCTTACCCATCAAACACTTTAACCTGACACAAACCCGTGTGGGCATTTAAAATGTACAAAAGACCCAAATTATACAACTAAGAAGGATGTTATTGTTCTTATCATCAGATGGTATGTGGGTTGATCAAGATGGCTTCGTGGTGTACGTATCCATGTCATGACAAACAGATATCAGTTACAAAAGTGCAACTGAGACCAGATGTTTGAAGCTATCAAACACCAGAGGTTGTATTTTTGCCATTATTTTCCCTTATATTTATTATTATTTAAGTCCATATTTTTAAGTGCAGCGAATGCCAATATGTTCTTTATTTCTTTATTTTTTATTTATATATGTATTTGACTGGTGTTTTACCTCGTATTTTTGTTTATTAATATCAGAAATATCAGTAATTAAGAATAACTTAAATACAATGACAAAGATGACCAATCATTGATTAGATAAATGTGCTTGGCACCAGAAGTTACAATGCATGCATGTAGATTTTACTAACAACAGAAGGGGTATGGAATTTAGAAAAAAAATCGATAATGTATATACTCGACGGAGCGTCTGACTTGAGGGAAAAACACAACCACAGCATGTTGTGAAGGGGAGAAATGAAGGGTAATAGGTTCAGACGGGATTTCCTTATCAGTACTTCATCCTCCTACCCACGCAAAGCAAGAGATTTTCAGTCCACTATCAAAAACATCCACTCGGCTGGTAAATTGTAGTCTAAACCTATCATGTATCATGATTTTAGACAAAACTTAGAACATGAAAACTTTTACTTTGAGAATATGGAGAAAATTTAGTATAAAAAGAAGAGATATGAAAGTTTTCATTAACTCGATGTGACCTCGAGAGCGCATGCCTGTGGCACAGATATATGCACAAGTCTTCCACTTCGTACAACGGGGACAATGCCTTGCACTTGTGTCGTATCTCGCAATGGTGAACAATCGCTAAAAACTAGCTGGGGAATCGAATCGAGATTCGTTTTATTTATTTATTTGATTGGTGTTCTCCGCCGTACTCAAGAATATTTCACTTATACGACGGCGGACAGCATTATAGTGGGGGGAAACCGGGCAGAGCCCGATGGAAACCCACGACCACCCGCAGGTTGGTCTGGAGCTGGAGAATCGAGATTCGAATCAGCTCCAGTGACCAGTGTGTAATGGATTGGTGCATATTACATCCTCAGGTTATGTGCAAAGTCTCATCAATATTCGTGCTTAATTTTTCTTATGTTAATTATGTTAATGAGAATGAGAGGTTAACAAGTTGTTGAGAGACATTTGACAATAATGAAGAATGTTCTAAAACGTTTCTAATCCGGATAACTACCAAATCTTAATAAATTGGTGCTTGGCTCAAGGTCAAGTTGTGAAAATGAATTTAGGAAAATTACTGTTAAAAAGTGAATATTATATAGTCACCTATGAACATAGACCCAGTACATGTACATAGTTTATAGACCATTGTCATTCATATCTCAAAATCAAAATCATGCGTAAGAAGTAGTCTCTGTACATGTATTCCCTACTACTTGAGGACCGAATAATGAAGAGATAAAGCCATAAACATAGGTTTTAAAGCCTTTGGAGGGTTCCTTGTGAGGTCATTCGTCCACAAGAGGTATGTCTACATGCACAGGGTATTGTCCAGTGGCTCTCGGAGTCCAATTAAAACAAAGTGGTTAGTCGAAAAAAAATAAACTGTTAGCATTAAGTAGTATGGCGGTAAATATATATTTATTTATTACCTTCATCCAAAGAATTTATGCCATGCATTTGTTTGTCCGTCTGTCTGTCAACCACTTTACGGAAATGTAGTGCGTTGGGTGAACCAATGCATTCAATTTTTCGTAATGTAAAAAGAATATAATTCGATAGACGCTTATGGGGAATATGAAGAAGTGCTGTTTGGCTCGAATATCATTGAAATATTTCTTATAATCGCACTGGAAGCATTGAATAACGCATCAAAATTGTTTTTGATAAAAAATTCTGAGGCGACAATGTATTCTAAACACGAAAACTAAGGCTATATTCATTGGATTCAAAGTTTTACCTGTGGGTGCACATTCCTGTATGGTGAAGATTAAGACGTAAAACAGTGTCAAGGTAAAGAGAATTCTATACATAGGACTGTGTGGGTTGTTAATTTAGTTAATTGGTAATTTGTAACTAGTGATCGTTTCTTCCGCCCTGGTCCAGAGCATGAGAAATTGATGTTAATTGTGAACTCCATGCCATTAAAATTGCAACAGTTGTTGAGGAAACTGGTGGGCGTCCGCCCTAGTAGGATAAGATCTCCAGACGTTTCCGTGTTTAAACTATGAACAAGAGTCATTCAACATCCTGGTGGACTACGTACTAATCATATGAAACTGCACCAAAGACTTTTTTGGTACAGCGTAAGGCTAAATACTACAAAACATCGTGAATGCTGATCCTTCTGAAATGACATATATTCATCTGAGCAAAGAATGACTAAATGATCATGGCTCAACGCCATGTCTGCAATATTTCAGCCATATTCTGAGAATAGGCAATATCCATCTTGACATTTGCGTTGAAACGTAAACCGACTTTCAAAGTGTTAATAAGAGAAACATATTTATATGCATGTATGCAAGCAACATGCTTTCGGCATCTGTGATCAAAACCATAATGGCCTCCGTGACCGAGAGGGTCAATAATGGCGAAATAACCCAGGGGTCTCTCACCAATGCGTTGGCTCTAAGTTCAAGTTCAGCTCATGCTGGCTTCCTCTCCAGTCGTACGTAGGAAGGTGACTGAGCAACTGATGGTCGTGGGTTTTCCCCCGGGTTCTGCCCGGTTTCCTCCCACCATAAAGCTTGCCGCCGTCGCATAAGTGAAATATTCTTTAGTACGGCATAAAAACACCAATGAAATAAATAAATGAATCAAACCGAAGATGGCGCGTGATCTGCGCAGAAAGCGGGTGTGAATGATTTGTGAATAACCCTTGTTTAGACTTAGGGACGTAAGAACACATGTATGCCTCAGTGAAGCGTTTGAGGTGTAGGAATTTGAAATAGAAGTCATTATTATGTGCCAGTTTCCTTCTGTTTACTTTGATTGAATACAAGTTCAATTCTTTTTATCTGAACAACTGATATATCATAAATGTAGATGTCAACGTTCGTACAGCAGTCAAACAATCTGGTCATTTCAGATCATCAGGCGCATGACCAATTTCCAATAAGCTACAAAGAACTGAGAAAGCATTTGTGAGAGGGGACAGGATAGGCTGGAATTCAATGTTATTGTCAAATACAAAACCCTACAATAAATGAACAGCATGATATTCGATGGGAAATTTAACGGACATTTGAGGCGTGAAGCCTATTTTCCAAGAAAAGACGGAACCTAGATTTTCCAAATTTACTGATGACGTCTACATCTCCGTGACATCTATCTTATAAAAAGGGCATCATCCTGGGCAGTCTTAATGAACTTATGCCACATCATCTGGCATTGAGGGAATCAATTATTCGCCCAGCAGATTAAATTGATGGATAAGCCAGGAAGAAAGTCGCAGGGGATTTATGTTGTAGACGAAGATTGGCATTTTGCGAATGCGTTGTTGAATACACTGTTAATTACATTTTGGTAAACTCCGTGAAGTAGGTTAAATCCCTGGGTAATTGTTGGCCTGTTGATCTGAATTGATCGTGGGACCAAAGGCAGAAATAAATCAAGCTCTGCTGATGTTCCAAATGGACCGCGTTATGTTGCGTATATAAATTAGACGGGTCTCACCTCACGCCAGTGCTCCGCTGTGTGAGGCATTCGATACACTATGACCCTCAGTGCTTTAGCATGAGCAGACGCGTCGCTCATAACATCAGGATGTGGGGTAAAGAAGCGGGTGGGTGGGTGTTAGAGGCAGATGGGTCATTCAAGGAGACAGTTTGTAAATATCCATCAACAGCACCGTCTACTAGTTGTAGATAAATGTCGAGAATATATCTATTTTGCCATCAACTTTTTATCAACATCTGGATTTACTATCTAAGATCTCTCTTCTGACGTCAAATCCGGAGTGCCATGATTCCTTGCCGTTATCTCGACGACAACGTTTTCCGTCCACATTTTCCACGGAAATTGTTGTTGTTATATCAGTGATTCCGTGAACAAAAAGAAGCAGAGAAGCAGGTGTACCCAGACTCATTTCAATGCAATGAGCATTGCATCCACACCCACCCACTTTCACCCACACGCACGCACTCAGCATCACCCCACACTCACGTTCACGCACGTGACGCACCCTCTCAGTTCAATACCTACACTCACAGACACCCGTACACCCGCACACTCGTCATCACACCCAAACTATGAATTTACTGTCCAGTAGCTAATGTCTTTGTGAATTAAGCTACAGCATGATTCAAAGAGATTGTTTAATTTTTGGCTGGTTAGCATAAATAGGCAGCCAAAAAGCAGTGGTGGTAAACCATATATGGTTTTATATTTCCAGACGTGGATAACTTATTATCACAAGGCTCATCTTAACGGATTTATCATGCACCACGGTGTGTTCACGGAGATTTTTGACGGACATTCGCTGGTGACTGAAGACACAGTATGTACCGCACTTTTTCCACACGGCTGCAATATGTACCATACTTTTATCCACTCAGCTGTAGTTACTCAGCATTAATCAGTTTTAAATCTTATTTATTGGTCACTAGGAAATAATGTTTCGTGAATATAACGAAATTCAATTTCATTCATGGATGGTGTTTTGTGTGTATGTGGGAACGTCATACAACGATGACGTACGTAATGTGGGATTTTATTTGTACCAGAGTTTTTTGTACACATATATCTTTGTGATTGACATGGAAACGTATACACACTAATGTAATAGTGTTGGCCATTCTGACAAGGGTAATAAAATCTGATATTACAACAATCATCATTATGACCGGTATAGGGAAATCCAATACTAGTTCGGTGTATTTAACGCCATGATGATATAAGACTATTCGGCATGTCACGTCAGGAAAATCGCGTTGACTGCTGTGCATGCGCTATATGCAAACCATCAAATAGAAATAAGTATAAAATTGTTAATATTACCCAACCCTTTTAAGGATGTAAGCTAGGACTCGTTACAAATGACAAGTTATTATATTCCACGATAAAAAGACCAGTGACGGGAGTTCAGTATGTATTAACACAGGACTCCTGCGCACTGTTGGAAGTTCAGTATGTATTACCACATGACTCCTGCGCACTGTTGGAAGTTCAGTATGTATTACCACATGACTCCTGCGCACTGTTGGAAGTTCAGTATGTATTAACACAGGACTCCTGCGCACTGTTGGAAGTTCAGTATGTATTAACACAGGGCTCCTGCGCACTGTTGGAAGTTCAGTATGTATTACCACATGACTCCTGCTCACTGTTGGAAGTTCAGTATGTATTACCACATGACTCCTGCGCACTGTTGGAAGTTCAGTATGTATTAAAACAGGGCTTCTTCGCTTTTGGATTCCGATCAAATCGACCACAACAGTTTTCTGCTTTATTAATTTTACTAAATTTACCGAATGTGTAAATTGTTAAAGGGCAAATCATTCCACGTGAAAGTTGATAAACATACATCTTTTACCTCTGGTGTTGTCTGTCATATAAGCCCACTGTTCCTACAAGCTTATCACCTGGTTTAAATGGACGTTGGTATATGCAACAAGTTAGGTCAGCACTTAGGTCAATCTGGGTCTTGCACCTTAGCTAACAAGCATCATTGTTGTTGAACATAGCCTCAGGAAAGCAAATTAACATCGGGAATCAGACCCACTTAATTTTTAATTATCCAGAACTGTTGTACTTTATGGCGTGATTACATTACTAATTGTTTGTTCCATACCTGTATATGGTCATTGTGGAAGGCTCAGCAGAATACAGAGACTGGACTGTAAGAAATCAAGCCGGTGTAAATATTCGCGTGGCGTCACGTGATCCTCCTACCAGACTGAATGCATGGGGAATAACTGATGTCAGGTGCATTTAGTCAGCCTTATCCCTTGATCCATAATGTTACAATGCATATTCTGCTAACTCAAACTATATTAACTGCGTTCATCTGTTGTTTAGCAAAGTATTGTGTGCCTCTGTGACTTATGTGTACGTCTGTGTGCCTGGACCGGCACCATGTGGACGCCTGCATGCTTTTCCGAACACATGTTGACGTACATGTATGTGTGCCCTTCCGGCCCCACCGATGTGTGCCTCATCGTGCATCATGGGACACTTGTATGTCTCAGCGGGCGTAATGTTGCGTCATATGGTTCAGTAAAAACAACTTCAGATTGGGCTTGCCAAATATGTGAAGTAAAGTAAAGTAATATTACGATTTCGCTCCTTTCTCAAATCGGCAAAAATTATTGACATAGACTCATCGATGTTTTCAGAAAACAAAGCAAAGCATAACAAAAACATAAATCATTTGCAACAGGTGTCCTAAAACATTGCGATAATTGTCTCCAGAGAAAGTTTTTGTCGGTACCAGTACCGGTATTACTGCTGATTGAAAAAAGCTTACTTTTTACATTGATTAACTGACCAGGTGGTTAATATCTCGTCACAATTTATTTTATGTGAATGTTAATAACGCCGTGGAAAGCAAATGTTTTCATCCTAAAAGCTAAACGTTGGTTGTGGTGCACAGTTTTTGGCCACGTCCTGCATCTTTTGTGAGATGTTCTTTACATCGTTAAAGTACAGTAGTGATTACGTTTAAATCTGATCAAGACATGGCGAAGCTGCTCTTTGTTGGTTAAGGTACGATTAATTAGAATAAGCAGGAAAGTCCAAAATAGGATACCATTGTTCGAAAGATCCCTAAAGATTTGCCTCTTTTTTGAGGTTTTGGAAGCGAAAGTAGTGTGCTTTTTACCAGTTAATCAAGCAATTATGTCACTTAGTATGCCATTGGCTCGTTATAACGGCTTACTCAGAAATCTGTTAATTATATAACAGCGTTTAGATCTTGAGAATGATCTTGAGTTTAGATCGAGAAAAAACTTGAGAAAAAGCAAGGAATATGTTAAATCGTACTTCACCATATTGGATATCTGATGATGCAAAGACGTCTGTTCGGCTGACGTAAGCTGAGAAGCCATTTGAATCCACTAATTGGATGTTTCCAGCTGTCAAATGAACAAGTGCATAAAAATGTGCGCCTTTCATATTCGTGCTTAAATTGCCATTCGTTAGATACTTTTTTACATGGTTTTCAGTTGAAACATATCAGGGAAAACAAATCTGACGCATTTCAGTTGTCATTTGTCAGATGTCATAATTCCCAGATATATCTGAGTACTGTATTCACAAGCCATCAATATGCAAATCATTGTTCACTTTGTGATTTTTCCGTCCTCCTGAAGCCCATCAACGAAGTCAAAATCTTTAGTCTGGCATGTAATTTTCTTTTAAAAGAACTCTGAGCTGTGGCCCTCTGCTCTGTTTTTTTGTTATCACAAATGAAACTATTAATTAACTAATCAATTAATCAATAAATCATCTCACCACTTCTTTATCAATAGCTAATGTTTTCATACTACATGCAGTGTCCTTGTTCCATGACTTGCTGAATAGAAATAATCCATCAATTTCATCTGTTAACATAGAAGATCCCATTCAACCAGTGGGAGAATACACGCGATGTCCGTGGACTAAGAAGCCCGAGTCTTCTTAGAGCCTGCTAATGTTTAAACGCGCTATTCTTCCAGTCGGTCGATCTATGACAATACCATTTCGCAGGGCAGGTTCACCAAGAGCATGCTCTGATAATGCCGTTTTGCGACTTTCGCAGTCTAGAAACATTTTTGTTGATAGATATTGTCTATTCTGTCTATGTGAAAATGCAGGTAATGTTACTTTTTTGTTTTTGGTTTATCACTGTATATTTGGGTTACGAGCTCAGCAGGAAGTTTCGTGTATGTTCAATACGCATTGAAATATTTTCTCAATATCATGTTTTTATTCATGTCTAATTTATGTGAAAAAGACATGCCCCGCATGCTAATAACACGTTCATATCGGACTGATGTCACTGTAGTTGGTATATTAACACATGCAATGGGTCCTTATTAGTACGCGCACACGTGATGAAAACATCTGTCAGTTCTATTTTCATACGATGCCACTCACTGGTGTTTTTTTCTCCACGGATTTGACAATTTTGAAAGGAAACAATATACAGAAAGATCTGTTTGTAATATCAAGTAATTATTAATAACGGTACCTCAAGGATATAACATACCAGCCACTGCTCAGACAGCTGGTTTCCGGCATGGACAATCGCTTGTTCAGGGCTACTGGAAGCCGTGAGAACAGCCTGTACATCATTTGTTATGCATCAGCAGTAAACATGGCATTGAAGAGGTTTATATTCATAGTTCAAATGCTCTCCATGATTGATTTATAAAATTGTGTAATGCTATAGACTACGAGTTTGAAAGAAATACTTTTAAAGTATAAGAAAATCCATTTGTGGAAACGTATACTTCAAATCTCGCCAAATTGCTACAGCAAATATCGCTGGTGGCTGCTACAACTGATTAATTGACTGACCGGTCGGTCGCCTTTATCATCGTTTTAGCTGTCATCACTTAGTACACATTCGGGTCTCTGCTCCTGTCAAGACGAAATGTATTGTCTCTGGCTCAAGATGAATGGTATGGTACCCTGTGAGGGCTAGCCATCCCACTGAGACTTAGCAGCGTTTGTATACCATCAATAACCGATGACACGCCGAATGTCACGCAGTTTATCTTAGACTCGCCGTTCCAGCCAGTGTGCTAAATGGAAGGGACGTACTTAATTCTGTAGGATACATTGCCTTTGTATATTGTACAATACATTTAGAGGTAGGTTTGCAGCGGTTAGCCAGCTTTTAAATACTCACGCAGAAGTCACCCTGGAATTAGTTTTTCTACGAAACATATGCAAATCGCTTTCCTTCATTCTTGTTCAGCTGACAAGATTTTGTTCTATGAGTGTGAAACTTATTGTTTGTTTGCTATTTTGTTTTCACCACATACAAAATATAACTAAGTTAGTGAGACAAAAATATCCACTCACGTGCTATATTTTTTTACGTAGTACTAGTATAGTTATCATCAACTGGTCTTGTTATAATGACGGGTGTTCTGAAATCATTTTCATTTTTTACATATCATTCAAACCACACAAGAGTGACATTTTGGGGAACTGTGGGAATTACTGTGATATACTGTAGCAGTGATCGGAATAGCCAGCCACGATCTTTTGCGGGGACATGCGTGCCGATTATAACACTGTGTCTGCGGATGCAAAGAAAATTGTCTCGAAATTTGTTTTTGTACTACTGGCAAGTTCAAGAGCGTCCAAGTATGGACCTCGTGTCAAACGCGGGACAATTGATCTTGCGTTGTGGTCGAATGCTAGCATAGAATGTCTGGTTCAACGCCTATGTTTCGAGTTATTCTCAGATTGTAGCTTGCCTGACTGTTATTTTGCTAAAATATCTGAGGAAAAAAGACTATAGTTTTTCTCTGCATATTTTATTTCAAGATGACCTCTTATGCGCATTACAGATGTCCTGTGAGACATACATGTAAGTAAGGGAAGTTGTTTTAATATCTGAGACGTGCCCTAGAGATCATTATTTGTTATTGCAGAATTAGACCAGCAGTAAGATAACCGTTAATAATTCTAATATGTGTGCATGTCTTTCCCAGAACACCTTATGTTCCAATCATATTACCGACCCCGACAGCGTAGTCGGTAGAGCGTCCCCTTCGGGGCGGGTTAAATTCAGGGTCGGGTCACATTTATGACCTTTAAAAGAGAAAGTTGTAGCTTCCTCGCTTGGCGTTCAGCATTAAGATATAGTGCAACCCGTAAGGCAGCTTACTTGCCTTCGGTAAGTCGTCTTCATGAAGCAGCACTAGATAAAAGAACGGTGGAAATCCGCCCTGCAACAAGGATGCTCATTACATACACTCAAAGGATTTCGTCGTTATATGACGTTAAATCCCAAGCACTCACTCTATCATATTATTGCAATGCTTGCACACCATCCTAGTATTTTTCATTACTTAAAACTGATATCTTGTTCTTACCAACATTCGGCTTATATAATCGTTGCATCCTGTATTTTTCCTCGCCATAATATAAATCAAGTGATAAAAAAGGTAGTTTCCAACATGTGATTTTTGGTTAGTGCTCTGCGTTTCTGACAAGTCATTGAGGACATGAAACGTCGTCCTGAGAAGAAGGGATGAGCAGACGGTCTTAGATTAGATACCCTATCTGGATCCCAGGGCGACATATACACAACCATCTAGTATTCCAAGTTAATGAAATCTGTCAATTGTCAGCATTTCGTATTATGTCAACTGTCTCGTATTTTTGCAGTACTTCAAAGCCACCGAAATTAGAATCAAATTGCGGCTGTGATCAAAGGAGTTTTGTGAGAGCAGAACGTGAAATTCCATCAACTCATATTGAAATTACTCGTGGCATGTGAAAATCGACAAATAAATGGGCACATAAAATAAACCTGGGCCTTTAAACTTCAGTGTGACGTTATTATGTTTTAGATTCAATTAATTTTCATAATTCACTCTGATTTGCTTTGTGCCAAAAGGAAATTATTCAAAAGCATTTATGTGTTTTGCTATTTTCTTTTTTAGATAATACAAAGAATTCTTTGTGGGAAGAAAATGACATATTATTTTTTTAAAATAAAACCAAGTCAATCAGTGCATGTCCAGTTTTACTTTTTGACAGCTGCACATGTTTCTAGAAGGAATAATGGAAGGAAGTGTCCTAACGGAACCCGTTAATCCGACAGTTCTGTCTTAACACCTAAAGCATACAACCCAGGAGGGGTTAGACTGGCATATATGGCAAAGCCCATTTGGTGGGTGGTTTGGGTTTGCCTTGTTTACCCCCACTCATAAAATTTACCTTTCATAATAAAATTCTATTGAATATGCTCTAAGTCGTTTATTACAATCATAAATGTATGTGGATGACACAGAATATCGCGTTTCCAATATGATGTCTTCAAACATAACATTTGCCTCTCAGATAGTTTAAGATCGAGTATAAGACAAATAAGACAACTGAAAGACCATTGACATAATTTAAGTAAGTCAAAGTCATTTTGAGAGGCAAAGGGAACACCCAAACAGAAACTTGAGAGCCACATTGAGAGCCATATAGGAATTGTTTACATCCAAGGGCGGGATTTCACTTTATGTCAGGCCTAGTTCTCCACAGAGTACACACAACAAATAAAACAGGCACAAATCTGCAAGCACATCTGAAATCCTGGTGTAAGCCATGGATTGAATGGATGACACGCGTCAATCGACCGAAATTATTAAAATAATGGCACCTAGGCGGTCATGTTATAATCATGGCAAATGGAGTCCGAGGATTCTATGTTGAAATGAGCCTTTGAATATCGTATCGGTGACCGCTTCCAGTTTCTTACTGAAAAGCAGGCTACACCTAAGAAGTTGATAAGGACTTAACCTGTAAACAATATCGTATCTCATGCGTGTTTAGCTGTAGGCTCAGGTCGATTCGATGTCGTCCGTAACTTGTTTTTTGTAACTAAGAACCCTATTTAGTGAACCCATGTCTGCCCACAAATTTCTATCCATGATCTGGCGGTCCACCATCAACTTCACCGTGGGTGAATGTTGTTCTTGTATTCATTTGCTCACGATGCCGTTTATCCCCAGACCTAGCGCATTTGTCCACTGTCGGCATCTTTAACATTATCAGAGTGTGTAACGGCAACTTTTGAACGACCATAAAATCAACCAATTGTGATCGTCGGGAGATAAATGTACCTTTAACGCCTGCGTAATGTGGTAAGCCCAGGAGAAGAATGATAATCCTTTGCACTTATTGTCAGTGATGAGTTTCCTGTCAGTGATTTACTGACAGAACACAGCCAATCAGCACACCTTGTGGCGAGTAATGAATGACTCTTGTATACATTACAGATGGCGCAACACTATTCTGAACATAACCCCAATCAGACTGTGTAGTGATATTGGCATATCGCCACGTGCTACAAACAATTCAAGCCACGAATAGGCAGTGGCTAATAAATAAAACAGCGCAAGTGGAACGGCAACTTAGCAACCGTCAGTACAACTCATAGGACAGATAAACATTTTGAGAATGAAAGTTTTGTAAACAGAAATGAGTGCTGGGACAATTATTTGTCTTTTGTCTTCACTTCAGGGCGTATTTTACTTTGGTAAAGAGGCTATAGAAAGTAATTCTATGCGCACAATGGTTAATGTCAGCTCTAAATGTGTTCTAAACATTATATAGAAATGTTTTGAAAGGCTGTTGTTTTCATGCCGGATATACCCTTATCAGTGAATACATAAGTGTCCATCGACTCGTGGAAAGTAATTTCCCGCGGTGTTTTCAGCGGAATAGCGCGGCATGTCTTCCCCCGAATGATATGAGAGAAGTCACTATTAAGTCCACATCGAATGGATCCTAGTATATCTTATCACAGATAGCACGGGAAAGAAACGTCAATTTTGTGTCCATTTGGTGAGGATTTATTGAGGTAGAATATGGTAATTATCAGTGAGTTATTCCTAAAAAACACCACTGAAAGCTTTACTATGTGATCGAGCTGGGAATCTGTCTCTTTGTCGCTCACACCCACGGAGCTGATATTCTTTAGCACGGGTAGAACAGTTTGAATCTTCCCGACAGCATTCGTCCGTGTAGGGATTCGCTTAACTCTATTTACGTAACTTTGAGCAAAACTTTGTGTCCCTTAATCATGGCATTGCCATAGAAACGTGAAATAAAATTTCGGAATTGCTATGTGGCAGCTTGGGTCAAATCTCAGCCTTCAAAGGCTTCTAATGAAGTGATACCCGGGTGAAGGAAATAAATGTTATTAATTTCTCACGACCCCAGAAATGTCAAACACATTGTAGTTTTTGGTTTCAAGATTATCTTTAAATTTGACAATATTACTTTCAGAACATATATTCAATAGCCTAATGTATTAGACTTCGCATCAAATCATTCCTACCAGATTATTATTATTATAATTTTCATCATTATTATTATTTTTATTATTATTATTTTCTAAATATAAATTGGCATAGAAGGTAATACTTTATGATGGTTGTTTCACAGATTATAGAGCAGTCATGATCATAGGTGGCGTGGATCGCACGGTATTTGTGACTCCCACCCTAAATTAACATGGTACTGACACTCTTCAATTCGCTGAGAATATTATGCGACAGCAGGATTCGAACTTTGATGAATCAGGGTATATTGATCTACAGCGGAAACTCTGGTCGTTCGGTGGCACTACTTTTCATCTTGAAAGCTCGCCGTCTTAACGGGTGGCATTCCCCAATAGTGTGTCTGTTGCCTACCTTAATTGGATTAATAGTACAATATAACAAAAGATTTTGTACAGCATGGAGAGTAAGACCAATGCAGCGACGACAGTGCGATAATTGGCAGTTGGTTACACGTCACCGGTGAAAATACGGTTTTTTGCCATTTTACCTCAGCAAGGGTTATAATCTAACTGTTCATGTAAATATAGTGTAAATATATATAGCTTATACAGAGGTAATTTACACGGCCTCTGACATAGCGAGTTGTCAGCTATATGTCATATATGGCTGGAATAAAATGAATCCCAAAGTTGTTTGAAAAAGCTGCACAAAATCTCTGTGGCTCTGCCCAAAAATTACAATTTCTCATAGCCATATCGCAGAATTTGAAATCAAAAGGTATTTGACGAGAGATGAACTTGGCATATATTTATTAGGGGTTTAAGCCTTTCAGGCTTTATGAAACTTTAATATGTCTGTATGACTTGATGTTGCGCATCGTAACTTTGGCGAAGATTTGGTCACGTGAGTTGGCGGCCATCTTGGATTTTGATAAAAACCTGAAAAAATCTTCTTCTCCAGTACGGCTTAAGCGACTGAGGTAAAATTTTAACTGAAGTTGCGCAAAGCATAGGCAGGCTAAATTTGAGAACGGGAACTTTCTGGGTTGAAAATTGCTTTAGCTTGCTTCTGGGAGAAAATGTCATGTGACACCAAATTTCGTTTATTGCTAATAATTTCTACACTGGTAAATAGTCCTATCTAATGCAGTTTTAGACGAGAATTCCAAAAATGCAGTTTTTGCAAAACAGGAGTGATGTCATCAAAACCCGATGTGCGTTTATCTCTTAAATCAATGAAGCTATAGAGATGCAATCTTAAGGTCTAACATCATCCCAAGGCACGCAGAAAACATTTACAAAACAGGAAGTGACGTCAGCAAACCGGCGGTTTGTACATACCAAAAATCAGCGTTTTAAAGTACATACCAAAAATCAGCGTTTTTAAATGTATCAAAATTGAAAAACTTCAACAGCTAAAAAAGGCTCAACAGAAATGCGTGAAACTTAGTTAGGTGATAGACACGGAGACGTGCTCTTACGAGTAAAGATTTGGGTGTCCGCAGTCGCGTGACCTAGCGACCATTCTGGGTTGAAGTTAAAACATTTAACAGTTATTTTATCAAAATGCCCGATTCACTTGAAATTTAGCACACATAACAAGTGTTCCTAGGAGGCTATTTGGCCAGAAAAAGAATGCTATGTATATGTAAATTTGGTTTTAACAGATACGTATGCAGTGACGTCATGTGAAAACGAAAAATTTGAATTTGTAGATGTTACCTGGCATAGTTTGACGTCCTGATCACGAATCCGGCCGATTATTTTTGTACTGCATTGTATATTTTTGTCGCAAACTGCGAACAAAACTCGAAAAAGCGCTATTTCTCCCATTATTGCGCCTCACGTGACAAAAAAGTAAACCTGTAAAGCTGAGGTATAAATGGCTATATATGTACTCTATGCATGTTGAAAACCGCTCACCTCAGTTAAAAAAGAGAAGACATGCACGCTTGCGAATATTTCCCAAAGGTCGATTGACTATATTTGGCACATCTACATACATATAGAATGCACTAATGTCAAGAATGTAGGCTTTCAAATTAAGTTGGTTATATATCTATGCATATACACCTTTTAGGTAACCGGAAGTGACACTGCACAGGCCGGCAATACCGGCTTGAGCCCAGGCATCGCTTCTTTGGCAGCTGTATTTTATTTTATTTTGATTGTGTTTTAGGCCGTTCTCAAGAATAGTTCACATATGTGACGGTGGCCATCATTATGGTGGGATGAAACAGGGCAGAGCCCGAATTTGGCATATATAGTTGTACTGAAGAGAATCCAGAACTTGCTCCTGAAAGCTGCAGAGTAGGGCAAAAAGTAAATAGAGGTGCCGGAAGGGAAGGAATAAAAACCTCACGAAATAGTAGGAAGAAAGAAAAGTCGATACAAAGTGAATGTCTATGTCCGTCCACTGATCTTTATGTCGGCCTGTCAGGCTAACGACGTTCATTCCATGAAAATATCGGCCTGTGGCATCTTCTTTGCGTTCATCAATCAGAGGACAGCGCTGTGTTACCCGATGGTGGTCTACTCTGACAGGGTTAGTCTGCTTACTTGGCCGCTGTATGGAAATGGGAGAGACACCGACCTTCCGATTGCACAGCTACGTTGTAATGGTAATGATGCCACCGAAAAACAGAAACCACAAATACCCTGGCACGACTTTAATTCACGTTTACTTGTGCTCCAGTCTTCCCACAATTAATACCAAGCTTCCTCAAAATCTTAAGATGCCTATAGAAGCATACACTACACTGGGTATATTTATCCTATGTTCCAATGAAAAGGTATTTTCTTGATTTTTTTATATTAACGACCGTTTTATTTTTCACCATTTAACATCATCACAGGATCGTTAAATTAAGTGGTAACTTTTGCCACATTCACCTCTTTGTATAGATCTGTTATCTACTTTGACATGTATATAGATTTACATTGTATTTATTTATTTATTGGATTGGTGTTTTACGCCGTACTCAAGAATATTTCACTTACACGACGGCGGCCAACATTATGGTGGAAGGAAACCGGGCAAAGCTCGAGGGAAACACACGACCATCCGCAGGTTGCTGGAAGACCTTCCCACTTACGGCCGGAGAGGAAGCCAGCATGGACTTACATTGTATGCCGGCACCCTTTTCTAAAACCACTCCAAGCAGAAAGTCGTATATGTAATGCAGGAAGAGTTAATAACTATGAGTATAGATAGCATGCTTAAAATTGTATTTCATTCTGAAAATCTGACACTAGTCTTTATTGTTTTGCCCGTTGTGTCAGGAGAAATTAACAAAAGGGAGGTTCCATTGTTTTTGACAAAGGTTTTAGTCTAACACGATCATGACATGTATAAAATACGCCGGCGTCCAGAAAAGTAAGAACTCACCACATTTTAAACAAACTGTGGTTAGATTTGTCTGTGATGAGTGTTGAGTGTCTTTTTGCAATAATGTATATCATCTCACGATTCACTACCATACTACGGTAATGTGTCTCTAGGAATATTATCACACATTTCATTATTCACCCCAAGTATTCAAGCATATTCATGTTATCTCTATCAAACCGAATAACATATTTTAAACATCATGTATGAAAATGGTTACAATGGAGACACAACAGGCACATTCCCTACCACCTTAAGCATTGTATTCCCTGCTGAGGTAAAGCGAGATAAGGTAAACACCATCAGCCAACAACTTGATCTAAACACCTGTTATGATTTGCGCCCTCTGTATGCACACGCATCCATCATCATCATACTTAACACATTTGATCCCTGGTAGAGAAAATGGTCAGAGCGGGTGTCTTGCTCCCTCTATTGATAAACGTTGTGTGTCTTCCTGTCTGCGTTTTAGGACATTCTCTACACCAACAAAGAAGAACAGCGCGCATTTTATCGGACCTAATTGTTACTGTGTATGTTCTAATGGTTTTGAAAGCCAGTTGCTCCAGACACGTTCAGGCTGCAACCATAAACCTAAAGTAGTTTGTTGTTTGCCAAGAGTCTGACAGAAGATGCAATCACCATTTATATGTTAGTGCGCTTTGATATAGCAATTACATTATACTAGGACTGAGATAGTGAAAATGTTAGACACACTCTTATGTCTTCAGGGAATCGACGGACAGTAGACAGTAAAATGATACAGGTGAAGGACAACACCCACGAAAGTCGTGTTTCAGCAGAAAGGATTGGTTTGCTGCCGATCCGTTTCGACAGAACAAGACTATCAATAAAGCGGCCAAGCTATGAGAATGCTTTAACATCCGCCAGAGACATGTGCATCCTGTGAACCCAGTGTTATCCAGGGGATCGCGTTTGATAGATCCTGGCTGGTCTGACTCACGTGAGCCATAGCTGTTTCAGATGCTTAGCGCCATTTCACCTCGACAGTCAGGCCTTTGACCAATGTAACAGTCGTACCTACAAATGCAGTTGTAGCTGAATGGGCTTTTAGGTACCTGTCCAAGGGCTTTACTCCGGGCCCTTTGGAGCCATAAACCTTAGCACCTTCACATCAATGAAACATTATCGAGTATGGCATTAACGCCAGCATTAAGTAAACAGCTAAACGACACTCACGTCTTTTGGGCTTTCATTGCAATCAAACATCAAGATGAAATACCATCCTCAGGCTGGCTTCCTTTCTGGCCGTACGTGGGAAGGTCTGGCCCGGTTTTCCTCCCGGGCTCTGCCCGGTTTCCTCCCACCATAATGCTGGTCGTCGTCGTATAAGTGAAATATTCTTGAGTACGGCGTAATACACCAATGAAATAAATAAATAAATCAAACCGAAGATGGCGTGCGATTTCCGCAAATAAATAAATAAATAAATTAATACCATCCTATAAACACTCAGCCTATGGTAAGAAATACCTTTACAGACACTTTTTGTGCTAAAGCAATTTCATTTCATCGTTTTTCAAAGCTAATAGGAGACTGTATATGTACCTTGTTTATTACTGAGTATTTGCCTTAATAACTTTATAAAAATGAAATCAGCTCTTTGAAATAATACAAACAGTCAAATTGTTTTACCTGTTTTTTGTACTTGGATGACATGTTTACCTTGTAATTTAAGCCATTGCCTTTTAAAAAAAATCCTATATCGGTCAAGGCCGTAAGTGGGAAGGTCTGGCAGCAACCTGCGGGCTGTTCCCGGTTTCCACCCACCATAATGCTGGCCGCCGTCGTATAAGTGAAATATTCTTGAGTACGGCGTAAAACACCAATCAAATAAATAAATAAATAAATATATCGGTCAAACTATGACACATGCAAATCCCACCATGACCGCTGGTGAAGAAAACGCTAAAAACCCGACTGGGTTTTCAATGGTTTATCATCACAGGCATGTTTTAAGCTGACATGTAGGCTCATCAAGGAAACGTGGGATTGTAATCATGGATGCCATCTTAATACCAGCTGCAAGGAAGTTCTTCTATGTTCAGCTGCCTCCTTGGTGATAAATTGATGACAAAGGTGCTTAAGACTATTAAAACAAGGCTTAAGCCTGAATAATAACTTCAGGGTGGCAGTTAGTTTAACGATGGCTCCTTCTCGCCTACTTTTTCTTCAGATTAATGATTTTTTTAATGTATTTGTTTTACCATATTCGCATGCTGTATAATCGAGGAATTGACTTTGGAACCATCGAAGCCCAAATCTTGATGGAAAGAAGAAAATTACCCTTTAGTTCCATACAGAATTTAACTTACTCTTTCAGGTAGAATTATCTTCCCCCAGTTAGAATGTCGCACACAAGTGGAAAGCAATGGTGGTCCATTAACAAATAATGTGCATTTGTGGTAACTTTAGAACACTCTCTTTTCCTATTCGATTTCTCGTTTTACCTTGTTTTGGGCACAATATAGTACTGTTTACAATTTCTATCTCGACGTTGAACTTTGATAGCTCTTCAGACAAATGTGTTAATTCTTGCCCAGTGACGTCTAATAAACTGCAATTAACATCACTGCATTTTTTTTACATAATTCTGCTGAAGCCAAGGTCCTAGGGGAGGAGTCATTTGCTACTGTTTAAGTATTTACATGAACAATTAGCACAAAACCCTGAGGAAAACTGACAAGAGACCGTACTTCACCGGTTACGTGTGGCTATTTGCCAGCTATACCAGCGTCGTCGTTGCTCTGGTTTCACTCACTATGCTGTACGTCCTTAAATGAGAATATTTCACTAATTTGTGGAAACCATGGAGAGATCCGAGCAATCCATCATACTACACCGAAGCTTCCTAACAAATGTTGAAATTCATCTTGGCAGATTACAAATGAGAGGCATTGATTGCTTATTCTAGTTTCAATAATAAAGCATTTAGATCGACAACATAACCGTTTTCCCAGTTTTCAAGCAATTGTTGCACATCTAGTGTACGAAGTTTACATTTTTAACATGTCGATGGTTCGCGTCGCCATGGGTCACACCTAGACGATATTTCATGCACTGAGTTAGCTTCGCCTATGTCAAGACGATCGATTTCTTTCAGTATTTAACGCCCCATCCCTTTATCTTTGAAAAAAGATTACTTACTGTTTATTGTCATTGGTTACAAAACGAGTGTTTTTGTGATTGTTATGCGGAATGCTTCAGTATTCTTACATGTATTTCCACGTCATATCGAAAGTTGTTTGTCAACAAGATTTGAAAATATCTTAATTGTTAGCGGATGGGATATGGTGGTATTGTCTTTCTGAAAGCGTGTAACTCGTGAATGCCAGCTTACGTAAAATGAGCCGAAGAATTTTGTTGTGGAGGGATGAGTGGTGGGCTACGATGGAAATTGAAGGGAGGGATGGCCGGTGGAAAGGGGTGGGGTCTTTGTCCAGATTTAATGTTTCCAGGCTTAATGATCGATAAACTTCCCAGCGAGAATATACTTTGTTGTGTGACTATGTACATGTAGTTAGATGTCTTAAAACAAGATACCTATAATGACTGAATTTTGTGAGCATACTAGCGCGAGGATAAATATTTATTTACGGAGAGGATCGAATAAAGACTGTAGGGGCCTCTGTGACTCAGTTGGTAAGCGCGCTAGCGCAGTGTAATGACCCAGGAGCCTCTCACCAATACGGTCGCTGTGAGTTCAAGTTCAGCTCATGCTGGCTTCATCTCCGGCCGTACGTGGGAAGGTCAGAAAGCAACCAGCGGATGGTCGTGGGTTTCCCCCGGGCTCTGCCCGGTTTCCTCCAACCATAATGTTGTCGCCGTCGTTTCAGTGAAATATTCTTGGGTATAGCGTAAAACACCAATTAAATAAATAGAAACTGTACACCGGCAATTCCTCTTGTTTTACATTGCCTCTAAATGCTGCAACACCAGGACTGACTGACATTTGCCTATGGCTTGAATGCAGAACTTGTACCGAGACTGTTTGATCAAGATTTTGAGCTACATAGATTAATACCAATGTGATTAAACGAGGGGAACATTATCATGACGAACATCGGCTGTTCAAAAGCAACTTTGTTAGCGTTATGGATGATTTCATGCACAGCAGGTGGTGTCATGTCGCCTAGAGGCAACCATAAAGTGATTGTGATATGTATAGATGTACCATGCTTGTAAATAATCTTGTTTTGAGATCAAAGGAACTTAATGGTCTTTTCATGTAGGTTTAGAAACATCCCCCATCGTTAGTTTTTGCACTGTTCTCGGAGTTAACGCATACATTTTTCTTCCACAGTGTTCTTACATTATATGCCATATTAAGGGATAAACGGATTTATTGATTGGAGGCTTGGTGATCAGATGGTTGCATCACTGTACAATGTAAACAATGACGCCATCGGTCAAAATGTAATCGTCACTTACCGTTTACCATTTACCAATTATCAAACAATTATGTGGTGTATTAAAATACAATTATCACCAAAAAGAAGAACTGACCAAAACGTGACCCTGCTTATAAACACCATGGCCTTAGGTCAGATTTTACTGTTGCTGTGAAATCAATGAGTATGTGTATCCTACTGTGTTGTACAGGTGTCAGTCTGAGTGGAACATGGCTTACTGTGCTATTATTGATTGTGACTCAGTATATGCCAGCAAAATAACTGATGATTGTATTAGGTGCAAATTGACATCGCATTTAGCTCAACTCCCGATAATTACGATTCTAAACTATACAGGCTGCCAGTCGTTTGTACACCGTAGCATTGCAGAGGAAAATTAATTCCGAATTTGTAATTGGATTTGATTTTAAGGAAAAAATGTAATAAACAAATGTTAAGGAAACAGCAGACGTAGACGACAACTAATACCGTAATGGGTAGCTGCAAAGAAGCCTGACTTGGCACTCCCGGGATTATCTTTACTCATGGCATGACATAGAAGTCTGTAGGATGACTTTAAAGTGTCAAGAGACACCTAATGTTACACACAGCCTGACATGATCGACAATTAACCAAGCTAAAAATATCCGGCAACGCCAAATACATGACAAGCACTGGAAAAGGTATAATTTAACCCTTGAACATTTCTGATCTGAGCAATTATATAGGTCAGCTGGATGGTATTGCTAGCTATTCAGAACGTTGACAACTTTTCGTGGTCTCGTACGTCCGCATCCGACGCTGAGGTAGCCAACGGGATGGCGGGTTCGCCTCGCAAAATCCAGGCGGATTTAGCTGACATCTTAAAATTGACAGCCTTCATGGTTTCAAGTACGGGTTGAAAACCGTAAAACTCGATGTCAGTAGGTTGTCAGGGAGCTACGCAAGGCGTCATGTCCGGTGTATAAGGCCTGTGTATCGGCGATGGAGCCAGTTTTAATGTAATCTTGTATATTAAAGTAAAAAAAAGCTAAAATATGAAGTAAGGTGCATCATAAAAACAACTGAAAACTATGCGTAAAAATACTTTCACTTACATTTTTTGAGATTGTTGAAAGGCATTCAAATATTTAAATACTGTGGTGGGTTTTATGAGCCATACTGACGTCAAATCACCTTTTTTCCTGATGTTCACCAGAAGGAAGGGATTTTTGAGAACATTATTTCAGTAATCTTTCACTCATTGGTAAAAAGATTTATTCCAACATTCAGTGTCGTGATTTGAGTTGGATAAACTTTTCGTGACTTCAGAGTTCCTAGCCTCTGATAGTATGGTCCATAAAGCCCACCTTAAAATTCAAATGTTTAAGCGCTTTTAACTCTTTTCACAAAAATCTATTAATCTAAATACAAGCATATTTTTGCATAGTTTTAAGTGGTCTACTTAGTGATGACTACTTCGATTTTTAGAGATGACAAATGTGATGTCAGCACAGCATTTTGAGTAACTTTAGACGTGTAATAAATTGCACTTAACATCACTGCATTGTTTTGTTTTTTTTACCAAATTCTTCTTAAGCGATGGTGCTAGGGAGCGTGTAATTTGCTCCCGTTTAAACATTTACGTGAATGGTAAGAATCAAACGTTAATTGAGGACAACTGACAAGATTTGATTTGTTTATTTATTTGATTGGTGTTTTTACGCCGTACTCAATATATTTCACTTATTCGATAGTGGTCAGCATTATGGTGGGAGAAAATCCGACAGAGCCCGGGGGGAAACCCACGACCATCCGCAGGTTGCTGGGAGACCTCCCTACGTACGGCCGGAGAGGAAGTCAGCATGAGCATGACTTGAGCTCACAGCGACCTCATCGGATGGAGGCTTCTGGGTCATTGCGCCGCGGTGGCGTGCTAACCCCTCGGCCATATAGGTCCCAAAATTGACAAGAGGCTCTGCATGTATTTGACTGTTTACGTGTGACCATTTGCCAGTTATCCCACTCTTGCTCCTTTGTAAGGCAAAGATAGCAGATGGAGTGCTTTTTACTATAGAAATTACAGCCTTTCTGAAGCAAAGGGTTTCCCGCTGAAATTGTTATTTGGACTCGTGTTATTATTTAACATTTGATTGGTTTATCCACGATGCCATTTTCGTTCTGTGACGCTGTTTGGGAACTGATGCCGAATTACGCTCACGCATTCATCAAGTGAGGTGTTCCATGAGTGCTAGTCATAATTTACCCAAAACTGTTTCAAAACTATATTAACCATTGCTGTAGTTTTGCTTGTACGAGGTATTTCTCCTCGGAAGCGTTTAATGAGAGTCGTATATATGTACTGGTAATCATTAGTTACCAATGAGCAGAATGACACAACACGACTCAGAGAGCGGACATAATAATACTTATAGTGCAGCTATGTAGGAAATTAAGAAATACCGACTCCACTTAAAAATATAACGACTCTTTGTTGTAAAGGTAATGCAATTGTATTAGGTTTATCTTACATTATATCCACTGTTAGGTACTTTACGTTTGCTCAAAAAGGAGATATGTTGGTCCAGGTTATCCATGTGTTTGTAAAAATTGGTTCGGTATGATGAGAATGTAGATGGATAATGTCGTTTACAAACGACGACACATACAAACTGAGATGTATAAAATCAAATGTAAGTGCCAGAGTATTTTATGAATACCAGGTAATAACAAAGCTATGGACAAAACAGTGATATGAGCAATGTGGACAAAGCAGCAATTCTTTCACAAATCGGACATCAGTCTAGGAAAAAGTTATATACTGTTACCAAAACCGCTTTCCTACGGACGGTCTTACCAAATGTTACATGCACACGCAAATTACGCCATTTGTCTATACATGTAGTGGGTTTTGTAACGTTACATATATTGTGCTAGGCTATCAGATAGGTGGAAATAATTGTGGTATCACAATTATTTCAGGTGTCAGGTGGCGCGATGTCGTGGTTGTTTTTAAAGGGTGCCAAAAACACAATGACATAGGTAAACAAACGGTTGATTGATGCCGTAAAATATAGCCTAAAGGCAGAAAAAAGTCTCATCACGTACCCTGCTTAGTTTAGACCCTTGAAGAAGACAACAATGCTCATGACTGTGACATATATCCGTTTAGAAATAGAAGTTATACGTTTAGATTTTTGGCCTCTGGTTGTTTTAGCAATTCAGGAGAAATTATATCCCTTAAGCCTCAGTTTGTTTACACAAAGAAAGGAATCCCTGAGGGGAGTAAAACTGTTACCATAGTTTACCAGATAACAAACAAAGGAATTCACAAAGGGAGTTAATCCTCGTGCAGTATGACATACAGTACCAATAAAGGGAAGATTTATCCAAGCGGATAGATTTAAATTGCTAGAAATACTTCCCTGTCCCTTAACTATATGTTAAATTTTCTGAAAGCTGGTGTTGACGGCTAAAGCTGATTGTATGTTATAGTGCTTAATGTGTACTCAGCTCAATATTTCCCCAGGGCTCTGCTCCATTTCCCCCCGCCATAATGCTGGCTGATGTCGTATAAGCGAACTACATGCGTAATCTTGAGTACGGCGTAAAACACCAGTCAGACAAATGAAAGTAACAGCAGTTGATGTGATGCCCGTCCAAACGACATGGCCTTGCTTTGCAAATCAATCGATTCAAACGTATCTCACGAGATTTAGCTGATATGCTAACGTGAGATCAATCCTATCCAATGTATCTTTTGAGGCTTAAGTGAACTGAATGTACCAAATGTGTAAAGAATTGGTGTTTAAGCAACGTCCAGAATTACTGCGATCTTAGTTATACGACCCATATATCTAGAACTAGAAATACAAAGGGATTTTTGTACGTCCGGATGTTAAACCCAAAGGAATGCATGTCGACGTTTTCAAAGTCCCATTTGCACCTACTCGGTACATTAGACGTATCTTCATATTCTAAAAGGCGAACATGCTTGAAATATAAGAGGGAATTGCAACTGTAACTTCCCCTTTTCTATAGGAGGGCATGGGAAATCACAATAAAGTTAAGGTGTTAAAGTACTTCCAACAGAAATGTCAGAAAGAAAGCATGTTTACCTCCTATTTAATGAGTCACACAAAGTCTCCCATGATGGCATGCATACGTATTGTTTATACCTTGACAGATTTTGTTCAAATCATAAAAGTGTGTTCGAACTTTCAAATTTTACCCGGTCGTAAACCAGCAGCCTGTTAAATGTAAACCTTATGTGAATAGAAGCAGAACTAATGTTATAATCTGACTGCCTGACGTAACTGCTATATTTGTGATTCGATCTCTGTAGATGGAGAACTAAGTTCCATAAAAGCTATATCCGGTTTTATTGCAAAGCAAAATCAGGCGTCGACGTTTTTCCACACTTTGGTCAGGATAAAGGTTTGTTTTACATCTATGAACTCCTACCAGGCAGGCCTGTTGGGTTGTGGTTTGACTAGCGAGATTGCTTCTTAAAAGCAAAAACGGAATTCTTTGCAATCGTATTATATCTGATGCGGATATGTTTGTCTCAAAGTATATCTTGCAGTACAATTACTACAAATGTGACTGAGAAGTCATTTGTTTTTGTCATTTCAACTCCAGTTGTGTTATCTGTTATCAAAATGGATGCAATGGTTTTCTAGTTGTGCGTTGTATTTTTAGCGCCTCTTTTCATTGATCACAAAAGAATGCCATCTTGAAAAAAAGTAAAAATATGACAAGGTAGAATTTTTAAACGCGGAGAAAATCGCGTAAATTGGGGAGATTACAATTATATCATAACCACCTTATGCTGTACAAATGTCAGTGCTATACGTATTTGGAAAATGTAACTTGTCCGCATTTCACCATAATTTCATGTGGTTTGAATCTACCAATGTGCCATGCATCTCCACACCGTCTATAATAAACTAAAACTAATGTTTCATAAGTTTATGTTTATATATAAAGCTTTACTGATATTTTGGTGCCTTTATGGGTCAACATACAGAAAGTTTAATACGCATCGCTTACCTTTTTTTTGCGAATCAAACGACATGATAATAAAAGTCTTCTATTTATCAGAGGATCACACTTATTTATTTATTTATTTATTTGATTGGTGTTTTACGCCGTACTCAAGAATATTTCATTTATACGACGGCGGCCAGCAATATGGTGGGTGGAAACCGGGCAGAGCCCGGGGGAAACCCACGACCATCCGCAGGTTGCTTCCAGACCTTCCCACGAAGGGCCGGAGAGGAAGCCATCATGAGGTGGACTTAAACTCACAGCGACCACATTGGTGAGAGGGTCCTAGGTCATTACGCTGCGCTAAGGATGACACGTAAGAATCACTACTGTGACTGTCGCGATGTTATCTGTATAAATACTTTTGGCTGAAAGACAACGCAATATAATAAATACTTCTTAGCCAAAAGAATATCATCACAGTTTGCTTCAGCTCTCGTTTTCTGATGTTTGTATGTTACTTCTCTTCAAAAGGAACTCGGGAAAAGGGGTCTAGATTTTTGTTCCGTTAGAATATAGCACAGCACACCGATGACACCGATGTCGTCAGTACTAACGTGCTCCCTCACTGAAACACCGTGCCCAAGGACATCTTACATACTTAACTCAGTCGTTAACGCCGTGCCAGACCAGTACTCAGTGTGCTTCTTCATGCGAGCCCATTAAACGAGCGCCTATATCCCAAATTCAACATCAGTGTTTGGGGTTGATTTATTTATAATTTCACGTCATTGGTATGTTACGCCATACCCCAGAATATATACGACTGGAGAGAAAGCCAGCATAAGCAGCACACATCGGTGATAGGCTACCAGGTCTTTATGCTCAGTGACATAGCTCACGTATCAGCCTTGGATAAAAACACTGAAGCAAAAAAAAAAAAAAAAAACAAAAAAAAAAAACAAGAAACAAAAAACAAACAGGAAGTTCGTAAACCAAAAGAAGTTGATTGGCGCCGTGAACCAGACATAGAGGCCGTTTGTATGTGCTGTGCGTTGACATAATCGCATTACGTGGCGTTTTTCAATCAGAGGTACACAGCGGATCAATCGGTCATGCCGTCATGGATGACGCACGCTGCTGAACTGTTTGTTAGTCACTCCCATGACAAAAAATAGCTAGTAAAAACCAATGATCTATTCAAAATAACATTTTGTTTGCTGCTTGGCGAAATCTGGGTTTTCGTGCAACCAATAATAGTATCACATTCACAAAACAAATTCACGTAAATGTAAGAGCCGCGAAGAGATGACACGGTTTTGTTTTTTGAGCTATCATAAACCAATCGCAATCAATCCCAATAATGGTCTTCGGTCTTTTATAGTATTCACTTCCTATTTTGATACAACAAGTGATCCTAGCCGTGAGCATGAGAGAGTTTCAACCCAGTAGCGAGTATCCACTCATGCAATAGATTTCCCCAGTACCTGTATTCGGAATGCAAAGTAAATTGTGATCGTATTTGTCTCCCTTATGGTATTCTTTCTTTTGTGGGAGCAAACATCATTCTGATTTTTAGGGTCGAACATTTTGCCTCAAACTGTCGTTTTTTTTTTTAAAATCACAAAATATTGGCATCATATTTATTGGTTTCGCTGATGTTTATTTAACGCAAAGCTTAAGAACTTTACCTGGAACTCCTACAATCGCAGATTTGCTCGCTCCCTCCATGCTTTTGGTTGTGTTCTGAAATTGTGGAATGACATGTTATAAACAGCTGCTCCCATGACACACGTTGATGTGAGCTTCACGTCGTAATAGTGCAGCTAACCTGACAGAAACGCTTCATCTGGTTGTTCAAGCATGAGAAGTGGCTCTATCCATTCCGCTGTGCTGGTGTACGCGATATAATACTGCTGTCCGAAATATCTGTCGTTGAAACCTGCACTGTGGAGAGTTTGGAAGTTTGTCCAAACGTTCACTGGTTGAAACCTGAACAGGAAAATAAGGGCAGCGAAAAAACTTCGATACAAAGTGGGCATTACAAGTCATCCATAAGAAACATTGAAACCCACAAATACTGAGATTGCATTTCTGTCAGATAGTTCCGTCACTCTACACTGAAACTAAAACTACAAAATGACACACAAAAAATAAACAAATAATAAAAAAATAACCACTAAATTTCACTAAAATTACTGGACAGTTCCGCAAATTGATTTCATCGTGATTCTGTTTTCAATAATCGTTGAGTACATGGCTCAGGTTTTCTCATCAAAAGCACAAAAAAATTGGCCAATTTGTTGCCAGCTGGGCATAAAGGCTTTTATTACGTACACAAACGAAATAAAGCAAAAAAAAAAAACAACAAACAAACATGAGATATAGTATTCTTTGTTATACCGTAAGCATCGTAAGATCAGTGGTTCATTTTGGTCGACTTGAATCATTGAATTTTTTCATTTTGGCTTAAAATTGCACTTTTCCATGCGAATGTCTCTGGCATAGATGGAATTTCGGGAATTCAGGTTGGACAAACAGAGTGCCTGAGGCTGTTAATGTGATTCTACTTGAATTCTTCGTGTTTTATTGTTTTCATAACGGCTTGTCTCTGCCGTATGTAGAAACTTTGAATATTGCGTGATTTGACTAATTCAAAGAATTGCATGACCAAGCCTCTGACCTAACCTTTGTTTAGAACTACCCATCGATTATTGTGCTTTATTCCTTTTCTGCTCTTTAGATACGTGAGCCTTACTCTCGCTTTCAGCATTATACGCGTATTTCCCGATGGTCTCTTCCCGTTTCTTCCAAAGTTGCGCGATTGTCACCACGTTTATTATGCAGCCCCTACAGATTTTCACGATTGAGTCAACAAGTATGACGTGTTGAGCGATGACCAAGCAGTTGTGAAGTCTTAGGTTTGACCCATCTCCGGTATGAATACGCTTTGTGGAATGAAGACGGTCATACTTGTTGATGACCACATTGCGTGTCTGTTTTGTTTGCTGTTGATGAAGATTCTCTCCATTTCACAAAGGAAAGGTAGCTGAGATAATGGTCTGGAGCTATCCATTTAGGTATATCCAAGGACGGGACGAGAATTACTAGCATATGTGTTTCGTCCATCACATGGCATCGAATGAGGACTTTCTGAATTGCAATTTAACATTGCTAAATGAACTCTCGTTCATCACGAAAACAATGCCAGTATTCTTGCAGAATGTCCAGGTTTATCTCTCCATGCTCATGAAATTCCTAAATGAAACCGGTGTATACTAGAGCACCTGAACGCATACTGAGAATGGCTGAACCGCGTGAAACCGCAAACTTTCCAGGCAATGTGTATTGTAGTAAAATAGAGCAACATCGAAATTTTCCGACAGGTTCATGGAATCAAGGACATCATCGACACATAGCAAAATCACAACTGAATAGGGCTACTCTTGTGACTGCATAGAATGGCTTTACTGAACGCACATTTCCCCCTTAAAACACGTTTCCATCGATGATTGCATTGCCCTAAGGTAATTTCTGATAAAAAATGAGAAAATCATTTGAACTCACTAATGGAATTTGAAAAAAAATTTCCCTCGTTTAATTCAATATTCAACCAGAGCATTAATCACAAAATATGTCGATTCAATGCTCTATGCAGTATAGGTGTCGTTCTGCATCCAAATTTTGCACTGCGTGGTATATATAACTAGATAAGTTGTTATCATACAGATAATTCAAAAGAATAATTTGCCCTTCCATTACTTATAGTTCAAGCTGGATGACGAGTGATTTCTAACATGCGTTTATCAATGGAAACGCCATGAATACGCAACGGTCGTTACATGTTTGGAAGACTAATTAGCATGACACGTTAAGTTAACGGGTACTCGCCATGGGAAACATTAAAAATGCCTACACGTAGGTCTAGCTTTAATTGGACGGTAATTTGATACAGAAAGAGTAGAGGGGTCAGAGTGCCCGGCGCGTGAGCTGGCTGAATAATGCCAGTTATAAGCTGTAGTAAAAACAAGGTTTCCTTGACATTTGACTACAACCTATTAGGAAACAAAATCAGGTCATATTGTCGGTCACGGTTTTTCACATAAAGATTCTATTAAATAAACGAGATATGATGTTGAATGTGACACAGTATTATGTTATAATAACAGAATACATGCTAGCATCACTCAAACAACAGCCGTTCTGTTAAGGATTATTTTTTTGAGTTTAATATGAATTCGTTCTTTTTAACGTGTATTCTCTTCCAAATGATGGACTCGTGTTCATGTGTCAATTCTTTTTGATTACAAGAATTCCAAGGCACAACAGACGCAGTGGATTGTGTAAGTCCACCGATCCTTAAATGACTATAAATTCCTGAAGAATCGCCGCATATATATCAAAAAGAGGAAAATAGAAAATTTTTCAAATAAATGCAACCGTCGATATAGTTTATTAACCGGAAAACCTGGGATTTCAATTTCAATCCCTAAAGCACTATGTGACAATCGTCTAAGTTGTTCATTGCTAAAAGCATATAACTTTACTGACTTCTTGAAAGTAAAATGCGAGGCCTTCCGGGTCCAAGATGGTTAGTGCGCCAGCGCGAAGCTGTGAGCACAAATCCAAAACAAGGTATTTTGTCGCACGCGTGAACATCTGCCAGCAACCTGCGGATGTTCGTGGGTTTATCCCGGGTCTGTTCGGTGTCCTCCCACCATAATGCTTGAAGCTGTCGCATAAGTGAAATATTATTGAGTACGGCGTAAAACACCAATCCAAAAAAATTAACAAAGTAAAATTCAGTTTAAAAAAGTCCATCTAAATCCTTACTATATGGTTTTACTAATTCCATATAAATAGTAACAAATTAATGAATAATATTGTGAATTGGGTTTAAGTCAGGTGTGCACTGTATGGTCCATATTGTAACTGGTATGGTCCATAAATCGAACTGGTGCCAATGCTAAGTCGTTGACAATCTTTGCTGATAGAAAACGTGTTTGTACCCCCAAGAAAGCCAATAACAACCCAGAGACATTTTCTAAAAGAAAAAACGAATAATCTGTACAGACTTTGTGTTACAGATTTCAACAACTTTAATACCTTGTCGTTTGTTGAAAAGGATGATGTTTGACAGTGTCTCTTCACGTTTGACATTATAAATCCAGAAGGTGGATCAGAAGTTTAGAAAACAAATTAATGCACATGCTTTAACAGAATAACAGAATACATGCTAGCATCACTCAAACAACAGCCGTTCTGTTAGGTGGATCAGAAGTTTAGAAAACAAATTAATGCACATGCTTTATAATTTTACACGCCTTTCATCTAGTCGTGCAGTACCTTGCATTATATATGCATGAATATGATGGAAAAAAAAATCGCACGAAATTCAGTGTAAGCGAACTTCTATCAGTTTATCCACGCAGGGTTTTCTATGCCAAAAGTCTTTTATTATATTGTATTTCCTCAAAGCTGATTCATTTTTTCTGTTTCAAGTGATTTTGAATACCGGAGCGATGATGCTGTTGTCTAGAAATTCTTTATCAACCACTTTAGCCGGTGCTTTGTACCAGACGTGTTTGTATGAAGCCATTAATGATTTTTGTTCACATAAAACAGTCTTTGATGTTGTGTGTAACATAACGGTTTCGTGGCGAAAGGTGGCAGCTTTTTCATTTTATTCAAATGCTGAACACAAGTGTTTCTGTTTTGGATGATTATAGTTGATCTCCATGAAAGCTTTCGTCATGGCAAGTCGATTTTACATACGTTTTTCAGTGTTTGAGTAGTTAATTAATATGTTGACGCGAGTATTCTTGGTTACTGGGGAACAGAAGTGGGGGTGGGGTTGGAGTGGGGGGTGGGGGTGGGGGTGGTGGGGCTTTGTAAGGTCTTGCTTTTGAATATTAACGAATATGTTGGTGGTAGGAACAGTGTTTCAGTATTGAACGGTTGCCGAATTGGTTTGATTGCTTTACCTAGTTCGGATATACATTTATGAGCGAAATAAACCGTTCTGATAACTTGTATGAAGATGAGCATTTTAATCATTTCTCCGTCGAAGCAAAATTTCACGAATCGTGGACGTAAATTGCTGCATTGTTTTGCATAACAGAAATCGGGTGACATTTTTTCGTTAAAATTTTCTACACTATGTCATCAGCGATGATCTATATACAAGGAAGTCAATATTAGGAAGTTCAATCGAGCGCTTATTTTCATTTGCAATTTCATTGTCATTTGATTTTGATACAACTGTTTTGTTCCGTTTGCCTGTTTTTTGTGATATTTTGATCGGCAATTATTGAGAATCGAACATGCATTTGGAGAACATGTCAAATAGTTTTAATATCAGGAGCACCCTTTGGCATTAGCGCGCGTATCGGAACAATTATATAAAGATAATGGCAGTGATAATATGTAAGTAGTCTTGACGTATGTGGTTCTATTGTTGTAAGACCAAAATAACTGCATGAACGTTTGAAAGTGGACATCACATCTATGAATATATATGAACACAACGCTGCCAGAGTCGAAAACATGGAATGCAATGGTGACAAGTGCTCTAGATATAATAATGGATAAAAAATCTCCATTTTCCTTGTTCAGTATACTGAAAAAGTATTCTGTATCACCGATTTCTATAAAATACATTGGTGCGAAGCCAGCAATATAAATGAGCACGGAAGGCCCGCTATAGATAATTTCCACTTATTGGTAACGCTTTGTTTTTATTTCTGTAAAAGAAGAGAAAAAAGACGTTTGGATGTTGATATTTAGAACATTGATAATATGTCCATTTAAAAAGCGCATCGAAAGCATCTCACTGTTTACAATTAACATGTGCTAATTGCACCTGAATGCTTTGTTGCGAATACAGTTCCCGATTTAATTAATCAGTCAGACGCGCGTTTCCTCGCACGTGGGCAAATGAAGTAGGCGTAGTCTACCCACAGTGTCCATCTATATATGTGAGTAACGTTTTGGTCAACTTAACGGATCTGCCAGTATATCATTCAATTACAAATCGAGAAGGGGGTCACCAGAGAAGGTTTGTCACTTCTCTACTATTTGTTTTCCCTCAGGTGACGTCACTCAACGTACAAATGCACTGGAGACAATAGCACGGGTAACAAGGCCTGGCGTGGTGGATACTTGTCTCACTTAGCCTGTACGCTTAGCACCGGGGTAGGGCCACAATTACGGTTCATTTCCCGACCTTGATTACCGAGAAAAGCTGAGCACGCCAACTCCTGGCAGGATGCCCATCACAGCTGACGTGTAAACCAGTGCTACAGTCGTCGTAAGGATGGTTCGGACGCTTCGGTGTGACGGTAAGTGATTTAAAAACCAGTATATTTTGTTCAGTATGGGCGTGGTACAATCACGACTGTGCAACGTGCGAAACGCAAAGGCAGCAATAAGAGTGCCAATTCACCTGTAATACTGCAAACAGAATATGTTAGTACCATATTAGCCCTTTGGTTCAGCCCGAGTAAGCATGCTATTTTAATGTGTGTACGAATTATAAGCATGATGTGAATTGCGTTAGACCCATTCCTGACCGCGCCCTTATACATGTTGTAATCACACTTGTTAATAAATCCATCTGCTTAAAACGGTTTCCGTCTCCCGAGAGCGGTTTTTTAGGTTTTGTGAAACTACAAACTAAAAAAAAAAAACAAATTACAATAAATAAACAAATGCATGTTTTTTATTTTATTTTGCAATAAATTCGATATCGGGTGTGTTGTATTTCATATTATAACTATTTTAATATGATTATTTATGAAGAATCATTAAAATATTGCAAAACGAAGATCCCGAAATAACATCATGCTTTTTTTTCTTTTTACACTGGCGAAATAAAAAGCGCCTTACTTTTATTGTGTCTTCTGGTTCTTTTAAAAACAAGTCGGTTCCGGACACGTGTAATGCCGCACTTTTAGGAACAAAAGATGTTGAGACGATGACTGAATGTATCACTCATCGAAAAAATGTTCAAAGGCTGTAAAAGGCATTTACCGCCTACCATCTTGTTTCAAGTTTTTGCAGATGCAGGGAAAGCATATAGAATCCATGTTAGGCAGAAACCACTGACTGATCTCTTAAAGAATACCCTTTCATAGCGTCTTAAGTATACACTAAGGCGTGTATATATAGGTGAACGCTGTCGATAATGGTATTCTTTTCGCTCACGGCGAGCTCTGTAGATACTGATGTATACACTGGGTAAGTCCCTGGCGGCTGCCGATTGAATTCACCATGATCAAAGGCTAATCTCGAAGCAAGCATCTCTTTTGGACACGACGGAAGATAATAAAACCAACTCTTCGAGATGACGTCCACAAATTTTTCTGGTCGAAAAACCTTTTCTTTAGATCCCTAACCTAACAACCTGGTTATATAGACACCACTCGTATACGGTCATACGGACAATGAACAACACGTTTTCACCTAAAGTCTAACTAGACTAGTGTTGTATAGGCCCATCTCATTTTCTTTATTGGTCAGATTTCTTAGCTGTGGTCAACAAAATGCCGGTTTACTCGATGTTAAGAAACGTGCTCAATTGTTCTGTGATATTTTTTACTGCAGATGGCCTGTTTACAGAATGTTAACAACACGTCCTCCACCGTGATCTGAGTACGTCTCCGGTTTACTTGATGTTAAAACAGGTTCATAGCTGTTTTATCAACGGAGGCCGGTTTGCGGCATGTTTTAGAAAATGGTTCTATTTATGACGTTCCGATTGAAGATCTAGGGTTCATATTTGTTTTTAAACTGATGTGTCCTTGGATTACCAGTTTACCCGAAGCGTAGAACAGGGAACAGTTGTTCTACAGTTCATTAGGACAAGCCCAGTATTTACTTTCTCTTTCCCTTTTTTAAAGATGAGACTAATATCAACGTTTTATCCAGGTTTAACTGTCAATACAATTTTGAACAACTGGAGTTTAGTTTCGATATTCTGTTTGCCTGTATCGATTTACGTTGTGTGTTAGAACAGATTTCCGGTTGTAGCGGGCGTGAAAAGCCGGTTTATACCGTGCTTAAGACAGGCTATCAGTTGTGGTATGCTTGGATCATAGTATTTAGAACAGGCCATCCTCTGTGGTATGCTTGGATCACGGGTTTATACGATGTTTAGGACAGGCTATAGGCAGCAGTATTCATGCATCACCGATTCGCTTGGTGTCTAGAACAGGCTTTCCTATGTGGTATGATTGGATCACGGGTTTGCATCGTGTATACAATAGGCTATACGCTGTGTTATGCGTGGATAACCGGTTTGCACTGTGTTTAGAACAGGTTGTATCGCAAGGGCCTACATGGCTTTCAGACGGAGAGTTTCTCGCAGATGTTGTCCATATTGATATCCAATATATACTAGATTTTTGATAACGTCTTCATCCTTTGTCTTGTTGGAAACGCGTCTCACCTGTGGTCAATCTGTGTAGTTGACTTACACCTGCTGCACAACTGTGGTTCATACTATACTCGTTTGTCAAGACCATCAAGAGTTGTGGTTTTAGCTACACGACTTTGAGGAATTTTGAGGAATGTCCTTATTTTACTTATTTATTAATCCCTTGCTGAGATACTTGTTCGTGACACGTGTATAGGTAGTTAGTGATTTAAAAAACAGGGAAGAGAAATAAGCCATTTCTTCGTGTGGAATTAAAGTTATAGAAACTTTACATGTTAATATTTTGTTGAATTAGGTACGACAAATCGCGCCATATATGTGAACGCGAATTAACTTAGATTACGACAATTTTATCGACAAAGATTAATCGTCGTCTGATTGCCTTTCGGACCCTCAATCATTATTCCATGAACACTATGACATGAGATTCCCTTTCTCCGTGTCATTTCAGAGCGTTGACTCTACCTTAAGTAAAGTCAACACAATATGAAATCATCAATATAAAATATCTATACAAAAGAAATTCAGTGGAGTGTATTCGTCGGGATTGTGTGTGTGACATATGTGGTGTTAAAATTGAAGTGAACAACAAACACATTCACGAAAATCATTATACACTGATATTTGCACCCTTGTTACTCGGCAATACGCAGGCACCGAGATATGACGTTATGACAACAGAGTGACGCCCCTTTGTGATATAACGTCGTGGCTTTACGGCACGGTTGGGCGATTCTGGTCATTTTAACATGGGGTGGTATATAGAATATAGAAAACTAATTAAAAGGGATTCAACCGATCTTTGTAATTATGTTCTTGGGTGGGCTTGGGTTCCCAATATTGCAAAAATAATAATTCTGTTGTCGTAATGACGTAACCCGAAAATTGCTTATTAGTACTCTGGAAAGTGTGAACAAGGCAACTATTCTAATCCTGAAATACGTAGATATATTTATATCATTATCACTATGGATTTTTATAACAAGTGCTTAAATACACGACTGACAGGTGTATTTGTCCGCTTTCTCCTGATCTGTTTTCATGGTGACTCATCAGAGATAGGCCATGGCGTCCTGATTCTGGGTTTGTGTGTTTGACCTCGCAGACATATTAAAACAACATCGTGCACATAAAACAAGGCCAATCTTTACAAGTTATCGTCGTGTTAATTTTTGTAATATAATAAAATCCCATACAGAGTCACATCATATGCTCAATGAATGCAGGGGAACGTCATAAGCTCATTAACTTCAGATCTGAAACACATGACCCTCATTTAATTCGGATGGAAACGCATCTTACTGAGTGAAAAGAACACTATATTTTTTTTCACCATCATTGTTTCCTCATTTCCACAACAAGCCGCTATAGAGTGTTTTCACTTGGTAATCCTGGTAACATTGCAGCCATATCTGAGAAGAAATTTACCTGTATACATGCATGTTTATGGTCTTCACACTTCCTACTCCCAAAAGGTGTAGAAAATCTTACCAAAATGGCCAATAAAAATGGCACCAGAACAAGTGTTGATTTGGGAGAAAGAGTTCTGCTATATATGCATATAATTGTGGCAACGTGAAAGTTTTACCTATGAGGTCGCGTGTTCGACCCTAAGTAGCTTCTGCCTTCCGCATGTACATGCAGAAATACGACGCCTCTGCTTCCATATCCGCGTGCCTATACATTGTATAGCACCACGTGTCACTGGTGACAAACCTAATTATTTTAATTGTACCCCTCAAGGACAAATACAAATACAAGTGTACAGTCTAGAAGAGAAACACTCAAAGACATCCAAACGCCAGCAAATGCCTTGGTTACCTCTTTCAAATTGCTGTCGATGTGTGTACTGGAAACTTCCCCAGAGGGGCTTAGTGCACATTAAAGATTGACAAAAACAAGTTCCGGGGGGAACCATCAGGTTTAATTTCAACCCGCCGTCGGTCTTTGCGCGAAAACGCATGACCTCGGGTTTTGTGTCGCCATGACAAGACGTTTTAACTCCTGACTTCAATTACGCGGAACTGTGAAATATAGATTAGACCGCGCCAGGGAGAAAGGTGTTAAAAAAGACGGCATTCAGACATCTGTGGAACGATTTGTAATCTAAATGAAAGGTCAACTCAAATGACAGACCAAGGACAAGCGCTGAGTTTGTTACAAATATTTATCATTAAGATTTTGACTGGGGATTGTTGTTGACTAATTCGTCCGAAGGAAAAAAAAATGTTTGCTATTTCTTACGGATGATCAGTGCATGTACCAAGAAAAGAGGGAAAAGATACAGATATCTTACATATATGATGTGTTATGTAACTTACCCTTGTATGTTTGGCCTTAACGCACATCATTCATTAGAATAGAGCAGCCATCAAACAAAATTACCACCAAACAATGAATTACGCGGTATAAGGCTGTAATCTAGCCTTCGGTTCTTCGCCTACGAGCGGAAAGTTTGTTAGGTATACCTATTGGAGGTCAGTGGTTTGTTCCTGGAACCAAGTTTACTGTCCAAGTTTATTATCTTTGTCATTATGAAGGGAACAAAATGTTATGAAATGCATGGATCTACGGCCAGAAAGGCATGGTTGATCTTAAACACAGAAAACCTATGTGTTTAAGATTTCAAGGTTATTGAGAGTTGTCAGAATGCAGTTCATTAGACATATTAAATTCGAAAGGGAGATGTTATACAATGCCAGTGTCGGTCTGTCGTGATAATTGCAAGTCATTAATTTTTCAGCTGCGCTTTTGCGTATATAAACAGCAATCTTCTACTCCACTTAGTGACCCATGCTGAAATCCATATCATGGCTTTCTGAAAGCGGGTATATCTCATATTTGTCTGCAAATGTGTTTTCATTACCTATATAGCGTTCCTCTGAGAACAATGAAGTTGTTCGGGATCTTGACCCTCCCTAGGGTTATTAAATGAACTAACTTGTTGGACTTCATCTACCAAATGGCATCTGAAACAATATGCCACATTTGTGAATTCCTAGAGGAACCAAAGCCATCATTTTCTAGGTCAGATTCGACGTTTTTGATTTTTCGGGTGTAATATTGGCCTGCTTCTGGATTTCCTTTTTTTCGAAAAAGGAAATGAAGGCAGTATGGGAGACTGTCAAGCTAGAGTGACATTGACCATCAACTACCAGTATTCAATACAATAGACAAAAGAGACACGATTTCACCCGCAGTATAGGATTTACACTACCGTATATATATAAAAAACAAGTAAGTAAAAAATGAAATAAATTGGCTAGAATCTAGACAGGTTTACTCTCAGTCATTTGACTGCCTTCAGATTACCTGAAAGTAACGTTCATTTCGGAAAGTAAGAGCTAGAAATAAGGGGAAACATCACATTGTTCAGGAATATTTGTAAATATTTGCCTCCTTGGTTACCGATCAAGATACATCCACTCCAACCAAACTTGAAGTGAGTCATAACAGGAACACAAGATTTGTCTGAACCAAAAAAACAGAAAATAATGACGTTTAGACAGATAAACACACCGACCACGCTACTCGTTAGCCGATCTTTTTCGTACAGGTTCACATGTACATTCGGTGGCTTCGTTTTCAAATCTTATAAATGCTTGGACGCAAAACGGTTAGCACACTCGTAGTAATACACAAAAGGCGTCCATGAGAAAGGCGACAAACAGGTGATGATGAATTCCCACCTATACTTATCCCACGAAAGGAAAAACCTCCGCCTGAACGCCGTAAAGAGATGACATTTACGTGGTTATAGTTATGGAAAATAAACCTGGTCATATCGATCATATGTGGCCTAAAAATGGCCTCTTGGAAAATTGTTTTTGTGAAACTGTATGGTGAGGAAAGAAACAGTGAAAAGATTTGAAGTATTTCTGGACAATGTTTTCCATTACCTTTCAGTTGCGTCAGACATTTCGTTTTTGCTTATGTACACTTTGATGCTCCACTATTAACCTAACCACAAATTTATGCAAAACATATTTGTAGAAAAAGATGTATATGAAGTGTTTGGCTATGTTTGTCAGGGATTTAACAAAAAGCGGTGGATTATCTCTGACGAAATTTTTAACTAGATTTGTCAGGTATCTAACAAAGAGCGGTGGATTATCCCTAGTGAGATGTTTGGCTATGTTTGTCAGGGATTTCACAAGCGGTTGTGGATCATTGCTTGTGTTTCCGTAATTCGGATCATTCATACATCTCCTAAGAACCCTTCTCATTTGGTGTCAATTTTTAACTTTCATTATTACGTGCAAGTCTGATTTGTATAACAGATGGATTTAGAAATATATGTTCGACGAAAAGGTCATGACTGTCATGAACTCGGAAATGGTCTCTAATTAGTATTATTCCGCTGCCTTGTCCGCACGGTAATTGCTGTCACGGCTTAATCGCTAGAGCCAGAAGTAATGATCCACCGTCCTTTTGTGGCACAGATTTTATACCTAACTTAACACTACACAGCAGATAAAAGCTGCCTCGAAACAAACGAGCATTCCGTTACGTGTTTGAGTCACACCTCACTGCCTCGACTGTGGTGTTAAGTCAGGAGCTTAGTTTTACACAACAAGATTTTTAATGAAGAGTTGTTAGTATTTTTTTCTAAACAGTTAAAATAAAACCCTGACTGAGGTAAATTGTTCTGTATGACCATTTTGCCATCTATCACGCTGTCGTCGCTGCTTTGTTTATGCGGGTTACTTTCCATTACGTAGACCCGCATAACATAATTCTTTTGGTTATTTGCTGAATTTAAAATCAGTTAACAGCTAGTGTCAGCGAATATACTCTGAGCGTTTCTCTGGCTGTCTTAAAGAACTGTCCAAAGCAAACGTCACATTTGGTATCTATAACAAGAATAATTCGGGCTAAATCCGTTTAATTTTCATTAATACGTATGAAGCCGCTCAGCTGTCCATAATCTTGTATGAGAAACGAATTGCAAATGATTAAATGCGGTTTATCTACAACCATACCAAACAATTCACCTAGCAATGCTCATTAATGAAAGTTATCTTCACAACACAGTCAGATTAAGTTACACAGCATGGCAAATAGCCGTCCTCACAGCTTTGGGTTACTCGCTACAGTTAGAGTTAATTAGCCAGCTATAAGTGATGTGGCACGCACGATGTTGTTCTCTGCTTAAAACTGCACAGTACGCAGGAGATTCTGATGTACTTTTCTACCTGAAGACTTGCACACCATATTAATTGTTGGAAGAAAAATGCCTTTCTCCAAAATATAGGACTGAGCTAACGGTAACACAACTGCTTCCTTTTTGCTTATATATCGCTTATATATAAATAAATATATGGATTTCTTCTTTATTGTCTGATGTCCGGAATATTCTTCCCCATTGGAACACAACACCATATCGCATGATACGGGCAAGACCCGGTAAGTGCATTCGTACTATCACGTGTATTTTTATTTATTAAAAAAAAGATTATTGAAAGTGTGCACAAATTATGCTGTAAGAACAGAAAAGAACTGATCCATTTGACTGGACTTTTAGTCACCGTTACTCCAGCCGGATGATGACTTCCTCAGTTCCAATGTACTTTCAGTAACAATTATTCCATGTTAGAAATGCCGTTTATACAATGTAACTGCTTAGGGGATTGGCCACCTTGTAAGTATGACAGTATCTCCATAGTAAACAATCAGCCAACTCAAACAGAACCTACAGCATGATTTGTCAGTTCCTAAGTCTTTTTCTTCCGAAGATGCTACTTTAGGTTTTTTCAGTCAGTCATATTTGTCAGCCTCGCGAGGCTGGTTTTTCCTTCGTCACGGGTTTTCTAGTAAGGAGCTGGTGCAGCGCTGAGTAAAGGCTTCTTCTGAATCTTTGTGATTTATAAAACATTTGACACATTCTGCTTCGGCAACATGATCCTTCTTTACCGTCGACTCCGATAAACCATTGTGCGATTTCTCCTTGTACGTGTACGCATAAATCATACTTATGAAACGCATTGTTCCTTAGCGCAGGTGGCATTGTACTCAAATAGTTATGACGCTGAACGATGCTGTTGTTGAACTGTACCGTATACACATTGATTCATCGACTGGTCTCTCTTTCTCACGGATGCCTGTGATGGCAATCGGCTTGCAAAGGGCGCCTTGCAGCCATCCTCTGGTGTAAATGATTTGCATTATACTATACCCTCGGCACTGTTTTACATTAAGCCTCGTCTTGACTGCAGGTGGTCAAGTGTACATTTCATTAATGTCACGTCCCCCAGCAAATTATTTATACACTGTTTGCCGGAGAACTTTGAATTACACACGCCACTGATGGAAAAGTTTTCCTGTGGTGGTGACTCGATACTCAAACACCCCGGTATACCAACAAGACCTGGGCCGTATATATCAAAAGTCGTAAATATGAAGTCAAAAATTTAAACACAGCTACAAGTAAAATGCTTTGCTCTAGAAGTTTTACAATTTGTACACTGATTCTTTACTGGATACCAATGTGTTGTAGTCTAGAGAGTCGCCCATATTCAACTGTCTGTAAAATCGGTCACACTCGCTACCAAAATTGCCTTTATTCAGTGTCAAGTAACAACCCAATCTCTACACATTGACACGTTGGACGTCAATAGTATTACAAAGAAATTTCAGTTAGAATACTTTTTAATATACTCATAATATTCAACTCCATAGCTTAGTGTCGACACCAAGAACTCATTGCCTCGGGTGACGTCATAATTATTCAAAAGCAAGTTGCATACTCGACAATGGGCGTGGGGAGTGATATTGTTTTACAGTGGCTGCACCAACAATCGGTTAGAACAAACTTCATGCAATAACTAAGTCTACATAACTGTCTCTGCGAATAACTAGATCGCTTTAATTGGTACAGACTGATTTTACAGACAGCTGAATATAGACGGCTCTCTAAAAGAAATAGACTGTAATTTGGGTTCTTGCTGAGTTTTTTTGAGTTTGCATTCTTAAGGACCTGCAGTTTATGACTTAAGTCTTAGGCTACTTGATAAATACTGATCCTGGTGTGTTTTTACACAACATGACACTGATTTGTTTTGACCGGATGAACGCCCCATTCTTTAAAAAAAAGTCTGGCACGGTAATAGACTAGCAGGGCAGATTGTCAGGTTGCTATAATGCAATTTTAGTTAAGCCCATACGCTTGTTCTTACAATTGTATTCAACACAAATCCAATGATGAGCTACAAGCCATTAAACTCCCCTCGTCATTTGTTGGTCATTTCAGTATATTTACCCATATGGTTTGTCCGACAGCTTCCGGGGAAGACTGCATGTAGCATAAAGTTTGTCTTACTTTAAAGAGAAATGCCCCATGGACGCTTTTACCAGATCAAGTCTAAAGCTATTGAATCAATAATTAGATTAACGAGATCACTGTCAAAAGTTTCCGTGCGCAATATTTCATCCCTTTATAGGCTTTTAGTATGTTTTTAGGATAACGTATTTATACCCTGGCACCTGACGACCCTTTTACTCTAAACAAAGCATCCAAGTCGCAGTTACGGCTGTCACAATACCCTCTTGGGTTCACATCCGGAACTATCAGTTTACAGTCTGCTTAATTTAATCAGGGCAAAACATTTGATCCAGTGAAGACAGACGTGGGCTGTTTCGCGGGTTAGCCTCCCTTGTGTTTTGCTCTCTGTCACAGCCACTGAATACTAGCTTGTACTTCTCCCATTTGTTTTTCCTGGAGGATTCGTACATTTCACCCCCTCATGTCTCATTAAAACAATGACAAATAGCAAGGTACTAGCCTGACATATAAGGTGGGGCCCACAGGATGAATAAATAGTTTTGCAGACAAGAACACAAAGTTATTGCCAACGTGATTCTACTTTATTTCATAGATATGACCAACTCAATCACGTTAATTTTCAAAAAGCTCCATCATTTCCAGAACACTTTATACCTGTAACGATAGATATTGCATGCTTGTCCACAATCAGACTTAGCAGACGACGCTGCCCCACTTGACTTAATGACAGACCTTCAAATACAGTCCCTGTCTTCCGAAAATCATACAATACAAAGAGTTTCAGTGGAGGACATTATCTCCAAGTAGAACGATAGAAATCTACAATGAGAAGAGAAATAGAACACTGTTTTCATTGAATAATTAAATGGCATACGCGGTCGGAACCAAACCAATCAAACGCATATCAAATCACTGGGCATATGAGAGTCCTATGGGAGAAATTCAGGCAGAGCTCAAGGAAAATCCACGCCCATCTGCAGATTGCTGGCACAGCTTCCCTTTGATCCGAGAGGAAGCCAGCATGAGCTAGATTTGAACTCACAGCGACAGCACAGTTGAGAGTCTCCTGGGTCATTGTGCTATGCTTACACGCTCATTACTCGGCCTCTGTAAAATGTTAAGGTCTCATTCTAAACTCAGGCACTAGCGTTCATTCTATTTAAAGATGGCCCTGTTGCGGATGATTAGATCGGGCACGAGTTTCTCCTGATGAACACCGAGGTTATCTAGTCGAACCTTTACCAGCCGACCAGACCAAGAACGGATTTTTTGATTAAACCCGACGGGCACAGACACCGGAAACAACAGAATAGCTACTTACTTAACGCTCCAGTAACTAGCCCAGACATTCTTTGATCATAAGGGGTTCGCCCGTTCTCAAGTTTGTATACGACGCCCTTTCCAGCTCCTCTTATGTTAGGTTTCTGTCGCAACCCTTATCACAAAAACACTCTGGTCTAAGCGTCCACTACCTCGACCAATACCTGAGACCCATATATGCGGTGCACAGTATAGTCTATCCATGACAAAATCCTGTACCCTGTGCTGTTGTATTCAAGCTGAAGAACTAGACAAGATTTCATTACTATGTTAGCGCATCACTATTATGACTGATGGCTTTCCTATCCTTTTATCTCTATGAGGCGGTGATCCAAATGACTACAGCAGTACGTCGGGAAAACTATAAAGACGGAAAGATAAAGACATACACTCAGATGTATGTTCATTCTAAACTCGAATGGAATTTACCGTCTTCCGTGAGATAGCATCCCTCATAATGATTACGGTCATTGTATTTGCTTACAGTGTATCTATTGAAATAGACACGCGTATAGACACATATTTCTCTCTCTTACCATAGATTTTGCTCATTATACATTATGTGCAAATTTTCTATTGAAATCTTGAAAGCTTCTAACATCAAAAACACCTCACCAGGACAGCCATCACAGGACAAGCCTAACGGTACACACCAGTTTTATAATTACCCAAGAGTCACAAATGTTTCACTTCCGTGTCTGGATATGCTTGAAAATGACAACCTTGGTATTCCTTGCTGGATGCTCAGCATAACTGTAGACTACTGGTCAAGTCTCTGTCGGCATGGTAACAGCAGAACGTTGCGCATGTGACATAGTTGCTGAAAGTGAAGCCGCAATATAAATACGTGAACAATTTATGAGGAATCCCATAAAAACGATGAAACAAACCAAAAGACAGATAGAATGGCCTGCAAAAACACCTAAGTTATCGGTAATTTCCAATTAAAATTACCAATATTACGCGCTGATGTAATATAGTTACAAGTAAACAATAGCAATGCGTGGCGACAGCATTGAGTGAATTTGTATTAGCGTAGTATTCCGTGATTATCCAACTATTGTATGTACCCAGTATTATAATTACACCGGATGAAAGAATTTTTTAAATATCTTTACTTCAATGACATTTCCAAACACGTGGTCATCCCAGGACTGCCAGTATGATTTTACCCCGATGATGCATGATAAAAGGGAGACAATCGAAGCATCATCCTCTTGCAATACTGTTTAGTTGGCCTCCCCTTGTTCAAGAGTAAAACTTCGGCACTTACGGTAGACATAAGGAAAGATGTAACACTGAATGGAAATGATACTGGATGACACAGTGGACTGTATGTATACCTTGGCTTAATTATGATACTGTGTGTGTAGCTTTCTGTCATCTATCATGTTTATATCAGCACGCCTTTCACGTATTGTGGATTGTGTTGCGCTAGCACACCTGTTTCTGTTGCATGGGTCTCTTGAAAGGTATTTCTTGATTTTAGTTTTGCTCCGTAGTCAAGAATACTTCACTTTTAGAACAGCGGCCAACATTATGGTTGAAAGAAACCGGGCACAACCCATTAGAAAAGCACGGCCTTCCGCAAGTTACTGACAGACCCATTGGTGATTATCTCCTGAGTCATCATGCTCCAACAGCACGCTAAGCACTCGAAAAGTATCTAAATTGATTACCTCTGCGTTGAACATAAGGCTCGGATAACTACGCAGTCAACATTATTTTGTCTGAAAACAGGCCTCTCTGTTTACGTGAAAAGGAGATAACGCCTACGAGATGGCCCGGTTTTTTCTGTGTGTTTTACCCTTTTTTTGCTATGCATAATTTTACACAGTCAAGACTACATGTTCATTAAACATGAGACACAGACGGGGAAATATTCAATAACTTGCTTATGCCCAAATAACCTGAAGTCAATCTAAATACAACGGTGCCTTTTTTTTACATTACATCATTGACGTACATAGTCGCCTTACGAATATTTGATGGCTGCTATTTCCAAACGTAGGAGTAAAGCTTATTTCTTTTAGAAATGCCCTGTTAGTTCTGGTTTTACTGTGCTGAATTATTGTAGCCTTAAAGGGTCCACTGGAGTAAAAGTATAAGGAATTTACACATCCCGGAGTACATCGGTAGTGTTCTTAATCGGTTTGACGTAGCCAGGCCTACGCTATAAGCGTCTATATGGTCACAGCTCATCCACCACTGAACATAATGTCGGATGATAGAGCCCTGAAGTGAAATGTTTCGTTATGTACTTTGTGAGGAATGGAAATTCCACCCATAGGACCTGACAACTGGAGGCATAATCGACTGCTCTGTTACTGGCAACCCCAGGCTTAATTGTCAGATAAGTGGTTTCCATGTCGGATAACTCTGGTTTCCTTGTTCAATAACTCTGGTTTCCTTGGCCGATAACTCTGGTTTCCTTGGCTGATAACTCTGGGTTTCTTTGTCCGATAACTCTGGGTTTCTTTGTCCGATAACTCTGGGTTTCACTACTTCTCTTGCTTGCATAATCATCCCCACACTTCAGCTAACAACGTTAAAGAAAAGCCGAGGGTTGAGTTTCAGTCCTCAGGTGTCTTATAACCCACTCAAATTTATTATTTATCTGACGACCTCGGCCATGGAGGATCCTAAGGAGTTTAGAACTAAGTTTAGGAACATACCTGTATTTTACGAAGGTGATAATTACCTGAAAGGAATTGTAACCAGCTGCCATTAGTCACCCAGGTGTTCAATAGTGGATTATAGATAAATCTCAAGAGCCTTTACTTACGTACGAGAATTCTAATATTGGAAATTTGACTGTTATCATATGAGTGTATTTCTGTACGCGGCTTTAATAGTAATGAAACAGAAGAGCATAGAGATGTCAGGATGTTATGTTAAAAGCCTTAGGTACAAATCTAATTAAGTGAAAGCCTATATGATAACAATAATTGTATTTATGTATTCCCAGTCCACCATAAAACGGCATGTATCTATATACTGGATATTCGGATTTTCACAAGGTTCCCGTATGTGTCTTACTGCTCATGAAGTTAATCGTTGTTAACATGCGTAGAAATAATTTGAGTAAAGATTTTTTTGAGAGAAATGCATATGTTTTATTTGTGTGGTGGGCAGTATGATTTAAATGCATTAAGATGTTGCATTTGGGTAAACGTACGTTACAGGAGTTTTCGCACTCTTAGCACAGCTTTTAATCTTGGAATAGCTTTTATTATACTCGTAACTAAACGACTGCTTAAATAAAGTTCATAAACAGTCGTGTGAACGTGAACGTGGAAAAAAGCAAATGTGACGTGACGTCATGCACGACAATGTCTCCCGCTAACAGGCCAAAAAACCAACGCCGAAGACACCAGAAGCCCCGCCCATCCAATCACATGTCATTGAATCTATGCGTCGAAACGGACATTCGTGTACCAGCAGTCAGCCAATGAGTTCTAGGTCAATAATCACAGGTCCAATTCCTCAAAACGAAGTATAACACAAACCACCAAATAGCTCAGGAAGTATAGAAAGACACGGGGCCAACCAGTATTTGGTCATTTCCTCTTATATCGAGCGCCAAGGGATGTTTATTTCACTCACGTTGAAGTCTCTGGAGAACTTCGCTGTCCCACAGATATTGGAAGAGGAGGGTCGGTGCTCATGGGATATCAATAATTTTTATCACTCAAAATATGCCGTCTTTAACTGACTCTCTCACCGGTTTTAGTGGTGTTTACAACTCAACTGCCAGTCTGTCCGTGAGTCCTAGAGAAACGTCCAGACAGTGCATCTTATTAAAACGTTCCCTATACTGTCAACAAGGTGATGGGTTTGTTGCGTTTCGTCCATCTTCGACAAAATAATGGCTGCTTTTGATCTGTTTGTTATAACAATTATTCTAGTGTCTCAAACCGGTATGTGTGATACACATAGAGAAAACCATACTTCAAGAATGCCACTGAGTTGATTCCTATGCATACAGTTACCCTCATTGTAACGCGTCCCATCTCGTACAGCAGCGCTTCATCGCATCAGGATCGGGATGCAATCAGGAAGATTGATTAGCTATCTGACTAAGGCTTGTTAAGTGACACCACTGCGGCAGAGTGGTTTCGGTTCCTTCACTGCTACTTCTATGTCGAGAACCATGATTTACGTTGAGAATCAGTCATTTTGCTTACCATAAAAACATAGATGTCAATGATAATAAATCACTCAGAGATAAACAGATATAATCTCAGGTCTATCAATTTATATCAAAACGTCATATGAAGAGAAATAGACAGATAGTTTATCGAATTTGGATTAGATTTACAAGAATCGTATCAAGTATGCAACATAGCTGACTGTATTTGAACAGTGTCACTCTTTGTTCTCAAAAATTGTTGAGAAGGTTGTCTGCCACACTATTACTCAGGAACACCTCTTGGTGTATTCTTTTTGCTCTTATGGAACACTGATGTACCCAAGTGAACACGTGTGCTAAGTTTCCGTTGTACATAAATAGTTAGGCAGTCTCAAAACTGGTTTCAATTTTAGAAACGATTAATACTAAAATTGCTCTGAAAGCGAGGACAACAGAAAATACCAACTGCGCTATACCGAAGGTAAACTGCTTAGTTATGGAGAGGGCTAGAAAAAGCACGTGATACACTGTACATTTTACGGCTTATAATCTGGCGTAAACAAGAAGAGAGCCCATGACCCCAAGATGGTTGTAGGCGCTGGCTGATGCGAGCCAAGCGCCAGTAATACTGAAACGGTAAACAGTTCTTCCGCCAGTCTTTTCGACCCAGAGTGTACTCTTTTACTGGTCATTTCCCACCACTGAAAATAGCATGAAAGGATGACAGAACTGATCAGAGTTCAGGACACAATCTGTCTGCAGCAATCTGATTTGTAATAAGATCGCACCCGACCTTGCAATTTCTTCATCCACAGGCCAAGCCTACTTGGTCTAGACGCATAAAGCAAAGCTTTGAACATTAACCATCTTTAAGATTTTCGACAATTAAACATCCTTAGATGGAAATACAAATCTTTCCAAAGGATACAATTTCAGTTTTATGGTAAGTAAGATGGTTATCTTATAACATATTCGGGAAACAATTACAGGTACACGAGGATATCTTCCATAAGGCTGGCTAAGGGTTGTATAAAGATTGCACATAGCGATAATAGTGGTAAATAAGTTGTACGAAGATTCGACTTCGTGATCTTGGGGGATTCGCTGTTCCCGAGGTTCCGCGTTCATGCGAAAAGTATTCCCATGTGAATACTTAAAGGAGCATGAAGTCGTAACCTTACATTAATGAATTCCCTAGGGCCATGATAACTGATTTATTTCCTGTCATGAGGAGAACAATTCTGAAAGATTACCATTTGGTGTAACATGCCAGGCGTGTTTATATAGAGAAGGATGTCTTTAAATCAGCGCTTTAGCTTTCCACGCAGAGGACACATTTGAGCTATAAAGCAGAAGATGTCATTCAGTGTCCTGTCAGTACGTTATGTGATAAGTCCGGTGATGAATTGTTGGATTGTGTATGTATTGCCAGGACATGTAACATTTAGGACACAATATAACAGTGGAAGACAGCGCGACAGTTGAGATAAACACTGTACTAAGACCTAGAACATGTTAGCAAAAAGAACTTGTCTAACATAAGTTATATTGTTTCAAGAAAGATCACCCGGCCCACATGGACAACGGAACGCCGAGTAGCAAGAGATTTCTAGTGTCCTTTGTTATACTTGGAACACTCGGCAGGTGCTCATCCGAGAAATGATGCATGGGTTGGTTTTAACGAGTCTATACTGTGACAGACCAACATCTGCGAGACGGATTTCCCTAATTGCATAGCAAAGAAGCATTTGTTTCTTGCCTCCTCTTCCCAGCGGAAGTCATTTAATGCTTTCAGATACATAACAGGGAGAGAAAGAAGAGAAGTATCTGCGTTCGGATTTGAAATTATCCGATCGTTTCTGCATTATTTTTCAATCTGTTTCACTTATCAGTTAAACGCTTCGTCATATTCAGGCACTAGAAAGCTATCCTGTGAAGGTGTTAACATCATACATGCTTACAAAAACAATTCGTAGAAAATATATATTTTTAATCCTGTGACAACAGCCAGAACCCAAATTATGCGTATCTTAATCAATACATTTTTGCACAACGCTCACACTGTCTAAGCTGGGCCAATGTAAATTGGAATAAAGAATTTATCGGCCTTCCGATAAAGCCTCCCAGACTATTCAAAACCACAGAGTTGGGAGAGTACAGATGGGGCCGTTTGTCATATAATTTAATACATCCTATATTTTTCCACCAATTTTAACGGTAATGGTGTGAGTCGACTGGGGACTGGCGGTCAGTAAATCCGTCAACTCTCAGACTTCCTCTGGGAAAAGAACCACTTTATTCCGCTATGATAAGCATGGAGAAAACTCAGAAATAATTCAATAGATACGACATATCATCAAGAACAATTCCCAAAGCTATAGAATTCCAAGGATCTGCTGGCTAATTGCTTCCAATAATCACATTCCGGAACCGTTTAGATTGTGATTGTTTCTCTGCCTGCGCTATATCCGAAAAGGCCAGTGTACTTTTAACACGCCTACCACTTCAGACGTAACCTTCTCTTCAAAGTGCCGATGAGTCAGCGTGATAGTGTAAACAGCAATATGTGTATCCTTCGCTGTAACTGTTCTGTATCCGTTTTTCTTTAGGGTTCTCTTAAGCATTTGTCCTCGAACAGAAACATGTTCTATTTGTCTTTCCTTTTTCTTTTGACTGATATTTGTGTTTTCATGACCCAGTTGAAAAAATTACCGCCAGTGTAACTTTCAAAACGTGGACCTCAGGAGGCGACACAACGTGCCTAGAAGTAATTAAACATAGCTTACAAATCAAATCTGACGGCCATAGCGCCATGATGGCATTTGCAAGTTCATACTTAGCTCAACGACATGACTCCAAGGAATTTTTCTCTTCTGTTGTTGTGTTACATATATGAGAATCTGTGTAAACAGATAATCAAGCTCTGACAGTTCCGTATTGACACGTCCCCGCTTAGTAAGGATCATTTACGTTTTAGTGGCAAGTTGATTGGCTACACCAAAGTGTATATAAGAGCCTTAGGTTTCATTTTATTTGATATATATATAAAGGAAATAACATGCAAGCTGCATAATCGCCTTAAGTTCAAGGGCTGGGACGTTATGTTAAAAGTTGTATGAAATCAAAGATGTCAAAAAATATGGTAAGCAGAAAGGTATTTACTGTTTTTCCGTTTCTGAAATAGAATATGCATCCCAAACGTATTGGATGTACGCAGTTAATTATGGTAGGGTCGTACACACCAAAGTGCTTTGATACCTCGCACAACCTGCACCCTGATGAATTATTCAGACTTGTAAATGGCAGCCCACCATAATGTCACAAGAGAGAAGAACTTACGGATAAACTCGCATAGCAATGTGTACCCTTGTCCTGTTGTACGCCAGTCAATATAAGTAGCTCAAAAACAACACAAACAGTCTTCTTTAATATAGAAATGACAAATCATAAAAAGAATGACCTTTGTAGCACATAAATGTGATTCTTTTGCGTCCTCTATACGTAAGAATTATGTACCAAAGATTATCCCACCTGTAATCCTGATTCAATTGAGTCTTCTATAGGTAAGTATTGTGTACCAAAGATTATCCCACCTGTAACCCTGATTCATTTACGTCTCCTATAGGTAAGTATTGTGTACCAAAGATTATCCCACCTGTAACCCTGATTCATTTTCGTCTTCTATAGGTAAGTATTATGTACCAAAGATTATCCCACCTGTAACCCTGATTCATTTTCGTCTTCTATAGGTAAGTATTATATACCAAAGATTATCCCACCTGTAACCCTGATTCATTTGCATCTTCTATAGGTAAGTATTATGTACCAAAGATTATCCCACCTGTAACCCTGATTCATTTACGTCTCCTATAGGTAAGTATTATGTACCAAAGATTATCCCACCTGTAACCCTGATTCATTTACGTCTCCTATAGGTAACTATTATGTACCAAAGATTATCCCACCTGTAACCCTGATTCATTTTCGTCTTCTATAGGTAAGTATTATGTACCAAAGATTATCCCACCTGTAACCCTGATTCATTTGCATCTTCTATAGGTAAGCATTATTTACCAAAGATTATCCCACCTGTATCCCTGATTCATTTGCGTCTTCTATAGGTAAGTATTATGTACCAAAGATTATCCCACCTGTAATCCTGATTCATTTGCGTCTTCTATAGTTAAGAATTATGTACCAAAGATTATCCCACCTGTAACCCTGATTCATTTGCGTCTTCTATAGGTAAGTATTATGTACCAAAGATTATCCCATCTGTAATCCTGATTGATTTGCGTCTTCTATGGTAAGTGTTATGTACCAAAGATTATCCCACCTGTAACCCTGATTCATTTGCGTCTTCTATAGTTAAGAATTATGTACCAAAGATTATCCCACCTGTAACCCTGATTCATTTTCGTCTTCTATAGGTAAGTATTATGTACCAAAGATTATCCCATCTGTAATCCTGATTCATTTGCATCTTCTATAGGTAAGTATTATGTACCAAAGATTATCCCACCTGTAATCCTGATTCATTTGCGTCTTCTATAGGTAAGTGTTGTGTACCAAAGATTATCCCACCTGTACTCCTGATTGATTTTCGTCTTCTATAGGTAAGTATTATGTACCAAAGATTACCTTTTGTAATTATGATTTAGCCAAATTTATGTTTAATTTACGAACATGAGCAAACAGATTACAAGAAGGAATAAAACATAGTCCAGGGTACATTTTCAGAAATGGTGCAGAAAGTGGGCAGCGAGAAAACACCTGAAACAAAAAGATTTTCATTTTGATTAGTGTTTTACGCCGTACTCAAAAAAAATTTCACTTATGCGACGGTGGCCAGTATTATGGTGGGAGGAACCCGGGGAGGGTCTGAGGGAAACCCACGAAAATGGACAGATTGCTGGCAGACCTGAAACGCTATAAAATTGCGCACATTAAACTAACTAGCTAACTAGAATTTTTGAAGCAAATCTTCGTATGGACATGGACCTGTTTATGTAATCAGTATTTTGAATCTGTGAAAGAACGAGCGATTATGGCTTAACACAACTTTGGCAATATTTCATCCATATCGTGGACACTTTTCATTTGTGAGGTCAAGCACGTGTCAGGGTTTCTTTATGAAAACCGGCTCATAACCGTCTCACGTTTATTGTGAAACTAACGCTTTTCTAGGTTTAACCATTTCGCTTATGGATACGTGTATATCGATAGGATTGTTTTTATTTTGTTTTGAAAGCATTTCACCAGCATTTTTCACGGTGAAAATTATTTCGGTTGTACTTGTGAACAGGTAATGGTATAAAGCCATCTGATAAGCTTTAGATGACTCCACTTACATGGTCCTATACATGCCTATAATAGTATTCGTGGGAATTAGATTTAGGTCTCATAAATTTTAGGCATAGCCTTTGGTGAAGCTTTTTTAGTGTATAAATATGACAGTGGTCCTCTCTCACGTTGCCTTAATAACGAAAGAGAAAACGTCTAAGTTGACTTCACTGTATACCCTAGAGTCCTTCAAGATAAAATAAGCATGTTCAAGCGATTTGTCTTTGTTCTTTGATGTGATTTATATTCCACATCATTTATTCTGACAGTTTGTCATGTTTACAACAGCATGTGCCTGTTTTTCCTGGTTTTTAGTCTCTTAAGTTTATGATAACTTTGGATGAAACCGTCAGTATTTCTTGGGTCATGATTCGTACTGGTCTCTACCTACGTTTAATCAAGAATGGATCAATGTTAAGTCAGCATCGTTTTCCAAATCTGAACGCACAGGGCGTTTCTACTTCTAGTAAGGAGACTGCTATTTCTTTCGCACAGACGTTTGGTTTATGTTACACAAAGACTTTTTTCTTACAAAAATGGAAAAAAATGGTGACTCTAGGCTGCCTGATGTTAGCTGGGTCTAAGCCTGTTTCAAGCCTGAAACACTGGGGTTGCCAGAATATTTATTTATTTATTTGATTGGTGTTTTACGCCGTACTCAAGAATATTTCACTTATACGACGGCGGCCAGCATTATGGTGCGAGGAAACCGGGCAGAACCAGGGGGAAACCCACGACCATCCGCAGGTTGCTAGGGGACCTTCCCACGTACGGGCCGGAGAGGAAGCCAGCATGAGCTGGACTTGAACTCGCAGCGACTGGTTGCCAGAATATGTCACTGGTCCACTGTTGGCACACACGCCTGTCTCGTACTGAATTGTTCGTTTATGTCAAGGGCTTGGGGCGTTACCTTTGTGTCATATAATTAACGCCGCCTCACCGAAATGACATACCAAAACACCAGACGTAAATGCTCATCATTTCACAGTATATACAAGTACAGTGTCGAGTACAAAGCAGAAATTTCAAAAAAAAAAAACAAACCCTCAAAGTGAACGCATTTCGGCTTGACTAAACTCAGAATCGTTCCCCTTTTAGGGCGTACGTTTGAACCACTAAAGCACTGCATTTTCTTAGAATAACTGTTTCATCAAATTTGCAGTGGTAAAATCAGTTGCAATTAGGAGTAGATTACACATATCTGTGTATCCGCTTTTAGGAATAAAAATATGTATTTATTCGCTTTATGGACATATATCTTCCAGAACTGATTACGGTTTTGCAAACGGATGTTCATTGATTGTCGATTTTCAGTGTCCCTTTGCGATCGACGGGTGTTGTGGAAAACCCAGGTTGGTCGTTAATGAATGGAAATTCATGGCGGTTTCATCTCCCTCACTGGGAGATGCTGAATTAGAATGGACGTCTCCTTCAGGGCTTCTGACACTAAACACATTTCGCTTGATTAACTTGCATTTGTACAAAGTGATATCTAATTATGCCGTTATATATTTGTGATCACTGTGATGTTTTGGTGTACATATGTATCTACTTATAACAAAGGATTAAAAGGGTGAAGAGCTTATTTGATATCCTTGATAATTGGTTGCGTGCTTCAGGCAACTGGCGAAGCATTGTGCAATGCGTGCGATCGTAAAAAAACCTTTGTTTTCTAAAGCATTGTTCATAGGTTTAAAATAAACGGCAATCCACTCAAGGAAGAGAAATCGTATATCCTGTCCAGAAAGCCCACTTTATGAGTCTCTGTGAGTAAAGACAATCTTCACTGAATGAACGACTGCCTGCTTTTGCCATAAAATATGGGTCCGTTCTGATGGAAATTTACAGCTATCGTACTCCCGTGGGAAAGCACCATGCATTTATTTCTCCGCACACATAAACCTTGTATATAGAGTACTGTTGAATTGTTTTGATGAGGAAACGTTGACATATACTGTTTATGCTGTCTTTAGTCTACGTTCAACAAATCTCAACAAACGGGAAATGTAGCTTTTTGGGGAATCCGGAGAACCAGAGAAGTTTGCGTCTATTGGTTTGCTGGTCCCTTTTTTGGTTTAACTATGAATGAACTTCTCTCTGAGAATTCGCCAAAGTATAGCTGGAACCTGCTTAAACAACACTACACGCTAGATGCTTTTTTATGTGGATCTGAAGGCCTCATCGGATTGTCATGTTTGCCTGAGCCTGTCTGCAAGCCGTTTTTATGTCATGCACGTGAAATATTATTCTGTTTAATTTGCATAATATTTCAAAGCGTTCTAGAGACGAATACATTTGAGAAGACTTTGATGTGACAAGCCGCATACACATGATAATTGTATGATTGAATTGAATTATTGGTGTCTGACGCTGTATTCATGACTTGTTGATGATCGGATTTCCCATTTGTGACACAGTTTTTTTACCTAGACCAAGTTCAATGTGTATGTCTTTTTGGTAACAAAAGCGTTGTTCACCTCTTGTTTTCACTAAGGGCTTAAAATGAATGTCGAAAAATTCCTGCTCCAGTGTAGGATTGAACCTAATACATCATTATTATGCTTGACTTATTCGTGTGAAGATTCAGGTTCACTAGGTATAACAAAGTGGGATTTAAACAAAGCACATGTAGATTTGTTTTGCAGCTTAAGTTCTCGACGCTGGAATCAAACTAATTTATCAAAACGGCTTACGAATCACTGAAACTGGGACACAGTTAAGGACGCCATCGGCTTTTAATCGTACACTGATTCTGCTAATGCGATGTCAGCGATGAATTATTTGGGCTAAGCAATGGTCATCTACAGCTGTCAGTTGAACTGAACCCTAGAAAACAAGAGCAAGGCCTCGCGAAATACATAACAGAATATTCTGCCCATACACAACCACAGTAACAATCTAATCGTACCTGTATCTAGTGTTGAACAATGAGATCGTTTATGTGGAAACTAGTACAGGTGAACAGTAATACCTACCAAAAGAACTATTCTTCTCTAGATCATGGTGAGGTTAGCTTTCACCAACTCGCTAAACCGACAAAATGTATAATGTGATCGTATATACGTAGGTTTAGAAAAGGTTCATATAATACCTGTGGCAACGTTTTTTTACATATACATATTTTTTGCCTTAAATAGTAATTTTTATATTTCAGAGCAGCGGATAAATAAGTTTTACGTTTGTGCCAAAAAAAAAAAAGTAAAGAGTATGGGACAAAAACGTTTTTTTTCCAGTAAAAACCATTCCGGGGATGATTGAAATGGTTATTTCTAATATTATTTTTATAACTGCGACGCAAAACTTCATTCATATATATATATATATATATATATATATATATATATATATATATATATATATATATATATATATATATATATATATATATATATATATATATATATATATATATATATATAACGTTGATGATGTCGTCAATACCTAATCGACAAATGAGATATATTGGTAGCTTCGAATGGATACCTTTTATAGTTCGTTACATGTGCATTTTTGCCTTCTTCGAAAGCCTGTGAAATTTGATAAGGCGATTTTAAATTACTATGATTTAGGAAAGAAAAATCTCCTTTTCTGTCCTTATTAAGACAAGTGTAAAGCTGAAATATGTGGTATACAGTAACACAGCGAATTTGTCTCTGTTATCTGACAGGGTTGCGTTGCTAGGAGGGCGGTATCATCCGTCAGGAACCAACTCCTCTGGGGTAGCTCATTTCAAGACGTCATGATCATACCGAATGTCTTCGCGAATAGAAGCGGGCTGCTTCATTCGGGATTGGCGGCTTCCTTCCACCTCAACTTCACGGAACCTTGCCAGACCACGGGTACCTTTCTACGCTTCAGAGGGAATAACTTATCGTGCGAAGAGGACGGTGGCAACATGTCGGTGGAATTGTTCCTGGACCGCAAGGACGCCGAAGTGAACGCGCCTACATTCGACGAAGTGGTCATGGTGAAAACAGTGGTGTTGGCAACGATGTTTGTGATTTCATTTATTGGCAACGTTGCCACAGTGGTGCAGATGTTCCGCGTTAAAAGACGATCGACGATCAACAAGTTGAAACTGCAGCTGGCCGCCGCGGACCTCATCGTGACTTTCTTCTGTATATTGGTGGAAGCGATCTGGGCCTCCACTGTGCAGTGGAAGGCGGGGAACGCCATGTGTAAGATCGTGAAATACATGCAGATATTTGGACTGTATCTGTCCACATACATTACTGTGATCATAAGTTTGGACCGTTGTTGTGCTATTCTGGATCCCATGAGCAGAACCAAGTCTCCCAGACGAGTTCGAATGATGATCATCGTCTCCTGGGTTCTCAGTGCCTTTTTCAGCCTTCCTCAGGTATTTTGTCAGTATACTTCTGTCGGCTGTAATGAAATATCGGTCTCTTTCACGTGCTGTCTAATTGCTTACGGGACGACATATTCCGGTTTTAAGTAGAATGTCACAGAACGACTTGGTATTTATTAATCTTCAAAAGGTTTCATTTACCTATTAGAAAGCAAAACTCAAACTGATTGAAAGTAGTTCAGATGAATACCAACCTTTTCTCAGGAGAATATATCAGCGAGTAATATCAGTTTGTGGACAATAGAAAAACAAAGCTCACTTTATATGTGTCATATTTTCTTCAAAGTTTCTGAAACAAAATGATCTACATAAATGGACTACATAATAGTTTTGCGTAAAACAAACGCAAAACGAAACTCGTAAGAATGAATTTAGTGTGGTGATATTTTAGATTTTGGCTTACTGTGCATCAGGAATATAAAGCAGATTGACATTTACGCGGTTATATATTCATACACGTATATAGGCTTTATGTATGTGCTTACAAGGACATATACGCCTCTAGTATAAACGTACGCGCAAAGTGTGTATATAAGCTGTAAGTGTCAGCTCTGTGGCATATATTCCTGCTGGTGACATGCCAAATATTCATTGTCATTATGCTAAGTTCAACATTTTAACGGAGTTTTGCTTGCGTTGCGTCTAAAAACAAAGACGTCAAAGAATCCCCTCTAAACACACATGTGTTATCGCACGCTTCCATGCCATAAGTTACTTTTGTCTCGGTTGCCAGTTATTAATCTTATTCATTCGTTCTCATCTGCAGGCAGTTATATTCCATGTCAAAAGGGGACCGTTTAAACAGGAGTTTTACCAGTGTGTCACCCACGGGTCATATACTCACCACTGGCAGGAACAACTCTACTCTGCGCTCTCTCTGTTGTTTATGTTCATCATTCCATTGACAATTATGGTTGTGTCCTACGGACTTATATTTTGCACGATTGCCCGAAAGTCCAGAAATTACAATGGTGAGTTGAAATTGTAATTCTCTTCGTATAACCAGATCACGTATAACAAATGTATTTTGCATCGAATAATTGTAGTGTCATAAACTACATGTTGAAATGTGACCATTTGATACGTCAAAGAAAAAAAAAACACAGTAACCACTTTTGGGCTCCGGCATTCAGTTCCACTGCTAGCTCTCTGTTGTTCATTTCTTCAACACTTTTTTGGTTCCATATCTTTTTAATTTACAACGTATTAATTTGTATAACAGACAGTATTAGACTTCAACGTTAGAATACCAGTAACACATTCGCTGATAAATAAGGACAGAACCTTAAAGGACTTTACGGAGATTCTGAGATCCCTTCTGATACTTGATTTACTCCAAACACCTGAAGGTGACAAACAAAGAACCAAGAAAACATCTGCCTATTGGATAAACCTGGCCTTTAACGTCTTGGATCTGATAAAGATCGGAATCATGTCTGATATGAAAGGATTTAATTTCAGGGACATAGCACAAACTATTTATTCTGGTAACGCCTTCGATTCTTCCCTCACATAATAACACAAAGGAAACACTTATCACCAAGAATATTTAATTACATCTTGTTTCTTAGCTGTTTTCTAAATCTTGATTAAAATTATCACGCAGTAAACACCACAACATGTTTTTGCATACTCAAAACATTCTACACAGTCTATTCATTCATTTTATTTCATTATTTTGATTAGATATAAAAACATTGACTTATGTATGTAATACGTCCTAATGCCGTGAGCTTATCTAGTTGTTTTTGCTTTCTTTGTGTTTTATAGGCTCTTTTTTATAATTAAACAAAGCAGATATGCATGTGCATTATAGCCCGAGAGGCAAGGCTGTACACTTAGTGCAAACGAAAATTGATTTCCCAATTTATCATGATTGCACTTTAACTAATCATCAGAGAGAGTGACGTTTAATAGCATGCAGTGTATATATCCCAACTTAGGCAAAAAAAAAAAAAAAAGAAAAGAAAATACCGTCGTTGAGTGCAGAATAAAGTAAATATATTTTTAGATACGTTTCACTGCATAAGTTTAATTTGCCAGCTTTCATATATCATCTCTTTACAATGGATTTTTCTGTCGTGCTTTTTTGGTTATACGTATGATTTGTGTTCAAATCTTATTTACGATTACGATTTCTGATTTTCAGTTTCCATTCAGATATTATCTTTCAGAGTTTCAAATCTGTGGTTTCAGATTTATTTACGAACTTAATTTGGTGTATGTCAGTCCTTTTCACGGTATGGACTTCTACAAATTACCTTTAACCTATGATAAAAAGCATTTGAATTCTAGGTTTTGCATGCCATACGTGAAGAGGTTAACTGCTCGGTGCAATTCAGTGTTTAATCAGATGTGCAGCTTTAGAAGCTGAATGGAATACATAGAAATATAAAATCGTTCTCGCATTTACCGCATACGTTTAATTTTCATTTTGTCAAGTTAGTGTTTCTTTGTGTAAATCAAATTGCCTGCAATAATTATGAGTTTTTATTGTTGGAGACTATCATACAGCACTTAAAGGCACGCTAGGGCTCATTAAATGAACGAAATGTCTTCTGCGCTTAATTTTCACCACACTCAAAGCCGATTGGCTGATGCAGAGTCTTCACAGCTTCCCGTTATCCTCCTCATCTTTTGTCCCTATTTTTTACAAACTGACTTCAGACGACAACAAAGATAATCGATCAAGAACAAGAACCTGGGCTGAAACTTTTAACTATTACGAAGAATACTTACGTGGTAAACCCCAAAAATCACGTGAGAAAAGGAGAGGTAAACGCATGGCACTGATCTCCTATATACGTTTGGCTTCCTTTCTTTCTTTTGCATGTTTCAAACTTCGCACCTGGTGCCAATGGCTTGTAGCGCTGTGAAAATATTTTCCATGCACGTGCATCAGAATCATTCTTAGTGGAATTTTGTGGAATTTGTTTCCTGTCACACATTTGACTTACATTTATCCTTTCTTCTTTTAATACCGTTAATTATGAAACAGTTCGAACGATAATCTTTCGTAAATGTGACAAATATGTAAAATTGACATATTCTGTATCGTTAATCCTTTTCGTCTCATTTTATTGAAAATACATTTAAGTAAACAGACAATGCCACATTGTAAAATGTATATTTACAAGAATGAAACCACGCATCTAATAGCCTTGATTCACGCTATTTACCTTTCCTAGTTCAAATAGTTCAAAAGGCATAGAATCACTCATTTTCGTCACGCCACATAGTAAATTACTTCCGAAATGCCCGGTGAGTGTAAGCATTAATATTCAAAGCCACTTCATTAGCAAACATTATTAGCAGCCACGATTACTAAAGTGGCGTGCATCATCCCTGTTTGCGCTTGGAAAACGCCAAATATTCAAATTCACTCACGATTACTAAACCTGATTAGCAAAGTGTCTAACGTTGTGTAGGGATACGTTGTGTCAAGAAGACATTTGTGGCAAACGACATGTAAATCAAGTGTGAAAATGTGCTGTTTCTGTTCCAAGGTTGGTGTCACCTTGTTCTAAAAACAAAATGTCAGGCCATCTTTTTCACACAAACCAGACAAAAAGACATCTTCGGTTCAAAACGAAATAATCACAAAGTTTTCAAAACAAAATTAAATGAATGAAAGACACAAATGTATTGGCATGGGTATTGCTTGATTTGCCATATGGAACTACCCACTTTTCGTGTGCAAAACATCGCTGTGCCATACCTAAATCTTAGCGTAGGCAAGGCATAGCCTGGACTTGCGCGTCTCTTACCCCAGCCAATCAGAATCGATTCTGTATCTCTTCAAACCAGCATGTAATGGATGCTCGTTCAAGGAACGTTCCAGAACTTGATCTACCCATCGTACAAACTGTGCAAATTAATGGCCTAGATTGATTATTAGGCAAAAGAAAAGAAAAAAAAAACGTAACTGAAACAAAAAAACGTAAACTACGATCGCAGGTTACATGGAGGAAGCGTCTTGCTATTACGTAAACCCGCCAACATAATCGCCAACGCTTTAATGTGAGAGAAAAATTCTTAGACCGGTAGTTAAACGCTAATAAATATATGTGCATCAGTAAATGAATGAATCAACCAACCAACCAACCAATCAATCAATCAATCAATCAATCAATCAATCAGCTGATGTATTCAAAGGCAGTCATATGTTTTCAATGACGTATGAGAGATACTGTCAAGTAGTATTTTTTTTTGCCAGGTTCAAAAGTATAGACGTGAATTTTCAAGTAGTATTTAGACGGAAATATGTATTTTAGCCAAATTTTAATGTTAACCACATACAGCATAGAAAAGTTATTCATGGCGATTCGGGACAACCGGACAGATTCAGGTATAGCCAATCAAAAATCAACAGCGAGAATCATACACAACAGCTTAGCTTTAAATAAGCCTAAATTTGTGTTCCGCGAAAATCTTGTGATTGAGTGTCGCGGGATTTTGCAAGTTAGGGATAAAAAATAACACTAGAATTGCATGGAAAAAATCTTTTGTTTACTATTTATTTTTAACCTTTTCTACCCTACTAGTTCATTACATGCATTGCATAAATCTTCATCTGATATTTTGTAGAAGTATATTCAACGAAAACGGATGTTTTCTGTTTGGTATTGGTTAATAAAGGCGAGTGCACTAGTGTCAAACATAAAATTCAAAGTTACACACACGCCTTCCCGCAAATCTATTAACCCAGCTGGTCTTGAGAGATTTCTAGGGAAGTAGAATACCGCTTATTACCTACAGCACTTGAGAAAATCTTCAACGCGCAGAATTCTCCAGATCGAGATTAATTATGTGCAGACGTAATACATGATTGAATTAAAGAATACGAGCAAGTTTTAGTGACGTCATGGGCGCGATTGTTACCAAAAAGATACCCTTTATGTGCGCCTAGCATTAACTGAAACAATGCGCCTGTTTAAACCTTACACAGTGTCTGCACGTTCACCAACATCCCAGTAACTCTCCTCTCAGCATCTTCAGGATTTATTTTTCTTCACCTCACCACGATTATTTTTAATTACGCTATATTTTGTTTACTTTTTTTGAGTTTTGCTTTGGTTTATTAAGTCAAATTTTGTCTCAATGAATTTTATGAATGAGATTTAACGGCATTAAAGAACAGCATGTCAAAACAGGAGGGACAACATAGCGTAGCTATTCATAACGCATATAGCTTAATGCTGAATTACAATAAAAAATAAAAGACCTACATCTTAGAAGTGTTACTTAATGTAAATCTGTTACAAGCAATCAAATATAGCGCATGCATTCAGAGGGTAAATCACTTAGTGTGATTAAGGGGATTTTCGCCATCTATAACACAGGATGACCAATTTACACTGCTATTTCAGATCCTCGCAGATGGTCGAGATGGCAAGTTTTAATTAGTGCACGATCTTTGTGTCCATACCACATGTGCATGTTCCATTAATCACGTGTTATTTCTGTGACATTTGACGTACATGTTTTGCGCAACATGTGTCTTTATAGTGATCGATATGGATATTGCTGTAAACCACATTCTTCCGTGAGCAAGTTAAGACAAACGTTGTGCTTGAGTCAAAATTATCCACCATTCCTTCAGCTAAGTAACGTTATGTTTACAACACATTTTTAAAAATATTTTTCACAATCGGTTAATTCCCGAGCACAAGCCCAACACATGTCTTACTGATTATGCTGGTGTACTTTTAAACATGAAATTGGCTGTACCGGAGATTTTGGCAAAAAATTGATCCAATTGCATTTTTTCTCTTATTTTGGAATAGCCCAAATAATTACCTTTTGAAAAAATTTCAGTTCCGTATTTGTATGTGCTACCGTTCAAAAGCGGCCAAAAAGCTAAAAACATTATAACGAGGGGTCGCATTAGAACTTTTTCACTGAAAGCTATTCTTTTTAAATACAGAAAATTTAATTTGGTTATCGAATATGGATACTTTTTAAAAAAATCGCCGGCATAGCCGACAAACTGAGGCCAATGTGTATGTCATATAGTCTCACCATCTTATGATTTTGCTTTCAGATGCCGACGTGTCTCCAATTTCTGACATGCTTCGAGGACACGTTCGGAGTCAGTTGCTGAGGAAAGCAAAGAAAAAGTCCTTACGTATCACATTCGTTATCGTATTGGCCTTTATTGTCTGTTGGACGCCGTATTACGTCATATTTATTGGCTTTACCTACTTTAACCTGCGGAAGATCGACCCACGAATATTTCTGTGTTTTTTCTTTGTTGGAATGTCCAACTCCATGCTGAATCCGCTCATCTATGGAGCCTTCCACATATGCAAGGTGCATAACTCCAGGTTAGTTAGGGAGGCGATTCTACTGGAATTTGTATCGATGTACTACGATAATGTTAAACTTTAAACACCTCGCCTCTTTGCATGGTTCGTTGTGTACGTTATCTGATTCGACTTTCCGCACCACTGATTCGCACAAATGTCCTTCCTGCTATCAGTCCCATGTGACCTTACTCCGCGTGTTACTCCTCCCCCAATATCACTATAAAGCATGATATCTGTTTATCCCCCGCACGATTTGTTTCCGTATTCGATACGTCCGGTGCTTTTTAAATTTTTTTTTATTAACCTCTGCCCCTCCCACATCCAGTTGTTGTTTATAACTTCCTGCTCAAGATAAATGAACTTTTATCCTAATTCCCACATTGGTCACTGCGTGTTTGCTAGATCGCCAGGCAGAAGAGAATCCCCAAATTCCTCTGGGAAAGCCTTAACCCGAGTCGGCCGAAGCGTAAGCCTAACCAAGAACACAATGGTGGAAAAGACGTATCTAACTGCACCAGGGACCGCTTCTCGACGCTCCACGTCGGCCAGCGGCTTAAGCCTCGTCAGCAGCCTTCAATCCACATCAATGCAGAGTCTCCGGAACGAACCAATTAGAACTTTGGGACAAGATACTCTTTGAGACTCTCTGTACACTCTGTTTTTATTGAAACAATTCATGCTCCAGCCCATGTCCTCTCCACATAAAAAACGTCCTCCAACATGGATACGTTTAGATCCAGTTGGCTATTGGCTGGCGTAGATAGCAGGAGTGACTCGGACACATCTCTCTTGTCCAATCAGGACAAGGAGTTTGTATTGAGCGAAAATGTTTATTGACAAGAATCGGAAAGTCTCATTTACATTGCGAGACCCAGAACGTTCTACAAAAAAAAAACGATTTACTGAAGTGTGTTGGCCTTCAAGAGTGTGATATTCAGGGTGTTGTTTAAAATAAACAATCAGAAGCGTATTCAGAGTAACCTGGTTATGTATAAATTTAAATATTTGTTTAATATTTTTAATGCCATGTTTTCTTACTACCGATCAGTTTTATGTTTGTCGGTGGCGCCGTAAGGATCTGTTACCTTTGGAACACAACTGCACAAATATCAGTTGTTTAATTGATATATTTAATTGAATCCCTGTGAATGCATATATGCAGATAAGCTTGCTGGTCACATTTCACAGTTATTTCACGCACCAATAATTTATATGTTAAAATTTTCCCTCACATACTTCGTGTTTTTGTTCTTTAGCTCATATCACAATGTAATTAAATTTTTAAAGCGCCCTCATTATTTGGATGGCTTTGCTTAAATAATGGTGGCTTGATTTTTACAGCACCCAAAACGTACTAGGCCCCCATGGGGATTGACAACTGATAATTGTAAATCTTTGTTTCTTTGTAAGCAGTAAAATATTACCAAGTAAATGTAGACTAAATGCTTGGTTTTCTGGTAAACAGACATAACACCTTCATTGTTTTAAGGTAAAAAAAACTCACCCGGACTAATTTAGACATTTGCTGTAAATCTTAAATCGGAGCTATGAATAAAACGTCACCTGTCATGGCATACATTCGATGCCAACATCTATTTTAAAAAGAAAACACAAGTTCCGTTTTATGCTTGAAGATAACAGTTATACTGGAATTCCTTAGATATTTATGAAAGTCAGGCGGATGAACAGTTTTACTTGTCTTTATTTTCGTGTGTGCCGTTATCTGCCATAAGTAGTTCTGGTCAACAACATTCTATGAAACGATAACCTGTGGTTAAGTAACACGAAGTGTACCGTGCTTAACTTATTACCATTTGCGCTGCAATTCCGGTATTGTTGTTTGCTCAAGGAGACACTGAATAAATATTATTTTTAATGTTCTTCAACCGATACAGTTTTGTTTTCTTAACGCTATGTGATGTGGTCTTAAATGATAAAAAATATACGTATAGGCGTATGTGTTTGCCAGTGTAAGAAAAGCTTGAATGCCTTGCCCCGTAATGATTCATATACCTTTGATTAGTACTCACACATGACGATGGCTCAATAAACTGTCAGAACTGACGCTGGACAAGAGCGCTCCAGAAGGCCGCCATCATAAAATGTCTATATACCTAAACATGTTGTGGTGCTCAACATGTTGAGCTTCTGCGTCTCATCCGAAGGCAAAATAACTTTATACCTATCAAAGGTTATGTAAAGGCCGACACAGCTCATTTATACATGTTTAAATGGTTGAATGTCTTCATCAACAGTATTTTTTTTTCCGACAGACCCCACAATGCCATCAAATGGGTCAAGTTGTTATGTTAAATTCAAATGGGGTGGGATGATGTGTACACGAATTTGTGACGTCATTCTCCTTATAGTGGACAGGAAGAGTACTCACAGCTTCCAGAAGATATTTAGCTTGAGACGCTTGCCTGATGAAATATCCTCGAATAAAACTACTAAGTAAAATGAAATACATTTTTACAGAAGTGCCCCGCTATAGCCTACACAGGTTTATTGCTCAATTCCACATTAATATCAGTCGGGCATCAGCCCAGTCTTTGCGTTGACTCCATGTTCATCACGAGCTACGATTTCCAATGCCTTAAAACGATACAGAAGCATTTTCTCTTGATTTTCATGATTGGAACAAAATCAGCGTCTCTCATATATCTGTTTCATTGTTCTATGGAACCTGGAACTCAGTATTTTTGCGAGTCAAAGATTTAAACCACTACGCGGCTTTTTTAATTTAATCATGAAGTAATTGTGACGTAAATTACAAGTTTGTTTGTGAATAATAAAGACCACAATGTCACCTTTTAACTCGAATATAACTGGTGTATGGAGACAACTTTTATTTGCAAGCCGCAATTCTTTGCATCTTTTGAATCGTTGTGATTGCGTCAGATTCACTCTGCATCATCCTGTAACAAGAAGAACAGGTGGAACGTGTTATTCACGCTGCAGGGATGTGTTCCATTAAATGGGAAACAGGGACTAGAATCATCTTATTTTTAGATAATGGAAAAAGCCACTTTTAAAATATATATTGTGCAAGAAGATAACGCTGAATTCCTGGTGAGCAAATTACATTACAGTGGACCTCAAAACTATAGGCAATTCCGTAGGCAAAACAGAAGTGTCTCCAGAATTCCAAATATGGGATTTATGTGGGTATGGATGTCTCTGTAATTTCAGAAGGTAGCGCTCAGATACTACATGTGTTATATAGCAATAAGCTGCCTCACAAGACGGTGGGGGTAAAATAGTGGCCAAAAAATAAAAGACAGATTGAGAGCGTTGATTGAAGATGAAATGGGCTATGTGGTGGGGTTTCCTGATAGTGTGTCTACCTTCGCGGAAGCTCTGAGTGATGACCTTTAAAACGGAGGCATCGATGCCAGATAACAGTTGTACGTTATGGTGATTGTCTCAGGGAAGCACCGAGCAGAGTCAATAAGTACACACAGAGAAAATGTCTCCCATTCAAACTCGTATGAAAGTATTATATATGTATTCGGGTTTTACGTCGTGCTTAAAAATCTTAGTCATATGACGACGAGAAGTCACTAGGTGTGTGTACATATACTGCCGCCACAGAAACATCATGGGGAAGACACCAGACATGACACCCCACCCATTCACATTATACTGACAGATGGCTGACTAGTCCTGCTTCCATGCTCTAATCTATCAATGTTGAGCACCGAGCGAGGCAGAAACAGGTACCATTTTTAAAGTCTTTGATATGACCCGACATGTGGTTTAATCCTGGTCTAACCATTAAACCCCCGAAGCGCTCATAGAAAAGTAAGCTTGTATGTAATAATCTAGGTTTGACCTGGATAATACAACTGTTGCATTCCTCCCAGCAATACAGATTTGTAGTCTTCCATTCACTAACCTCGAACTTGGCTTTTCGAGTCCTTAACATGTCGAACCTGTATGCCACAAAAACATGTTTGCTTTCATACTACAGTAATTCCGACTTCAAGTCAACTACTTTTTGTGAATGATACAGGCCTTAACTTCCTGTCGGCTGCACTCGGCATTGCCCGGAAAAAGATAACTCCAGGAACATTTAAATTGTACACCATCAAAAAGGCGATAGACAATTTGCTTCAGAATCTTAACTTTAATTTGGACTTTAATAATGAACGGAACGATCTATTGTGAAACTGACATGATCTTAATTTTCGGAAGAGCAACCTAGTCCACTTAAGCTACGGAGTCACGTGATTCAAAATTGGCGGCTTACGACGTTCTGATGATGTCCGAGTGGATGGGCTTTTCACATTTGTGTTAAGTGCAACATTATGGTTTTTATTATTCCTGTACAATGAAGTGATAAGAATTCAGAATTACAAGTACTTTACGATTACGGGGAAACTGTTTTCAGCGCGTTCAGCTTTGACAATTTGAGGACATCGCAGGCAACAGGACCGAGTTCCAGGTTAATGAATGTAATGATTCAGAGCGTTGAATGTGGAAGCTAAGCTGGGAGCATGGCCAGTCGATCTCATAGCTAGGTTTGACTTGACCTCAGACAAACTACAGAAATGCGAAAAGTTTGTACATAGAGAAGACTGAAAGCTGTAGGAAGGAACTGACAAGTGCACTTTGATACCCTTTCTCCTTTATGCTCGGAATGCACTTTAATCCCTCTTCTGGACAGAAGATCAGATTTTCATCAATATCTGCCCGTATATTTATATTCCATCAAAAGCACAACCCGAGATCAACGTGTTGTCAAACCAGGAGAAAAAAAAGACATAATAGAATGAAATTTGCAGGCAGGTGGCCTCATAAGACCGAACTGTTTAGGAACATATGTTAACATGTTCCCTGCCACTTAATAACTTCCTCCTCCCGTAATGGTATCGTATGATTTAATGCATGTACTCAGTTGTAGAATTCTCCCCCAAGACGTGATATGGAAACCAATGCGTCCCCTGAATAATATTACACAGGTTTTTATCCATTATGAATGTGAAATAAGACTTGTGGTCTTTGTATCCATCGAAATTGTCATCTCTAACGCATAGAAGCGTACAATACTTTACAAGTTTCTAATCTTAACTGGAGTTCTTATTGATATGTATTACATAAATGCTGTGCCATTGCGGCACCATGCAGGCACCATGCAGGCACAATAACCTACCCGTGTTAAAGAACAGGGAGAGCATCTTCCTCAGCAAAAGCAGCCATTAAAACGTGTGCCCGTTTCAGAGCTGTTCAGCACAACTAATGGAACCACGCACAGGCCTACAGCTAATGATATATGGATGCACTACGGAGTTAAGCGGCATGCACATTTGTGGACGATATTCCACAGAGAATCCAACTGTTGATGAAAAACGACAGAAACTCCACGTCTTTGCTTAGTTGTTATGCTTAAGAATTTATTTTATTCCAGGCGCATTATTTTGACGCTTTTTATTCTACTCTAGCCTTTACTAATGTTAGGCAAAAAAAGAGTAATAAACATCACACCAGCTTTTGCTTGTCTATCACATTTAATGACAGAAGACAAATGTTGACGTCGGTCGATGAGGAATTCTTGCAGTGTAAGAAACATTTCAGATGTTAAGATGTAATGTCAATACAGAAGTATTTGGAGCTAGGTTCTTCATTGAATTTCAAATTCAAATGTCGCATCTGCAAACTTGTGAGTTTCCAGAGCCAAGTCAATTTTCATTCCAAGGCAAACTCCAAGGGCACAACAGCGGTACACACCACACCGGCTATATAGAAAGTGAGACAGTTAAATAGATTAGTATGGTGTTTAGCAATGCAGAATCAGTAAGAGAAAAGCACAATTCACGCATCAGTCGTCTAAATTATATTCAGCTCCTAACAACACGTAATAATCAAGTATATATAGTAGTAGTATATGTAGTATACGATGCCGATCAGTTTTATGGGTAGAGTCCTGGCGTTAACCACCGACCTTTGGCAAGCTAATGGCGAACTTTTCCACATGTGACGAACAGATATGTGCACCATACTCAGTCTGGTGGAAAACAGAGATCTTTAGCGAACAATAGACAGCGAAAATAGCCACAGGAGCGTCGTCGACCATTTATTGCCACCAAGACCTCAGGAAGAGTGTAAACTGAGAAATCTCCAAATTGCCTAAGCCTGCACCTCGTTGAGGTGCAGAGGTTGAAAAGAAAGCGCCTTTAACTACTAGACAACGATCCCCTCGCTCACTGTAAAATTTGTAACGGTTTGAACATCGGTGAACAGGGGAAAAAGCGAATGGACAGTCCAGGATTCCATACTGTTTTTTTTTTTACACTCAAATGACTTTTTCGTATAGAAGTCATGCATTTGCTTGAACTAAAATGAAAAATGGTACTTTAGTTTTGTCAGATTCAGAGTAATTACTTAGAAAACTGTTGACCACCTGCGAATGTTGGTCCAGACGGTTAAGTAAACATATAAATCAGCATTCGTCCGCATTGTGTATCTGCTAAGAGAGAAGAAAGAACGCGTGGTAAATGTAATGGACCAACCAAAGACGACAGAATAATCATTGTGACGAATCGATTTGACCGTTCGCAAGACATAAATTTACTTCAGAGATTAGGGATAGTCTCAAGAAAAACTAGTGCATCAAGAGTTTAACATGTTATAACAAATAGAAAACTCTCTCAGAGATAATTATGGAATGAATGTTAGTCGAGACCTCTCATGATCAAACATCAATTAATTCTTCAGATAGTATGTAAGTAACCAACCTACAGTGATGGTATGCATAACCTTTACACATCCCGGCCAGCTCCGATGATTGATTTTAGCTATTTCTCGATGACTGAGTGCTCTCCGGCCGTACGTGGGAAGGTCTGACAGCAACCTGCGGATGGTCGTGGGTTTCCGTCGGGCTCTGCCCAGTTTCCTCCCACCATAATGATTGCCGCCGTCGTGTAAGTGAAATATTCTTGAGTACGGCGTAAAACACCAATCAAGGAAATAAATAAATAAGTAAATAAATAAATCAATAAATAAATAAATGGATTTTCTTTAGAATTGTCAATTGACAAAAAAAAAAGGATTTTTACTTGGATTGAAAAATTGTAAAAAGAAAATAATAAACCAAACCATTTTGCTGGACAGCCTTAAATGTTCTTTCTTCGTGCATATTCTTCATTTAAGCGTTTTCTTTGCCATATATGTCTTGGTCTGGAACCGGTATAAGCGTCCCTGTGAGAACGCACAGGTGTTTGTTTGACATCAGTTCAACTGCTGTCGATCAGGAAGAAGAGGTGAAAGTTGCCACTGATTAACTTGTCACCTATCTTAGAAAACAACGCGTGTCATATTCTGAGGCCGTGGCCAACATTATTTCACTTATATGAAGGGTGTTGCCAAGTTGAAGCCTAGATGAAGCCAACAGGTTTTACCCGGCATACATTGTTTTGTTACAATCACTTATTTATGTCTTGTTGTTTAACGCCAAACTTTCCCTTATGTGGTGTGAGTCACATTCTTGGACGGAGGAAACTGGAATGGCTTTGGAAAATCATAGACCTTTAGCCAGTTACTGACGATTTTTTCTGATGAATTTTTACCTGCGAAAAACAGATCAGTAAACCACGTATGTATGTGTGTACGTGTACGTGTGTATGTACTTGTGCATGCTTGTGGTTTAACGTCATACTGAACAATTTTTCAGTCATATGACAACAAGAAGTGATTAGATGTATGTACATATACTCTGCTAAGTATCATGACGAAGACACCAGACATGACACTCCACCTAATCATGTTATACTGACACCTGGCCAACCAGTCCTGTTTCCTTGCTCTAACTTCTCAGTGCTGAGCGCCAACCGAGGCAGCAGAAAGTGCCATTTTTAAAGCCTTTGGTATGACCCCACCCGGGAGGCAACGGGGAAACGATTGTGCTCACGCTAATGCAAAACTGCATTGCCTGTGTAGTAAACTAATTCTTCTTTAACCTTCTGCAGTTACCTGAAATATTCACAGGTAAATAAGATTGGGTCCGGTAATACACCGAAAGCTGCTTGTCCTCACAGGAATACCTGCTCTGCCTTTGGTTCCCATATCCGTATTGAGACGTTCCGATTGTCCGCGATAACACTATTCATAACTCGAGTTTAGGTAATCCCAAAAGAACAAAATTTCGCTGGGTACGTTCCCCACAAGATTATTTACACTCATGCTATCTATTAGTCAGTGATTTATCCCTTTTTCATGCAGTCAGACGAAATAACCTCAGCCACAGAGACAACTGAATTATAAAGCCAAAGCACATGCGAGCTTAGCGAGGTGGTGCAGCACAATGACCCAGGAGCAGCTTTCTAGTGCGATCGCTGGTATCCTCTCTGGTCAGATGCTTGGACTCACAGCTGCGGATAGTCGTGGGTTTCCACTCAGCAGTGCCCGATTTCCTCCCAGCACAGTGCTGGGCGCCGTCGTGTAGGCGAAATATTCTTGAGTACGGCGTAAAACATCATTCATATAATGAAATAAATAATTACAAGATTAGCCTGTTGTTACATTCAGGGGAATTTTTGTACCAAAAACACGCCACCTATTGAACTGATCGCCTTAATCTCATTGTCATCCCCGTATTGTCTTTATTTTCCGAATACTATTACTACTGTTTTTGCTGCTGTTGCTACTAAAACTACCACTACTACTACTGCTACTGCTACTACTATTCCCACTGCTACTACTATTCCCACTGCTACTACTACTGCTACTTTTATTCCCACTGCTACTACTACTGCTACTTTTATTCCCACTGCTACTACTATTCCCACTGCTACTACTACTGCTACTGCTACTACTATTCCCACTGCTACTGCTTCTTCTACTATTATTACCGCTGCTACCACTTCGGCCAATACTGCGGTAGTGGTAGGTTGAGGAACAATCCAGGTTCGTGTCACCTTAAAAGATGAAGTTATAGGCTCTTCGTTTGGCGTTCAGCCTGGGGATAGTGCAACGACTGTTTGACCCGTATCATTATAATGGTAATGGTATTATAATTATAAATCCGTCCTGCAACAAGGAGGCAAATTACATGCACTCTACGGACTCCTTCGTCGTCGTATAACTGAAATATTGTAAAACCCTAGCACTCACACGCTTACTTCTGCTGCTACTAGTACTTTTAATGATGATGATGATGATAATGTTGATGATAGGGTACTCGCGCAATCGAACATTGTTATTTATATGTATTTATTTGATTGGTGTTTAACGCCGTACTTAAGAATATTTCAATTAAATATTCCGGCGGAAACCCACGACCATCCGCAGGTTGCTGACAGACCTTCCCACGAAGCCAGAATGAGCTGGAATTGAACTCACAGACATCGACCATTGTTCTCTTGTCATAAATAATATGTCAATTTGCCCACAAATCGGCATCGCAAATACATGAAGGAACAGGTCACTGCACAACACACACTTGAATTACTTTCGGTGAGAAAGATTTCCCGTTATATATACATGTGGATTACATAGGGCCAACCTAGAAGCACGAGGGTAATACGATAGTCGTTGTTACCAATGGTTCAGTAGGCCCACTTGTAGGTATTTGACGAAGGTAGTATTTTACAAATGTTCGTTTGCGTTGCTTCAGTCGCAGGAATCGAAAGCGCACAGTCACTGTACATATTACTGACCGCCAATAAAGCTGTAAAAGACACAGGCTACGAAGAGAATATTTCTGAATAACTTCTACGCATTAGGTTACAAGGGCTTGAATACTACAGCTGCTTCGACATCATACATCTTTCTTATACATCCCATAGTGATCCTCCTCTGTTTTCTTGGAGAAGACGTTGTCGCTGAAATAAGTGTCATTTTAAAACTTGTATTCTGCTGAATGAGGTAAACCGATACATTCTGCTTGATAAATAAACTCTGTCAAAAAAGAAACGCAACCCCTGTCCTCGGATATCAAACATTCGTTGGAATAAAGTTATTGCTTCCAAACAGGTGGTGCAACAACGTAAGGATATGGACTTTACAAAACTGGAGGCGCATCTGGTTTTCTGATGAATCCCGTTTTCTTTTGACAAAGTCACGACGGAAGACAGCGTGTGTATAGGAGACGTCATGAACGCTTTGCGCCCATCTGCGTCCAGCAGGTGGACAGATTTGGCGGAGGCAGTGTTATGGTTTGGGGAGCCATCTCGTACAACCAGAAATCAGACTGGGTGATCGTTCCAGGGAACCTGACAGCCCAACGTTACATCAACCACGTGTTACAGCCTCACCTTCTCCCGATTATTGACCGACAGACACAGCTTTTTCAACAGGACAACGCCAGGCCTCATACTGCACGCGCAACAATGAACTTTCTGCAGGATTCCAACGTCAATGTCTTGCCGTGGCCCTCTAAATCACCAGACCTCAACCCTATTGAACACCTGTGGGATACTCTGGATCGACACGTGCGTCAACGTCAGCCACCGCGACAGACGCTTCAACAGCTCGCCGTTGCGTTACAGGAGGAGTGGAGGGCCATTCCCCAGGAGATAATCCGGCGTCTTATCCGTTCTTGTCCAAGGAGATGCCGTGCAGTGATTGCAGCTCGTGGTGGTCATACGAGATACTGAGGAAGACGCCCCCTGGTGAGCAGCTGTTGTCTGTGAGATGACTTTTGAAAAGACAGTTTTAAACATGACCATCCTGATTATTATTCTGCCAAATTTCTGACTTCTGTCTTCAATAAGAAAAAAGTTGTGCCGTCCTAAAACTAAGTATTAAAATCTGTAAAATACGGGGGTTGCGTTTCTTTTTTGACAGAGTTTATATCGTTCTAGGCCTGCTGCCCGCAAAGCATTAAGGGTTTATCATCGTTAATCAAATGTCATTCCAGAATGGCATCAAGTGACATATTTGGACTTAGCCGTCGGGATAAATAGAATGATACATTACATGCCTTCACTGGACCAGGATGAGCTGAAGCACATTGCCCCAGCACCCTTGCCCTGTGTAATGCCATTGTAGGGGTGAACATTCCAACAGTTTCACCTGATGTTTTATCACGAAGAGTACAAGTTAATAAACAAATTAAAGTAAATAAAAGGGAAAAGAACTAAGAGAAATATACGCTTTTCCCCCTAATTCTTATGTCCAGCACACAGTTTACACACGGAGTGATTGGCCTGCCCAAGAAATACATACATGTATATTTATTTATCATCTGTAAATGGTTCCACAAGTAACCGCCAAGAAAAAAGGTAGTTCCACACAAAGCGTAATGGTTATGTAGGATAGCGTGTCAGTTCTAGAAGACACGGACGATATGATAGAGCATATACTCAGGAGAGCAATTATAGAGCGTATATTTGAAATGGAACGCAGCTCGTACCCAATTTTCAGGTGTAAATAGATGGGAACCGCATCTGGTATCTAATCTCCCCCAAGTACCACAAGAATGCGAGATGCCTTCACTGATGACCTTTAAGAAGAGCATGATAAATACTGGATCATACACATATAGACACAGACTGTCAACATCCCTAGCAGAAATTCAGCTCGTTCATCCTAGTCAGAGCAGCTTCAGTTCCAATGTTAACATTCTTGACATCTGTTCTGTTCATAATTGTAAAGTATACGTGGGTGATATTACTATTGCGTTTGTGTGTGTCGGGGGGGGGGGGGATTATATACATGCAGCGCAAACAGAAGCCTTTACCAGTATTTTGTAATTTGTAAACAGTGCATGGCAATTGCCCATAATGGTGTACGGGTTGACGTGGTGTTAATAGTGGCATTGCAAGGACAGTTGCTCATTTGGCTCATTTGGAAAAACAGTAACTTGTTAACACTTTCAGTTGGCATTTATCTAGGCCAAGATAAAACTGAACAAAACCTTGAGTAATTCTAGCACATCGGCTAGAACAATTTCCTGTACAATCAAATACACCAACCAATTACACTGACAGTAAAACCAGAATAGCGACGACAGTGTGACGGTTGGCAGTTGATCACATATATCATCTGAGAAATCCGGCCATCTATCAATTTACCTCAGTCAGGGTTTTATTTCAACCGTTCCTCTATACACGTATGCTTATAAACTTCCAACGTAAACGTTTCAAGCAGAATATGGTGAAAAAATAAAGCAGCCACGTTTATGGTTGCAACTTATAAGACGTCACCTGTCCATAACAGCTCAAAATGCTGTGTTAACATCATATTTAGCATGAAATCATATTAAATCACATTACATATAAAAGCATGCAAATAAATAATTCTCACATAAAAGAATACACGGAAAAGTCCTAGAAAGCGAGGAGTATGGCATTAAAAAGAAATGAAGAAAGACATACCAAAACAATTGGAGACAACCTTTCATTTTTGAGGAATACTTTAAAATTCGCCAGCATTGGGCCTTCCAAACTTCAAAGAGATAATCTGATGTCCCGTAAATCCATTCCTATCGTTTAAAACGTCGAAAATGGAAAAAAACGGTAAACGGTGGAGATCAAACATCAAAAAATCTACTCCACTACTATCGAGCCCCCGTTGACCTTGTGCCGTCACAGCAGTACATTCGCTGCAGGCACCTTAGGCTTATCTATGTGTACAACACAGACTGCGCAATACGAAATAAAAACCAAACGTTTCACGTATCCTTCAGACTTGCAAACAGTACAGACGAATCATCAGAAAAAGCAATGTGTTGCATATCCATGTATTTGTCCGCACATAACTCTGCCTTAAATGCCTCTAAGTGGCTTGTTATTTATTAATTATTGAAGTAATTTATATTAACACAAAATATCGTATACTCGAGACGCTCGGTACAAACTTGGATCCACTTGTCCGTTGAACACACAAGGTCAAGAACAACGGTGTATACGGGTCGCAAACCAAAACAGTAAGTAGCAAACTGGAACTTTGTGCGAAATTCGTGTGCAAGTAAATACGCTGCGAGCCATCACGGTGTTCATAACAGACATGACGGACATATTTAGCGTTAAAACATTTGATGATCAAAGCCGACGGTCTGCTGACAGTCCGCCGAGAGTCACATTGATGCCACAAGGAATACTAGTATTCCAGTCACGAAATACACATCAAACTTAGAAGTCCCAGTCCAAAGGTGATCCACGTCACATACAATATAGATCTATCACAAAGAAATTGAACACACAAAGTCAAGATCACTATCCCACCAAATTATTGCAAATGATCATGATATAAAAACGGTATATTTTTATCACTTTCTGTGTATAGCCTTATTTATATGAAAACATATTTTGTCTAAAATGTTCGTATGAAAGCTGGGTATATTCCATTAATGAGCAGTTCAACATTCTACACAATTGAGAGTCCTTTGTTTACTACATGTGAAGACGCCTTGTGACAGCCTGATTTTCATCCCAGCGATTTGCTTAATAATCATTGGAAAGGGTATTGATATTGAAAGAGTTCATGTGGTGCCTTACTTTCAGGTGAAGGATAAATCACATAGTGTTACTACACTTTAGGGTACATTTTGGCCCAGATCGTCCTCTGTTGTTTTTTTTTCACATATGGCGAGTTTAGAGCCATTGACAATTCAGTTTTGAGTTATCTTACACTACTGAGCTGTTGTCTTGCCAGTTAATTTTATGGATAGTTCCCGGACGGATAGAAAGCAATTTGCTTAATGTCCAATTTTATTATTATTATTATGAATTCAAATTTATTACATCCGATATGTCTTCACCGTTGAAAAAGTGTAGCCTCATCTAAAATGTCATCGTATCAAAGGCCAATTTTTTTCATCACTGATAAGACTTTTATTTCGGAAATGTCTTTTTCCAGCTCTGACAAGTATAGGTCAGGGAATATGACGTTTTCTCGGCTGACAAATGACAAGGACTTGTGGAAGCCTCACAGGAACACACCTTGCCGATTGTGCATTTAATCTGTTTTCTCCAGACTGGAAGGCCACAAGGAATCGGAGCGTCTGTCCGTCTGTCGTTGACATTGATGTATTGTTGCTTACAGTCTGTTTCTTCTAACTTGTCACTTATATATTCACGTACATGAATCTGTATAAATCTGTCAGACTTGCTATACAACATGTCTTTTGTCAGTTTCATGTAACCACGTGGCAAGAACAATTGTTGGACCTCCATAACATTGAAATAATAGGGAAATTCACAAACCCCTTAAACTTCAGCTTCTTTTTGAAACCACAACTCATTGTTTTGTTTAATTGTCTAAAAGCAGGTGACATGCTGAACAGGGTGTATGATAAAGTCATAGTTTAGATAACTGGTCTTTCCCTTCGTCAAAACACACTGAACTTCGCTCATTATATAGCATGTTTTTCGTTTATGGATAATTATGAATTTACAAACTTATTTTGTTTAGCATTATAAATTAGATAAATGATTTTCACTTCAGTCTCCTCGAATATCAATAGGTAGAACTTGTCTTACATAGCACTGACTAAAGGCAATTTTAATGGTGAGTATAAGTGATTTTACAGACACAAATACAGAAGACACGTTAAAAAGAAACAGATTATAGTCATCGAAGCTGTACTGGTCAACCTGATTGGTCACTAGAAATCAGAGCTGCCATTCCACTGGTGGTAATAATAGAAGTGTTGCAGACCAGCCATCTGACCTGCGGTCATAAAACAAAAACGAGAAATATAACTGAATCTTCCTCTGTTGGTGACTTATAATGTTACTTCCTCAATGTTTCAGCCATGTCGTGGAGACGTGGTTATAGACGTGTTTGATGTATCAAGTGTTTCACGAAAAGTGGCTTGTATGATGGAAAGCATGTGAATTTTCCTCTCTCTTCTTTACTTGGCGAGACATTCCCATTTTCCTTGTTGTGAGTATTAGCATGAAATATACTAATATTTTAAATGATTCAACATCATAAACCTTTAATATGCTTTTGGTAAGGCTAGCAACTGAACGTCTAAACCACCTGGTGAAAATCAATTCAAAATATATTTATTTATTTATTTATTTGATTGGTGTTTTACGTCGTTCTCAGGAATATTTCACTTATACAACGGCGGCCAGCATTATGGTGGGTGGAAACCGGGCACAGCCCGGGGGAAACCCACGACCATCCGCAGGTTGTTGGCAGACCTTCCCACTTACGACCGGAGAGGAAGCCAGCATGAGCTGGACTTGAACTCACAGCGACCGCATTGGTGAGAGGCTCCTGGGTCATTACGCTGCGCTAACGCGCTAACCGACTGAGCCACGGAGGCCCCAATTCAAAATATACATACTGGTTATAAATTCAAATTTACGTGCTGTATGTCCGTAAATATGAGATACCTTTATAATGAAATCCCCAATGAAATTGACGCATGTGATTATATGGAGTATGGAGGTGTTAACCTTTGATCATCAAACACAGGTTTGGTTGGGAAGGAGGGGGGGGGGGGGGAGCGCAGGGGTTTCAGGTCATTTAGAATACCCTACAGGGATAAAGAAAAATAAGGGTGGGCATTCTAGATGCTGTACCTTCTGTATATAGAATAAAACACAAATCGATACTGAAGCAGTCAGTCAGTTTGCGTCAAGGTGGATTTTCCTAATTTGACCTGTTATCTCATCACGTCATTGTAATTTCTAAAAACCACCTTTCCTCTGTATACTAAGCTAGCTCGTGGAATGAAGGTACATGTAATAACGATCAAACCACCTATCGATAGAAATTACCTCAATAATTTAGCCAATCATGGCATTGCCCTAGAAAAGATGCATGCTTAGTAATAAAACGACTAAATGGCAATTACTGGACAACAGTAATTATTTAGTGTTAAAATAAGGTCATTTGTTTTTAATTTACTATGTTTGACGTTAACCAGGATATTGTTAATATTTTTAATGAATGTTTCACGAAAGTATCGCTACAGTTTCGTTTGATTAACGTTAGCCTTCCTTCGTACAACCCAAACTTTATTATATGACGAGTTCGAGGCCCTTATTGCTGTCAAATTTGGCAATGTGTACTTCAAAGTGCATCATTGCTAGTCTAGCCAGGTAGCTAATTCAAATTCCAGTTGTTCATTTTTTAAAAAATATTTTATATTTCACTGTCACCTGAGTATCAGCTTTAAACCTAAGCGCATGCTTGGAACTTAAATCACGTGATAGTGACTGGCAGGGTGGCGTAACAGGGAACAGAAGCTGTCAGACACGGATAGATTCAGTTTGATTTCTTGAGGTGCGTTGCATTGCTTCCTTGCATTGGGACCTATTCTCCGCCTTATCATATAAGATCCATTTTAAACGAACTTGAATTATGTCATCTTTCTTCCCTTTATCCAGATCTGGGTATAACCACGAGTTACTCAATGACATCCGCGGTAAACGTCTTTCCATAGAGGCGAATTTATTTCATTCTAGAGTATGACATATATGTGCCCAGCAGATGAACAAATTTCCACGCTTGAAAATTCTTACAACCAAACGCCACCGGAAAATCTCCACAAGATGCCGTTAGAATACTGCACAAGCCTCTTGGTACCTCGATCTGAATAGGAACCTATGCGCCGTTGTTGCGAAAGCCTAAAATCCTGTTTTCAACAAAGTGACAAATATAGTCTCTATCGTACAAAACTATAAGGCACGTTCTACATGACATCATATACCTGATATGACCCACGCGATTATTTCCAAAAATCCTTAGGAAATGCTTGATGTTTCTGTTTATGGTATATTTTAGAGACCCGGCAACAGATGCAACTTCCAAGTAAACGTCGCCCGGTTTTCTCAAATCATTACAATGGCCGCGGTTGTATGAGCATAAACATCACCTCCGTCATATGAAATATATTTTAGTATCGCGTAAATCACCAAATAAATAAATAAATAAGTCGAAGCAAACGCCGTGATAGACAAGCATTGTTACGTTTTCACAGTGAAATACTGGAGTCTCGCATGAATCCAACATAGGACTTCCATCTTCGGATATCAAATTGAGCTTGTGAGAAGTATTAATTTGCTACATGCCAAATGAAACGTCTTTCGACATAAAGTCATTAATTCTTCCATCAGAAAAAATGGCGAGTCATTGCATTATTTATATCACCAGAACGTGAAGCTGTATGACTTTCTTACGTCAAAAAAAAAAAATCCTAACGTTAATATTTCTGCCTTATACTCAAGATGTCTTGCGACTTAGGGGTTCATTGGACATATTAGAGGGTGCTCGTGTCACTCTAATGCAAACCATTATCTTTAGGATTAGAATGGGGGAATGGTTGAGGTTTATTTCAGCAGTTTCCTTGCAACTTTCAGATATAAAAAGACATGCTGATATCATGTCATGTATAATTTACCCAGAATCTTACAAAGGCAATTATTATGATGGATGTGTTTTTGTTTTTCTTTCGAGGCAATTAGATTAAAGATTGATTGTCCAGCTTATTATAAAGGCTCTACAAAAAATTTTAATTAATGACACGGTTTATCTAATAAAAGAATTCAAGAAAATATGTCATTTCAGGAAAACTTTGGGGAAAACGAGCATTAAGTGTACTAATCAAATTGGTCTGAACGAAAGCAGGTGTTGTTTAGGTGTATTCCAATCAATTAATTGAACAATTTCCAGACTGGGAGTAGTCGTAGCTTCAAAGAACTGAATCTGTTAGGGTATTTACAACAGCACGGCGAGCAAACCCCAGCAGGGCAGATAGTGGGATAGTTGGCAAATAGTCACACGTGACCGGTGAAATGCAGCCATTTGTATGTTTACCTATGGGTTTTATCCAACTGTTAATGTTTTAAAAATGACAACTTTCACCACCAATGGGTAGAATTTTTAAGAATATCGGAATAAATAAAAGGTAGGAATGTGATATATTATATATTTCACTTATACGACGGCGGCCAGCATTATGGTGGGAAGAGACGGCCACAGCCTGGCCAAAACCCACGACCATTCGCAGGTTGCTGAAAAGCCTTCCCACTCATATATCTCTTTATAACACGCTTTTCTGATTTATTGGTGGGCGAGCAGCGGCCAGAAATCCACCGCCCTTCACCAGATATCTGACAAATTGCCCCTCTTGAGGCCCCAGACGGAACAAAACGGACTGGATTACTATATATTTGTTGTCTTCATTTGGAGTTAGACTTCCTTGTGTTAAAAATTGGCCCATACCTCCTTGAAGATCATATACTTCCTATTTGTGTGGCAGATATAGTGGTTCCGATTTAGAAGTTTAGCACAGGAAGTACATAAATGATTTGTTATAATGCTTTCCCTGCTTAAAGTCTCAGTCGTTAGTTTTGTAGTTAGGGTAGAAGTACCTGAATTATATATGAGTATTTTCAATATATTCACCTTTATTTTCTGAAAGAAACTTTATTATTTTCTCAGTAAATTCCATTTTCGAAAAGTCATGAGTAAGACATACGGCGTTTTCAAAACAGGCTAGTATATGGATTTGAAAATCTTAAACCTAAAAGCCTGGTGTGACTTTAGTGAAATTACACGGCATATAATCAAACGATTCTAATCTAGACTCTATTGTCTAAATACAATAACAAAGTGAGTGCATCTTAGCGGAGAAGATTTTCTTCCTTTTCATCAGTTTTCTTCCGTTTTTTGGCTTGCGTCTCGGAATCATACAGTTTGTCCAGATCGTCCAGTGTTTGAGGTAAATCTTTGTTGAGTGTTTCCGGTAATAAAGGGCACGCGCACGCCACGAGTAGACAGAAACCACCAAATACGGCCGCTGGCAACCAAGGGATGGCACGACCCTGAAACGGCAAATGGATCCCTTGACTCTATACCTGGTAACGTACTGAATGCATGTAGAGCTACACTAGCCACCGGATCGCTGGTGATGTATTCTGAAACGCTTCCAGTGCATCGAATTACCTTGCTTGACGTCTATATTCCCATTTAAAGGACACGTTTCTAGAAGCATGCAGTGGTTAGGCGGGACCTCTGAAAATAGCTAATATCGAGATTCAAAATTAAAGCGGCGTAAGCCAGTTGAAGACCTATCTTCAAGACAGATTTTTATTTGGTAAACTAACGTCATATAATTTTTTAAGATTCTTACTTACTGGAATTTAGGTGGTCCCGATCAACACAACATGGGCCGGTTTCACGAAGCGTACTTAGTCTAGCGGTGGCTTTAGCTAAGTGCGCTTTATTTCTCTACAACATGCGTTGTCATGGTAGTTAAGGGCAAATTAAGCTATGTGAGCTTAATCAAACCGGCCGTGGCTACTTATCTTTTACAGCCATTTGTAGCATGATGTATTGGTCCCCAAACATTGCATGTATGCAAAGATTATTAACAACATGACTATATCCACGTTAACAACGTCGTGTTTTCAAAGGTGATTATCGACAATAGCATTTGTATGCTGTGTGTTTAAATTAAAATGATCACAGATATGCATTGATCACGATGTAATACTCATATCTTCCTTTCATACGCGCAGATACATGTAGACCGACCCCCGAAGGCTCAGCTGGTAGAGCGCCCGTTTCCGGTGCCTTTCAATAGAATAAATAGGGTCAATCCTGGGCCAGGTCACACCTAAGACCTTAAAAGAGGAAGTTGTAGCTTCCTCGCTTGGCCATCAGCATTAAGGATATAGTGCACGACTGGTTGACCCGTATCAGTATAAGGGCTTGGATGGGGCGACTTACTTGCCTTCGATGAGGCAAGTCGTCTCAGTGAAGCAGCACTAGATAAAAGAAAGGTCATTGTCGACAATAGCAATAGGGAATTCGTCCTTCAAGAAGAAGGCGCACTTGCACTCTAAAGGCTCCTTCGTCGACTTATAATTGGAAAATTGTTAAGTACGACGTTAAACCCTAAGCACTCACCTACTGGCACTAATACATGTAGTTGACTGATATTGCTATGCGATATACGCTTGGGTTACAGAAAAAAGAGGAGGGTTATATGAAATAATTCGTTATGAAAATACCCACTGCTGCTTTATACTTACAACTGTGGCCGCAAACGGAGACAGAAAGTCACCAATTCTTGACGCCAGAGTTGTTGATCCAATTCCGATAGATCTATCAGATAAGAACAAAAAAGATACAGATGTTTGAATGTGATATTTTCTGGAGCTACTTGAACTGTTATGACTAATCTTTAACATAGTATATGTACTTATTCTTCACATACACATATTTATTCTATTGAAAGGCTCCAACCTTTAACAGGGAGGATATCGTCTAAAGCAAGGAGATCAGGGCAAATTACGAAGTACCCGACAAAGTTGCTGCAATGGACTGTCACTTCTTTTCTAACCATGACTTCAGGAGTAAATTAAAAGTAGCTGCGAAGTCGTTGTTGTATTGCGCTCTTGCACTCAGGACGGCCGAGAGTCAGACGTATAAAATTCATTTCATTTGATTTCATTTGATTGGTGTTTTACGCCGTACTCAAGAATATTTCACTTATACGACGGCGGCCAGCATTATGGTGGGTGGAAACCGGGCACAGCCCGGGGGAAACCCACGACCATCCGCAGGTTCGCATAAAGTGAGCTGCTTAAAATCCCCAGATAATTACATATAACATTATATATTTTGACTGTTGGTAAGCATATAGCTCCATGGAACTTGGCATGCTTGAACAGAGAGCATCAAGGATGCTTAATGAAGAAAAGTTAATGAGCAATTGTGTGAAATCATTACATGGGGCAAAAAACACATAGCATGCCCTTCTGCGCTATTATACACGTACGAAATGGTTTTTGAAATGATTGAGAGTGTAGCCTAGTTTATCTTAAAGCAGTAAAGATTACTCGATATTTCAATGTTCGGAGGGAAAACTTTCTTCCCGCTTCCTCTCGCCACTCGATTTCGATGAAAATAAATCTAATGATTTAGCTCTATTCCATTTTCTATAACAAAACACATGGAGAAAATGAGCGGAACTGCATATGTCTCATAACACGTATGACAATTTGCCGGTTATCACACTTCTCTGGTTCTAGTCTCAAATCTTTAGTCTTTTGTATTAAAAATAACTGACAGCCACTCACCTAATATTCGTGGGATACACCTCTGGAGTGTACATGAATATCATATTGTATGTACTGCTTATGCTGAACTTCCCCAGCATTACAACTGCAGTTAGGAAGATATGTGCCACGTCTCCTTCTGAAATAAGAAAGGTAGAGGGCGCTGGAATCATTTACCTAACGTACTGTGTACGAGAATCAAATAGATTTCCCTTAGTTGAATATAATTGTAACATTACCCTAATGTCACTGTTTTCAGTGAGCGCAATACTTGTATTGTAAGAAGTTTTAAAAAGTAATTTTCACTTGAATATGTGTCACAGTCAGAGAGTAAGATTTTACCCAACAGATGCTAATAATCGAAAGAAATAATAAACACATGCATTACAAGGATGAGTCGTGTGCAAACTTACAACATACGTAACAGTAAGATTCGTTCTAAGTGACACAACGTGGCCGTCTACGCACCTGTGGTCACGTTGATTACTGCCGCCGATATTAAGGACGCCGAGGCAAGCAAATGCAAGATGATCAGTATTTTCCTCCGGCCACACCTTAAAGCGAAGATAACGTGATTTTGGAAATTAAAGATATGCTTAGCATACGATTATTCTGGGAGTTAAACGTGGTGGCTCGTCACTCCAGATTTGTGGCAGTATACCAAAGAATGTACGCTGAAGGCAAGAAGATTACAGCAAGTAAATATAAAGCCTCTTAAGACCCACAGAGGATACCCTGGCTCCGATATTGCGTCCAGTTTGCCACACCTCAGAGCACAATGCTGCCATCAGTGAAATAACACTTCCCTGGAAACGAATCCAAGTGATTTTGAATTCTTCAAAGTGGCAGAGTTAAAATGAACGCGCGTTGCTAAGATATTTTGTTTAAAAAAGTATTCCATTATATGGAGTATTCGTCTACTAACATTTCGAATAGTCTTAATAAACACAATTAGCATGCAGCACTGGGCCACAAGCCGTGCCCACGATTTGGGAGCACTTCATGCCAATATTGCAATGTTTACTACAAAAAATCATGGCTAGAAGTTAATCCTCTGATGTCAGGCCACATGTTCTTCACACTTTAAGGACTATAAGCCATGAAAATAGAATTTCAAATAACTGCTTTGCTATTGCTTAATATTGGTTTCTTGAACGCTGTGGGCGATATTTTGGTCATTCGTGCTGAGAGCGAAGAAACAAAACACAAACAGGCATTCACTGATTTATTTGGTTGGTGTTTACAACGTGCTCAACAATATTTCACTTATACGACGGCTGCCGCATTATGGCGTGAGGAAACCGGGCAGAACCCAGGGGAAACCTACGATCCTCCGAAGGTTGCGCTAAATCATTGATGTCCAGAAGTTTTGTTTCGCTCGCTATTCTACATATTTCACCACAGTTCTTTATACGTCTTTGCCAGTTGATAAATCCATTTTTATGACTCAATTGTTGACTTCTGTATTTTCCGTCCAAATGAACGTTTTGAGACAAACATTTCCAAGCAATTTCCTGAACAGTAAGGTGGAACCGACTGGTTTAGCGCTCAGCATTCTGGTTAAAAGGCGAAAGACTCGGTCATCCTTGATTCAGCATATTGTAACTCGGGTAATTGGGTGCAAACTGCCACAAGACGCCACTGTACTGATTTGACCGAACTATGCCTAAAAGCCCCATTATGCCTCAACAAACTCAACACCTGATGACATCTGTATATACGGCTCACCTGAGGACTATAGGGAACATGATGACTCCTGCGGGAATCTCCACAACGGTCGAGAGGAACAGGTTTAAGTAGCGGTCCCCCGACATCGTGGACGACGACATTAATAGTCCCATGTACGTCAGCGAGTTGGTGAACCTTAAGAGTAACTAAACGATTACATTGCTGAGAGTTACTGTACATTTTACTATCACAGCATTATCTTCAATCCTGGACAGTGTGTGTACGTATATAGATCAATATTTATATTGATCAATATCAATATCAATATTTATATAGATCAATAAGTTTTTTTAAATTCTCTATGTAAAAATGTCCAAATTGAATATATCGAAATTTTAAATCACCAGTTTTGTGTAGATAAAACTGAAGAGCAGAAAACTATTGTTTCTTCAGTCTGAGTGCGTAAGACATCATCAATCCAATATGGTTGAAAATATTGTAAATGTATGATATTTGGGACAATACCACCGGTATATATGCCACATTGTTTTTAGCTTTAACATAGAACATATTTCCCATGAGCTCGTTGCAATTATTTACGAAAGATTTATTTATATATATATTTATTTTTTTAGTTATTTATTATTTGATTGTGTTTTATGCCATACTGAAGTATATTTCACTTATGCGACGGTGGCCACCATTGTGGCTCGAGGATAGCGGGCAGAGCTCGGAAAACCTGTATGCAAAATAACATGTCGTAAAAACTACGCACATTAATGACTTGAGCACATAATGCTATAGTTTAAAGGAATAGACAGCGGAAAGCTGACAAGGAGACATACCAATGTCCGAAAGTCATGAATGATGGGCCTGTAATGTCTTGTAATTTACGACAAGCCATGCTGTTGTGGACCGCGAACATCTGCGACATACGTGCATGTCAGTACGCTGACGGCAGTAGCATTGTTCTCTTTTGCCCATGGAAGAGTCGGCTTTAAGTGAGAAGATTTGCCATTTACCTTGGCAAACGTGGGTGGTTTACACAGGGCACCCTGGTTTCGTCCAATTATAAATCTGACTGTACTCATATAAGTGGAAAACTTGTGCGCAGTGCATATATCATCAATCATTCAATGGATCAACAGGCAGCGAAATTTGGCCTGCCGGCGAAACCCAGAAATCGGTTACGTCTTTTCCGCCTCGCCTAACCGATCATTCGGTTACGCCACGTATGTTTATTAACCCGATCGGTTACGCTAATTGTTTACGTGGTTTGTGTTTCAGGCATCATTATGGATCATTAATAAAAGTATTCAGCTCAATGTTATGTTTGTTTTTCTTTTCTATATCTAGCAGCTCATACCGTAAGGTTGGTGAACAAAAGAAAGAGAAATTTTACACTCACACGGTGTTTCAACGTTGTGTGTTGCCTGGTTGGTACTTGACTCCTGTGGCACATTTTTACGTGAAATTCCGTTATACAGGCTTACATGTTTGCAATATGCCCAGTCCAACATTAAGTACTTCCAGTAAGTGTCATTACGGTATTGGGGAGCGAGTTTGGTATCCCTGATTACTGATAATTAACGCAGTTTCCAACGCACGTGGTGTGAGTCTTACCATAGTGATATATATATATATATATATATACATATATATATATATACAGTATATATATACTCGCTACAGGGCCGGGAGAGACCTTGACGTCACAGGCCTATGCGTCACAGGCCTGTGCTCTAAATCAGAACGCAGCCGGTGAGGTCCCGTAAGGGTTCCATCAATCTGTACGGTAGACTCGACTAATTTGGGCTCGAGTAGCAGTTAAACTACATGTACATGAAAAGGTAACCTTGTTTTATTTACTTGCGTGATCGTGAAAAGATAAGTCAAAATAAATAATTTGAGTATTATCTCAAAGCCTGTAAAGCATATATGAATGATTACATTTCCATGTGACCAGCACAGGCAGCTGGCTGTGGCTGAAATCGATGTTTCTATTTTTAGACGCGTTGCCATACTGGCCGCGTTGTGATTATGAAAGCTGTTCAGTCCAGTTTATCTGTAGTTACCTAATGCACACTGACTCTAAGAACGTTCTCGTTGGACAGTTGGCCTAACCGATTTTCCGGTTAGCCAAATTGAACCGCACGTAACCGTTGCGCGACCGACGGTTTCGTTCGCGCCAAATTTCGCTGCCTGGATCAAAGAAAAAAGTGTTGCTATGTATACTGACCAAACCAGGAACATGACCAAAGATATCCGCCGCAGTCTTGGATGGGTAAAAAGTGCAGTTACTCGTATATTCCTCGAGCTGGTGTTCGTTTTTTCGAGTAAATTCATCCCGTGGGCCGTAATTCCGCCTTCAACTTTCGTCTCAAGCTGTGCTGAAAAGTGTCTGTCTTCGGTTCCCTCTTTTTCGCTTGGGATAATTGATGCAGAAATTGTTTCCGAACTTGTGCCATTTATTTTGCCAGCTTTCAAGATTATTCCTACGGCATCTTTTAATTTTCCGTTCGCCATTAGCCATCTGACAGATTCGTAGATGAAACTATACAAAAGACAACAACACGAATGTTCCATGGATTGCAGTAAGGCAGCTGAATATTTAAATAACCAGCTTCTGGAGAGGGATGGAACATTTAATGAAGTAATGCACTGAGAGCATGGAATTTCCCATGCCATTCAGTGAAGGATTGACAAAACAATATTTCTAGGCGGAGAAGATTTTACTGCAAAGGTCACCAGTCCAACGCTTGTTATCAACGAATCATATACGAAAAAAGAGTGATGTTACGCAAGTGCAACGAGATGGATCTCACCTGTGAAATCGATTTGTTCATTGTTTAGGACCGATGTCTAAATTTCTTACTGTCTCGCCAAAACCTCATAATCTCAGTGAATGTTAATGGATGCTTAGCCCTTTGACTTGCGCTCACACGGCGTCTTCAAATGGCCTTTAAATATTTTAATGTGTGTTTGTACCATTGTTACAAAGACATGGGGCTGTGCATGCAGCTTTTAGCGTTTATGAAACGTTCCAATCATACGCAACGAAGACACATGTTTTCGACTAACGTCAGTTTAATAATTATCATAATGTAGGATTTAGAAACTGATTAAATTTATGCCCCTGATCATTCAGTAAGTCCTATCGGCATCACTGATAACTGCTGAGTGCGCATCTTTACAGGATTCAGCCCTTCTGATTGGATGGAAAGTGACGGCATCAAACCAATCATTTCACTATAGAAAGTCAGTTACAGTTTGTCACCCTTTGATCATGCAGTGTTAATAGACTGACAGCTATACGAAACACATATGAAAAAAAAAAAAAAAAAATAAAAACAAATAAAAAAAACCCCAGGCAAAACAAAATACTTACAAGTAATTTAAAACTACGCTGATAGAGAGAGAAGCCATCGTTAATTGGACATAACGCCAGCTTAGTCCTTTCATGATGTACCCTAAGGCAGGCAGTGAACAAGAGCAAAACCCCCAAATGATGTTCGATATCAAAGCAGCCATTGTCCGATGTTTGGGAGTAAACATTTCCAACATCAAAACCCAAAACATCGTGCCCGATCCCTAGAAAACACAGGTGCAAAATTGTGTCGGGCAATTAATATGAGAACTGATATGTACTGGCAGATAACAATCGAGAAATTAATGCTTTCTCTATATTCCTGGAAAACCATGCGTCATTTATCCTATGATTATAGTTCAGCTACTGTAGAGCTACTGATGTCCTAAATTCTTCCCCAGATTCGACGGTCATGATGACAACTGTTAAATGTTAAATGCCATTCACAAGAATAAATGCACTGTGTGAAGAATATGTGGTGTCAAATCACCTGTGGCAATTCAGGCTATAAATTGCAAAAAAAAAAAATATATATATCAAGTTCTATTCTTCCACTGTCGTTATCTCGTTATGGTGTGCATATCTGTACGTCACACGTGGGAAAGTTCGTCAGTAACTTGCCAAAGGTACGAGGTTTACGCCGGGAGATTCCGTTTTCATCCACCCATAAAACTGATCACCATCGCATAAGTGAAACATTCTTGAGCATGGCCGTCAAATTGATCAAATATCAAGTAAATCAAACATAGGTGAGCACTGGAGCTGCTCGCAGAATTTCCCTTTGTATTGTTTTAATGGGATTGTATCCATGTTTAATGTTATAACAACGCATCATTCCGAGTATTTCTAGACCAGTGATTTTTTATCTAATTCTGTTTAAGCTATGGTGTTACAGTGCGTATAATTTGTTACTATTTAAGTATTTACATGAACAGCTAGAATGAAACCCTGACCCAGGTAAACTGCCAAGGGGCTGTATTTCACCGGTTACGTGTTACCATTTGCCAGATAAGACACTGTCGTAGCTGATCTGATATCGAAAATGAATACTTTTATGTGCACAGAAAAACTTTATATATTAAAAACACGACTGTTTCGTGCGTTTGATGTACCCATTACCTACTGTTAGGTGAACTTCCGTTATTGATTTATTGATTGGTGTTTTACGCCGTACTCAAGACTTTTTTCACTTATACTACGGCGGCCAACATTATGGTGGGAGAAGGAAACCCACGACCATCCGCAGGTTGCTGCAAAACCTTCCCACGTATGGCGTGAACTTCCTTTAACTTGCTACCGTATCACAATACACGTTAATGAGTCCGATAAAGATAGTACCTAGTGAAAGTTAATCATTCAATCGTGATTAAAAACATGAACTTCTACCAAGTAAACCGTATGTTTCACAGTATGTAAATTCTCCTATTTACAATACTATATACGGAATACAGCACTCACCGCCATAAATGTCCCCATAAAGAATCGACAGATAATGAATGTTGTTATATCTGAGGCCAAACAGTTTCCAAGTTGGGCAAAAAGCAAACCTAAGTGACACCAAATAATGAATGGTCTCCGTCCAAATTTGTCTGCCAGTGGCGTGAATAGTATTATCCCAACTGAGTAGCCAACTTGTAAGATGGTCTGGGAGAGATCTGGGAGAAAAGTGCGGCCACACACCAGGTCCCACTGAAATAATAACTCAGACAATGGATATGGAAAATATGATCTATAAAGATAATTTATATTTATTTATTTATTTATTTATTTGATTAGTGTTTTACGCCGTACATAAGAATATTTCACTTATACGACGGCGGCCAGCATTATGGTGGGAGAAAGCCGGGCAGAGCCAGGGGGAAAATCCATGACCATCCGCAGACCTTCCCACGTGCGGCCGGATATATTTAAACTGCATCACCACAAATGACCAAAAACGAAACCGAAAGCAAACCTATCGCGCAACATGCTATAAATTCAACATCTTTGACTTTTTGTCGGAAAGTTTCCCAAGATATATCGCTGGGCTATCAACATTAATGACTTAAATCAAATGGGAATCTAAACGGGTACAGGACAAATTATCACCGCAGTTATGTGTACGTTATCAGTTTTTTGATAGTGTTTCAAAATATAACCTTCAACATAATACTTATCGTTATACTAGTATGCCGAAACGGTCAATCTATGAATCCTATAGACTGATTGGTTCATTTGGTCATGTGACTTGTGAGTTAACAATGCTTCCAGCCCAAAGTTGCCTCTAAAAGTGCTGCGATATCATAAAAACTCAAATAACCGTCAATGTTGTCTTAAAATGACATCTTCAATCGTTTAAAACGCTTAATGACGAACACTTATCAAATATGTTTAGTCATGCATTGAAACTAATACAGTGTTTAACATACAGGAATCCTACTGACTTCTAAAACTCTTTATCATATATTCTGGAGACAAAAACATATGTCCAGATGGCAAGTAGACAATGAGTCTACCAGATTTGTTGTACACCTCTGTTGTAAACAGACCCACCATCAAGTTCCGAAAACTTAGACAACAGAATTGTCCTTGCTTTCGTCTACTTGTTGGGGTTGCAGCAGATTTGTTGTTTTATGTATATAATGAAAGAATTACTAACTTTCCATTTGGAAACAGAGATGGGTTTTCCCCCTACAAACAAACCCCTTACAAACAAAACGGACCTCCCACTATTGTTCTGGAAACCCCACGTACAGTCGATAATTGAACAGCATCGACTTTGTGGGCAAAGTATGTCTCTATTCCTGGTGCAAACGTTCAATACATACGTGTGGGAAAACTTAATCTAAGACCTAAACAGTTCATATTAAAATATCTTAGGCTATGTACCTCGCTAACAATGGAAGCTTCTTTGGGCTCAGCATACACAAATCTCCCAGAACAGGCCTCTGACGCATTGGCAGTGGCATTGTACCAAAGACAACTATGACCGAAGGTGAGATTTCCAGAAGCACGTGAGTTGAATGGAATATCTAAGGGAAGGCAAGCATAATCTGGGACATATCCTGAAAAACAAATTGCATTATCAGATTTAAAAATTATCGCACGACCTTTAGATTCCATTTTCAATACTTGTGTTAGTTTTTTAAAACGCTAAAATATTATATATGATTAAAATATTTGATTTTATCAAAATGGACTTCAATTGAAGCATACAATACATTACCTTTAAAAAGAATTTCCCGCTCACATTCTCACCACTATAGGCATTTAAATTTGTAAACGTTTTATCTACATGCTGTTTGGAAGCATTGCAAACAATTATGCAGCTTTTAAAATCTGCTGTTTACAATGAGGGGTTGGGTTATGGTGCTAAAGCAACTAGTGCATACGATTATAGGTGAAAGATTCATAAATTAGTAAAAATAAAAATCCACGTATATTTTTTACGATGAATTAACACATTTCTTCGTCATCAGACAGAAGGAGTTTTGCAGTAATATCACAGTGTCGCTTCTCTTTTAAAAGGGAGACATACAGGGTCTGCATAGCCTAAGTATATCAGACTCAAGGATTATAAATATTCTCTAAACATCATGGCCTTGGCAGAATTAGGTAAAATATACATATATATATATATATATATATATATATATATATATATATATATATATATATATATATATATATATATATATATATATATATATATAAAGTTAATTGCAATTTATAAGACGTCACTGGTCTAGAATTACTCAAAATACTGTGTTGCCGTGAAGTCGTTTGAATGCCCATCAGGTGACATGAAAGTTCAATTAAGTCAACAGTACGTACCAAGTATTATGATACCGAACACTGCATGTCCCCAAGTCAAGAAGAAGATCATCAACAATGCATATTGGGTGAGTTGCCATCTTCCCACCCCAACTGAACCGAGTAGATCGTCAACTTCATAAGTGAACGAAGCCATGAGCTGGAGTTTTCAGAGACTTGTGGTAAGGGTGATATTAGAAAGCTAAGCAAACTATTTCACAAAGGCTAAAAACTCTGCACTAACTGGTGAAAACGGTGCCACTAAGGTGTAGGGAACAAATACAGAGTTTTAATTAATGCTCACGCATTGTCTGGCGGACAGAATACATTAATGCGAAGATAACCAAACACAAAGCGTATATTCACATCTAAAATTCACTTCAGAACAGTTATTCTACCACCACTGTCATGTTTACCCCAGATATGTCACGAGTCAGAATCAAAGTTAACTGTGTATGTAACTGTTCTGTTTTACATGTATATATTCCATTTTGTGCTTAACACAAGTGAATCGTTTTCATCTTTAACGCTGATCTCTTGAGGGATACTGCCTGTTAACTCTGGAGTTTGTTTCTCGGGTGCTCTACTTTTTGAACAATAAACTCTACCATTTGGAAGAGGTGACAATTTATCAAATCATCAATAACACAACATAGGTAAATAAAATGCAACATTGCATATTAATTTTGAAACAACAGTTACATCTTACTTGAACGGACGGCTAGAAATCTCTGAATACATCAAATCGAGTTTATATATTAGGTCGAAGGCGAAGCCTGAGACCTAAAATTTGTTAACTCTTCCACATCGATTTGATGTAAAACTACCCTGACGCAAACATTATTTCTATTCTATTACCTTGGTAGCAGCAAAATGTTTTCGTAATTGCCATTTTCGTAACAAAAACGCCATTGCGTTATAGATTAACAGCTAAAAAACGCCCCAGCTTTCCATGACACATTGTTTTCGTCGAACCGAACGTTTTAAAGGGGCGTCAACTAATTCTGGACGAAACCGTGATGTGTTTCACTGGGGTGTTAAAAGGCGATGCTAACTATTACGAAAGTGCTTCACGACTATAACAGAATAATAAAAAGAATACGTTTGTTTCTTGAAAACTATTCTCACTATACCCATTGACAAGACGCTGTTATCAGGGTGGGCTTTGGTGAGACAGGCACAGTGTCAAACAGTGACCACACCCACAGTGAGCCGGGGAGGTCGCTCGTTCCTGGCAGCGAGAGTTCGGTCAGGTCAAAAGATTTCCCAAACTCTGTCTGAATGAGCTAAGGGAGCTGGAAATTTCTGGCATCAGCAAAACGATAACAAAAGTGGGGAGTTCAACTGTTTAAACGTAATTAAAAATTCACTTACGTACGAAAAAAAATAATAATTGAAACACACAAAATTAGGTTATCAATAGTCTGATACTGAATTATATTTGGTTTGCTTGTGTAAATGCTTTGCGGTCATGTTGTATTCTGTATCAAATTCATAAACACTGGGTAACGAATGTTGAAAAAATGGAACACTTCAGTTCCCATTTTCAATTCAGTGTTAATTTCTCAACATATGTTGATAAATAACAAAACAATAACAGCATAATAGATATGTGTTTAAGCAAATAAATATATTATTTATTTATATGTTCAAGGTATCATGAGGATAAATATGATTTGCATTTATAGTGTTGTGAATTACAATGGGTGGCTATCAGAATTTAAATTTGTAATGACGGAATGTGTAGAAAATTATATGTACATTAAACCAGCCCCGTGCGCGTGTTTGACTCAGTGCGCCGTACCAGTTACTTAAAATATACGCGTCACTCTCATGCATAAAGGTCACATCATGTACCGATTTTGAAGACCTGGGTCAACGGCAATATATTGGCGGCAGTCAGACAACAGCGTTTGCCGAGAGAAAACACGAGTAAACGGACTGAATATTGTGAAGAAAAAACATCAGGTTAAACACGGATAAAAATCAAGCAAGGACTGGGAGTTGAAAAGGACGATCTGCAGCCAGCCCGCTATCCTGAGGATGTGAAGTTGGATGGTATTGCTACTGCTACGTGTTACAGTACAGTCGACAGCCTCGGGCATTTGCACTGGGATGGGCGTGACTAACACGGGAATATTTTCACTTTTAGCGTTTCCTGATCACACTTGAAGCATGCAGGATATTGCTGATTTCACGGCGTTTTGAAACGGACGGTTTGGTGACATAACTCCGAACTCTGGATTCATTGCGTGGCCTGTCACAGACATAACGTCCATCACAGACATAACGTCCATCACTGAAACCCCGGCATCAGCAAGAACTGTGGCTGTCGTAGCCCGGACGCAGTGATTCGTGTACCAGAGGCTAAGTTTTGCATAGCGGGAAATCAGACATTATGGGTTCGATCGTTCTGTGACCCATTGGTTGATTGCCATACCATGGTTTGTGGTCAACTGGGACGTTTAGGAGAGGCCGCTGAAAGAAAGACGCGCAGGAAGCATTATCAGGTCCATATGTAAAAAAAAACTTTCCGTGAAACCATTATTATCTCTGATTTTGTAGCGTTTAAACGTCCCTATGGGCTTTAAATTATCTGTAACCTGATACTTTTCTCTTTTAAAATAAAAGCTCGTTCCGACAGAAAAAATAGCCATCTTGTGTCTTTGTTTATATTTGTCGCCTGCTTTATTCAATGTAGGAACAACCTCTATCCAACCATAGAACTACAACAGGCCCGTCCAGAAGTATAACGCATCTGTGTCGTGATCGGGGTATCTTGCGACTTAGATAATGTACACCAGGCACAATGCCAAACAGTGCGTTGTATTTAATAAAACGGAATCGAAGGGTAATAGAATTAAGCATTTAGATGAGCAGTTAGAATAAAAATGGGGTAAATTGACAAGAGGCACGCTTTTCGAGTTCGTGCGACCATTTGCCAAGTGTCACACACTGACGTCTCTGCTCTGGTTTAACTGCTCATGCTGCAGTATTTTATGTTTGTGAATAAATAAGACCAGGTATGAATAACCACAAATTCACATCCGACAAAAGCAGTGTAGATTTCCTTACACATCTAATCTATAAAAAAATCATTCCACAATTTTCATTAAAATATTGGGTCAGGACTGACAAACTTATGGTTTCAATAAAATTAGTACCCTGCATTTATAGTTGATCATGTTGTACCCTCCGGTAGGAATACACATAACGGCATATATATCCTGCACTTAAATAAAATCTTAACATAACTGTTACTTTCGAAATGAGGGTTAAGTTCATGAATTGTTTATTTTTAATGGATTTTGGTCTGTATTAGGTGTTCTGTCGATACCCTATGTTCCTTTCGCCCGATCTTAAGAGTTTTCATTTATCAAGGCAAGCTTACAAACAAAAGTATCTCAGGCAGATGCTTTTTCTCCTTCCCAAAAGGGACTCAAAACGTCGAAATTTAAATCTAGAGATGATCTTATATCTTGACCAATTTGTAAAATACATTCCTTCTGTTGAATAAAACATTAATAAGTTGTAGACCTTGCAGAATATTTATTTATTTATTTATTTATTACATTGGTGATTTACGCTGTACTCAAGAATATTCCGCTTATACGACGGTGGCCAGCATTTTATGGTACCCGCGGTAATCCCACGATCATCCGCATTTTACTGGCACACCTTCTCAAGATGAAGAATGAGCTTGACTTGAACTCACAGCGACCGCATTGGTGACAGGCTCATGGGCCATTGCGCCGCGCTAGCATGCGCGCTAATCACCTCCGCTACGGAGGCTCCAGTCTTTAGGATAAGGTAGACAATCAAATTTGTGTTCCACGGATAAAAGCATAACCAACAACATAACCGTAAGAAAACATTAAGGTTCACAAATTAGACAACACCATATAAATGTGTCTTTTAATCTTAGAGGCAATGATTCTTTTGTGGCTGACGTCAACACTGTCTAACGTGTTCAATGAATATTTTAGTGTGAGGAGTTAATACCACTTCACGTTCCCATCAATAAACACTTGTATTGTAAACAATTATATATCTATATAATAACTCTCAGCATGTTTGTTGAAGTTGATACATCCAGCGTTCGAGATGCCATCTGGTAAATTAATTATTCTGCCTAAATAACATCAAAGCTTATATATCTCGACGTCAATAATTTTGAATTCTGGACACTATTAGTTCCTTACTGATGCCAGAGCTGACAGTAGGTTTATCCCTCGGTTGTCAGTCCGTCTGTCAGTCACAAAACAGTATCCGGATTGAACTAAAACAGGGTACTTGAATTCACAATGACGATATACAGATCGATGTCGTGTTTCGGGCAGTTTCATCCATTTTCAACACAATATTTCTGGTTTTCGTCGAGTTGCTTTGGACAGGTTTTGGACTTTCTTTCAAAACGTGGCAGAGGGGGCTAGCATGTCAGCACGGCATTAAGACCCAGGGGTCTCCCATCAATGCAGTCGTGGCGAGTTCAAGTCCAGCTCATGCTGGCTTCCTCTCCAGCAGTACGTGTGAAGGTCTGTCAACAACCTGCGGATGGTCGTGGGTTTGCCGTGTGCGGCGTAAATCAAATAAATCAAAATCAAAACATATGTTTATCTAAATTAAAACGTGGTGCATGGCTTCACCTAGAATACATTAGGTTAGGGATCTACATCTATTATCGACAAAATTAGGTTATATGTTTCTTTTGTAAACTTTTAAAATTGCTATTATTGGGACGGCTGTAAGAGGGATTTAGTGCCAAATAAATATATTCATTTATAACTTTTGGAAGGCCCAATGATAACCACCTTACGTGTAGGTACCAAACAAACCCCCTGAAGTAAAGCCACCGCCAAACCAGCTTGACCTGAATTCGAACAAGCATTATTACTGGTTAAGTTCCGAACAGCTGCGAGAACACACGTGCCTGACTGAAATGTTTGAAAATTATCGTTAATTTATAGATCAGAATGACTCCCACAATCTCCACACTCGGTGGGCATGTACATACTTATTAATCTCTGCAAATGCGATGGAATTTCAAGTATCGGACGGTTTCAATTAAGACTCTTTGCATCCAACTTTGTAAACAAAAACCATTAGTAACAGGCATTGTTCTTCCAATACATGTCGCTTGTGTCTGGTATTTCTCAAGACGAGCTGGAACAACGTATCTTACGGAATAGCTTTACGCGGAAGAACCCTTCTCTTTTACACAGATACTTCACAATTTGTTAGAAGGTAACAACAGCAAACCATGTCTCGTTCTCACACCACAAACAGCTGAATTCTATGTACTATAATCATTTATAAACAAGTTTTAGTAATAGTGTGGTGTTATATGGGATCGGATATCCTGGTTATAGGGACAAAATTGTGGGTCTTGTATTGGCAGTCGCCTTCCTGTCAGACGTCGTTGTGGCCGTTTGTACAGTTTTGCGTTCTTGTCTTTCACCATTTTCATGAATATGCAGTGCACATCTGTATGTCCTGCACAGGAAAGTTCTTCAGTATGTCCGGTATCCTCCACGCGTGGAATGATTTCTATGCATTGCAGGTGATTAGGTAGCTGATTCAATATTTTCAGGACTGGACAGGTTGATATAAGGATAATTACCTCGTTATATAAACCAATCATAAGATTGCATCTCATGTCTATCTTAACATCGCCTCAGAAAATATGGGTAGCATGTACATGCACGAGAATTAACATCCGAACTGACCGTTTATGAAAATCTGCACTTGAAAGCATGGTGCTGAACTTTCATGCCATAACCTAGGTCAATATAACAAAGTAGCCAAATTCTCTCCACATAATACACTATGAAAACATCTCAGCGCATGAGATTTCCTTTTCTATCAGTTTTCTTTCACAGTTTAGTAGGCGACCCGGAATTATACAGTTTGTCCAGGTCGTCCAATGACTGAGGTAAATCCTGGTTAAGTGTTTCCGGTAGTAGAGGAAATGCCCATGCCACGAGGAGGCAAATTTAAAAGAAAAAACACATTTATACAACCTATAAGTTAAATAAAATTCCAAAATTTTTGGTCAGCAGCCCGTGTTATTTAAATATTTAAAAGATAAACATCGAAGGCTTAGAAGTCACCTTTACGCCGCCATTTGAACAGATTATATACGTCATCGTGCTTAGGTTTGTCCAGTAGCATGCTAGACACAGTTTCGCAGACAACAGCCAAACATGTAGACATGATGTGGCCCTCTAGTACATCCCAAACTCTTTCTTCTTAGAATTGGCTTTCACAGACCTTAAAATCCATTGTTTAGCATGTAAAAACATTAGAATTTTCTTTTTATTCAAGGCATATTTTATATTTCTATATTAATAGCCCTATTGTTTTATGCATATTCTCCTCCAATAGTTGGAAATATTCGGAAATGACGCCACTGACGAACGTGACCAGCATACCGCCCCCAATTTGGGTTCTCCCCCAACAAAGTTGTCTTCATAGCTATCATCGTTGATGTCACAACAGCATGCTACTTAATTTCTGGACTGACCGCTGGTGTCTTTAGAAAACTGAAAACAACACCAAGGACATCCGCAGCAGTTTTAGATGACTAAACAGTGCCGTTATTGGTATGTCAGTCGAGCTGGTATCAGTAGGCTTTTCTATATCCATGACGCTCTCCTCAACTTTTCGTCATCAATTTTCGTCGTCTGGTCCTGTTAGGCGGTGGTTTCTTCCCTGTTTAAATGGCGCGATATAACTGACGCAATTGCTTTGGAATTTGCACCGTTTATTGTGGCAGCTTTCCACATGATATGTATGACTTCCTTTTCTTTTCCGTTCGCCATAAGCCACCTGACGGATTCGCAGATGAAGATGAGCAAAAGACAATTAAAGGGAAGGTCCTATACTGGAATAAATTTAATCGTTGAAGTAGTACATTTATAGTCAGTCATTCTTGAGAATATAGGACCTATGGAAACCAAAGGTCAAGGTCAATAAATATGATTAATTCCATTCGTATGGTAATCATTAATGCGATGGCACATCATGGTTAAATTTCGTTATTTATTGAGGACATAAGAGTGCCCAAAAACGAATAAGCAAGCTGTTATAATAGAAAGCTGGCGTCGAACACGTGTCTTCATTTCACGAAGTATTTCCAGTCCTCCTGAATATGAACACCTCTGGGTCATTCCAACACCGAACACTACTGAAAAAGCCACCATCGGAATACCATACACGCTAGATGATCTATGACAAAACTAAGACAACACAGTAATGTGCTGGACCGTAAAATTTAGGCCTTTTCTCTTTTCGGTTCACACTGTATTGCTTCCTTGTTATAAAGTTAACTGACAGAACTCCGGACTAACATATACTTTGAATATATCCACGACCTGAGCCTAAACCAGAGCTCAGTTGATACCACAGAACATTTCAATCAACGGCATTAAACGTTACCAGGTAAAGTAGACTATACAGCCTGTTAGAAGACACGCTGTTCTCCAATAAATGAACTAAATGAACTGGGCTACTCTTGAAATAATATAACAGTCAGATTTTCTAGAAATTGTCATAACAAACCGGTGTGGAATCTTGTGCAACTTTGTTCACATGTAGCCCATGTCGCATCGACATTTAATAACGCTTAAAGGACAAGAACTGCTTGTACTTTTCTTGGGCTTCAGCGGCAGTTCTATGCAGTGGACTCCATGTGGACTGACTTCATGTGGATTGCCAGTGAGTCTATTCATTCGTTCAATCATCCAAAGCAAGGTAGTGTGGGAGTGACGTAGGCCTAAGTTCTAAGTTCTTCTCTGAGAAAAATTCTTTAATTTCTGTGAAGAAGGTATATATATGTGTGTGTATATACATTATCATTATGCTATTATTGCGTCACCTGTATGCGCCACACGCGCCACTTCCGTTTTAAAAATATGTAAATAAATCGCCTATAGTAAGGCTGTTTCCAGTTGTCAAGAGGCTTCGGTTTATGGAAAACGATGTGGAAAAGATGAATCCCAGTCAAGAATTCGTCGTTCTTGTCCTTTAAAGTGCCTTTTAACAGAATTTTGGTTATCTCAGGTTGACCTCTTGTTTGGCACGCCGACCACAATACCCGCATGTGTCTCCATTGTTCAGCATAAGGCCGGAACATGAGCTTAGGAGTGTTTAGTGTACCTGCTCGCGTTGTGACATGTATGCACATATAAGTGTGTGGAGTTGTTCGTGACTTGGCATCCACTCTGCCTGGGCACAATGACAAATATCTTCAGCACAAATATACGCCGCAAACTCAACATAAACTGGGATGTGCATGTTTGGACAGTCATAACTGTCTACCCTTACAAGATAAGTCGGTCAGTATCCTGCGTATGATCGTTGGTTTTGTCCGTTGCCTTCCCACCATAATGATGGCTGCCGTCATATTCTTGAGTACGGCGTAAAATAACAATCAAATACATGTAAATAATGGCAAGATCAGTTTAAATGAATATCTTCTTTTGTTAATTCCAAGACGTAGATACGAATACAAGAGAATTCATTTGTTCTGTGAGGGTATATGTATGTAGATCTGTGCCACATTAACATGTAAAAACGGTTACATATACGCACGTACACACCTTTCAAATATTTGCACTGCATACGAAACCTACATTTGGTATCTCTCTAACTTTTTCCTTGAACTAGTAAACCTGATTTTCTTACTCAGTATACGGTAAAAAGCCCCACAAGGTCATCGAGATAAACAGGACAGCCTGGCCGTCAATCTTGAGCCACATCCACTAAAACACAGACAAATTCATGCATAGAGAGAAATCACAAACTATGGGTGGTTATTTCCACCCGGCGACGGCTAGTAATACATGTAGCTTAACAATAGCTTAACAGCGTTAAAGATTTAAATGGTTCGTTATGTGTATAGTAAAATTTATCCCTCCTCGCACTGTACAAAACGCATTTGACGTCACTTGTCCTGGAGATGTATTCACACAAAATGTTTCCGTAGATGAGTGTTTAATACGCGTAGCATTACTGAATATATGCTAAGTTTAAACCCCTTTCATCATTTATTTATTTTGGTTTACGTTTTGTTTCCTTAAACATTTTCCATAAATACATTATTATGTGTGGAGTAAATGACATTTAATCGAGTATTATCAATATCAATAAATGAATTATCGATATCGGTAAATATATGTAAATAAGTACATATTGGTTACTTATTGGTATCGATAAGTGGCAGGGATTTATTGATATCGATAAATGATTTATCGATATTGTTGAGTGAAATAACGATAGCGATACATGAAATCGCATTTTTATCGAGAACTAACTTATCGGAAACAAGCCAGTAGACTCAGGGTCGTCTCACGGAGGACCATACTATAATGTGATGCATAAAATAATCTGTCATTATCCTTTATTTTAATTCCTGTAAAATCTTCCGATAAAAAGAGGAAAAGGAGGCTCCAATAAAATGTCGCGAAAGAGCAGTAGTTATCAGATGGCTAAAACGCTACCCTTTCTTTCCAAGTACATAGTGGGATTAGTAAATATCAAAATTTGGTTACTTTTTTCACAAATTTATGTTTAAATTTAAAGGATGACTGCGTTTGAGCTTAGATATGTTATTCCTTAATGTCCTATCCCCCAATTATAGGAATATGAATATGTATTCTCCCAAAATATACTGTATTTCACAATGTATATAAAAATTCGCTTGTTTACAATATTACAAAATCATCTACAGTATGTGGTTAGGAAAATTGTAAACATTCAAGAAAACAATTAGAAATTATTATGAAATAATAAGAATACAACTGAATATTACAGAACATAAAAATCTACATACAATGATAAGATATGATATAAAAGAATGGATTATTACAAATACGGAAACTCATACACACCGCCAAGTAGTGAAGAGGTTACAATGCTAGCTTACACCGTGTAAACTGTAGTGGAGAGGTTACGGTGCTATCTTACACTGTGTAAACTGTAGTGGAGAGGTTACGGTGCTAGCTTACACTGTGTAAACTGTAGTGGAGAGGTTACGGTGCTAGCTTACACTGTGTAAACTGTAGTGGAGAGGTTACGGTGCTAGCTTACACCGTGTAAACTGTAGTGGAGAGGTTACGGTGCTAGCTTACACTGTGTAAACTGTAGTGGAGAGGTTACAATGCTAGCTTACACTGTGTAAACTGTAGTGGAGAGGTTAAAATGCTAGCTTACATCGTGTAAACTGTAGCGGAGAGGTTACCGTGCTAGCGTACACCGTGTAAACTGAAGTGGAGAGGTTACGGTGCTAGCGTACACCATATTAACTGTAGTGAAGAGGTTACAATGATAGCTTACACCCTGTAAACTGTAGTGGAGAGGTTACAGTGCTAGATTACACCCTGTAAACTGTAGTGGAGAGGTTACAGTACTAACTTACACCATGTAAGCTGTAGTGGAAAGGTTACATTGCTAGCGTACACCATGTAAACTGTAGTGGAAAGGTTACAGTGCTAGCGTAAACCATGTAAACTGTAGTGGAGATGTTACAGCGTACGGCTTGCAAGAGTTGTGAGGAAATTGCATAGTACACTTTGTAACAGTTGTCAGGAAGTTACAGCCCATGGCTTCTAAGTGTGGTTGAGAGGTTATGGCGTAACCATGTAAAATGTAGTGGAGAGGTTACAGCGTTCACCTTGCAAAATGTAATAGAGAGGTTACAGCGTACACTATGTAAAGTGTAGTGGAAAGCTTAAAACGTACGCCATGCAAAATGTAGTGGTGAGGTTACAGCGTACCTCTTGTAAAATGTAGTGGACAGGCTGTAGTGTACACCATGTAAAATGTAGTGGACAGGTTACAGCGTACGTCTTTTAAGAGCTGTGAGGAGGTTACAGCATACGTCTTAAAGTTGCGAGGAGGTAACAACGTACGTCTTGTAAGGGTTGTGAGGAGGTTACAGCGTAAGGCTTGTAAGTGTAGTAGGGAGGTTACAGCGTACGCCTTGGAACAGTTGTCAGGAGGTTACAGCGTATGCCTTGTAAGAATTTTGGGGAGGTTACCAAGTACAACTTGTAATTGTGGTGGAGAGTGTACAGAGTATTTACTTTACTCTGTGCATTACTCACAGAAGTAAAAACAAATAACCACGTCGCACGTGTGGTTGATCACGGCTCAAATGATACATGTAGACCATGTGGCGTTCACGAAAACAATCGACTAAAACAAAGGAATATAAAAGACATTATAAAAGTTTTAATTACCGAATCACAACGACTTGTGTTTTGATCTGAAGAGAATTACTTAACTTAGCACAATTTAAAGACTAGAACTTTACAATACTCGATAAAATTCAGACGTCACAAACTACTTTGCAGGGAAAAACTGAGAATAAAAGCACCATTTACAATAATGGCCATTTAATCAGACCGAGTAATCAGTTTACCGTATTTTACATAAGGTTATAACAATGAGAATCTAATATATTCTCCATTTCCAAACCTCCATGTATGTGCACTATGTAGCAAAATTCGATAACATACAATGAACAAGTACTTGATATTTAACAACTAATCAGGCACTTCTACGAGCAGAACAAAATGCTGTAACGTTGTACTATAGAATGGATGACACGTCACGCCAAGTATAGGTATCGGGTATAGGTAACGGCGAACATATGCGTACAAATTTAAACCTTTAACATTTCATAATATGTCATGCACCTGTGGTCGTTACCCAGCTGATACAGAGGCATCCTATATTTTTCCGCATAGGACGTTCGTATATGCATCCTCTGAAAATAAGGAAAAGTTTCAATGTTTACATTCAAAGCGCCCTCTACCGGGGAAAGCCCTGAACTAACATCGGAATTTGAAGTGACATAACTACAACATCATGAAATTGTAAAGAAAACACTTTTAATGATCTTCTTTTCAGCACACAAAGAAACCAGGAGAATGTTCCCTGCAACCTGGGGGAATTGATGTAACTTTCAAGTCCAAAAATGCCCAAACTTTGATCGCGTCTCCCAAATTGACTTGTTCTACGCATCACAAACTGCGGCGTCGCGGCATTTATTAGAGCTCAATGAAAATATGACTGACTTTCTTGTTCACATGTTGATCAATCACAAACAGTCGATGATTTGATCTCGTTTCACTCAGAGTCGTTTCACTTCCATGAAGCTGGCGTCTTTCCTCTTCCCATCTTCCAAATATAAACAGTAAAAATAAACATATTCGGCTCACACACTCACATCAGTCGTCAGTAGTTTCATCATTAATTTCTACCGGTGCGCCATGCTCAATGTTCATGACTCATTTTAAAAATTTCCAGTGGAGTCACCGGAGATACAGTCATACACGATCAGTGGCTACACGGCCGCACGTAGCCAAGGATCTCGGCTGTGATCTTGTAATATGGGGTTAGGCGTTAACCACAGCCGACGAGTCATCCAGGTTAAAACAGTGGTATATAAAAACAATCTGGCGCGGAGAAACTACAGGCAACAAAAATCCGTGCAAAATGTACCAATACATGCATTAACAGGGTGAATGAATTAGGTTCACCGAGTCATCCTCTGTTCCTCTGCCAAATTTTCCCACATTCTGAAGCCCTTACGGTCAGTAAATCCCAGATAATTCACAGTTGTGACTTACGCTCACATGCCGTTTCGACATTCTGACCTACTAAACCGTGTTATTGCTACTCGCAACATGCGCATCCGATTGACCTTTCATTACGTCACTATGTTTTGTTGAGCTGGCTGTCAGTTCTGACAGGCACAAAGCCATGTGACTGAGGAGACGCGAATTTGACGGCAGGTTATGGAGCAAAATGACAGACCCCACAGTTTCTGTAAACTGTCAGATTAAATTCGCAATGAAAAAGGAGGTTTACCTTCGACATCCGTTCCATTCCAAAATGGGTAGCACAGGCATTACGGTGTGTGAAGGCCTCGATAGTTTTTTGCCAAAGGATGTGGCATGTACGCCAGAGGTCCACTCTTAGACCGGTCTCGGGCTAGGCCGCACGAGGATGATATTTTCAAGAAATGTAGACTTTACTTCACTGTTGTGGAACCAAATTTTCAGTCCAGTCAAAATCATGTACTACAGCCGTTCCTTTCAAACAAGATGTGATTTTAAACCATACCGCACGCTGAAACTTTGCTAGCATAACCCTCGTCTCTCTCATGTGACGACAGAGCATGAGAGGATTCCCGAGGCGTAGGGATTTGACCCCGTTTCGTGAAGTGGCGACCTTGTTATAGTCTGAGCTCTTGAATGTTCACCATACTGATTTATTTTAAATAGTTTGCAATTTAAACTAATGAAATAGAAATTCAAAGAACATAATCATATTCGAGCTAAACTACATTTTGTCACTGAAGGGTCTCTAGTTGTAGCAAGTCGATTAGTGAAAACTCGTGTGCGTTTTGACCACTTATTACGTAAAAATAAAGGTATATGATAAATAGATTATCATAAAAATGCGTGTTCCGAGATGCTGTATCGGCTGTCGTTGTTTGAGGTCGACTTGTCGCATCAGCCTTACTCTTCGAGGTCGCCTGATACGACAGGCCGACCTCAGACAACTCTAGCTGATACAGCATCGAGGATCACACACTGTTATGATAATCTCTATATATAGACAGCACTACAGTAGCAATATGCAGGCAGCCCCATACAAATCAAACGTGCACTACTGATCCGTCCGAGATGCTTTCAGTAGGTACATGCAATTAGCGTAGAGCAGCGACAACAGTGGGATAGCTAGCAAATCGCCGCACGTAACCGACGAAATAAGTTTACCTCAGACATGGTTTTATTCTAACTGTTCATATAAATGCATAAATAGTAGCGATTGACACGCACCCCCCCCCCCCCTCAAGCACCATGGCTTGAGCAGAATTAGGTAAAAAATAAAATGCAGTGATATTAACTGACCTAGACTTACTCAAGTCCTTGACTAATGAAGCATATTTAAGCTGTTATGCCTCACGTTACATTTCCAGTGCACTGAAAACCAGAGTATGTAAAATTGATGCAGGAAAACATTTGGGAAGAAAAAAAAATTTGTAACATGCAACCGTAGCTTGATGCCTAAAATATACAAGAACAGAGAACTATTCAAACAATGCACAAATCAATTTTTAGAGGATGCAGATTTTGTGATATTGGCTTTCTTCCCTTTTATTCCGGCATCTGAACTGTCTGGATCACATAGTTTGTCGAGATCAGCCAAAGTCTGAGGCAGATCTTTGTTTCTAGTTTCCGGAAGTAGAAGGCAGATTGGCGCCACTAGAAAGCAGAATCCCCCGAACACAGCTGATGGCACCCAGGGTACTTCACGTGACTGTTAACACGAAAGACATTCTCACAGTTAGAGTGTAGATAAAAAATCAAATCTAACGCGTGTACCAACTGAAATGCATCAGAGAGCTGTGTGCAAACAGACTTCAAATTGTGCTTCTAAAGACATTTGAGAAAAAGTTATTTCTGTAAAACCACTCCTTTTGAGCCACCACAGGATTGTTCTAGTAAGTTTAATGAAGTTTATAATTTTACTTAAATTATGTCTAATGTGTGTTCTGAGAACTGTGGACACAAATACTTTCAGTTATGTTTTTAAGGACATTCAACAAAAACAATTTTTTCTAAGGTGCATTTTGAAACTATATTTTATTAAGGTTTTCCCCATTATTTCTAGCGTCTGAAAACCATTAAGCTTACTACAATAAACTTAAGGTAGTTCAAGAGAAAGTAACTATTTTTAAAATGTCCCGTATACACATAGGGTAAATTCATGATGAAATAGATGTGATGTCATATCACTTAGATATGGCCCGAAAAGGCCACAAAATGAGATTGCAATTTATAAGCTATCCATGGTGCAGCAGAAATCCTAAATAAGTAAATGAAAATAGTTTTGGTGACAGTTTTGCTTTGCTGTCTAAATGGCAGGCATTTATTCACGGCGTAAGTTAGTTTGAAACCACTGGTGCTGCATCAATACGTTAAGTAGTATAGGGAATAGGAGTTCTGGCACGCTCTCCATTTGGCAAATGGAGGCCCCCAGCCCCTATTCCCGGCGAGGTCCAGAAGTTCTAGTATACACACTATTGGTTCTGGTACACCCTCCATTTGGCAAATAGAGGCTCCCAGCCCCGATTCCCGGCGAGGTCCAGAAGTTATTTACACACTATAGGTTCTTGCCCACGCCCCCCTTGGGGCCCTCCCCAGAACAAAATAGAGGCCCCAGCCGAGAGTCTAATGACTATCGAAATTTCTTATTACTATAGCGCATTTTTTGCGATGGCTACCCCAGTTTCGGCTACCTTTTGTTGCCGTGGGTAGCACATGCACCCCCACATGCAGCACACATAGGGATACCCAGTATGCGCACTCCAGAACACAGCTGCATAGCAACAAGGGATACCCCGCATACACACAGTTGCAAGGGACACCCAGCATGTACACGCCAGAATACTATAGCGCATTTTTGCGATGGCTACCCCAGTTTCGGCTACCTTTTGTTGCCGTGGGTAGGGATACCCCGCATACACACAGTTGCAAGGGACACCCAGCATGCACACGCAAGAATACTATAGCACATTTTTTGCGGATGGTAGCCCCAGTTTCGGCTACCTTTTGTTGCTGTGGGTAGGGATACCCCACATACACAACCCACATGCACCCCCACATGCAGCACACATAGGATACCCAACATGCGCACCCCAGAACACAGCTGCATAGCAACAAGGGATACCCCGCATACACACAGTTGCAAGGGACACCCAGCATGCACACGCCAGAATACTATAGCGCATTTTTTGAGGATGGTAGCCTCAGTTTCGGCTACCCCACAACATGCACAGCAGCAAGCCAAGGATACATGGTATCTGGCAGAGCAAGCACGAGCCGAAGCCAAGCACGCCAAGGAAGACGCAGAGCAAGCACGAGCAGAAGCCAAGCACGCCAAGGAAGACGCAGAACAAGCACGAGCCAAAGCCAAGCACGCCAAGGACGCCGCCGAGCAAGTACGAGCCGAAGCCAAACACGCCAAGGACGCCGCCGAGCAAACACACAACCTTGTTGTAGAGCCCCATAGCCTTGCCATTTGCCAGGGGGAAAGTGCAGCAGTTCGAGACCCTGCGGAAGCACAATCGGCCCGTCTAGTCTTGTGGGCACAACAGGAAGAGAAGAACCGACCAATTCTGCCGAAGGCGGTTCCGCAAGCGGCACATCTACAACGTAGTTGCAAAACAGTTGCAAAGCAACGCAGGAAGAAGTAGTTGCAGCAACAAGAGGACCCCACGACCATTTTCGGGTTGTCCCAAATTTCCAATTAGACAGATGGTAGCCCAAGACATATCGAGCAACCCAAGCAATACCCAACAAAGTAGAGCTACAATACAAGCAACATGGCAGTACCGTCGCTCGGATCGAGTTCAACACCCGCAAAAAGGCCCTGGCCAAGTGGCAAGAGCTATACCCAGAAATCGAACCGGCTGGCCTCTTCGTGGCCAAGGTGGATGTCTCCGAGATCCCCATGGACGAGCTACTGGCCTCTTTGCCTGCCTTTGAACGCCAGCTGTTGGCCCACGGCTACGGCCTCTACTCCATCGACTACACGAGAGACTTCTCGGGAGTCCTCGACCGAGAGACGCTTGTAGAGCACCTCTGTGCATTCGAAGGGTTCCGCGAGCAAGGCGATCTCGCTGCTGCCATGCGCAAAGACACTCCCACGATACTGGCGAACACCGATAGTGTTGGAAAACACGTCTGTAGCAATGCCGGCTACACAGTCCGCACGAAGCTCTACAATAAAGTTGTGTCGAACTTCGAAGCAGGCACGGTTCGCGAGCCAATCGGTGGCCACCTGACCGACTACGTCGACTGCCCGAACCAGCATCTGCGGCAGACCTTCTTGCACCCCGACGTGCAAGCCCGAGGGTGCACCCGTATCGAAGTCTCCCTCTACGACTGCTGTGGGCGGGATCTCTCGGCCAACACCGCTACCGAGGTGGTGGAAGAGGCCTTGGCTCTGGTATCCCCCGAGATCTGCCAGAAAAAGGCCTGTTTGCGGTCCAACCGCCCGCCAAACAGTGGGAGAACCTGGCCGCATGCCTCGACCGGTGCCTTGTGCTGGCCGACCGACCACAGGGCGAGATCTTCGTCGCCTGGTATGCGCATACAACAACGGGTAGGGTCTCGGGTGTCCGGGTCCGACCCACCAATGCAATGCGGATGCAGATGCGACGTGGGACGGGCAGTGGAGTGGGCCCGCAGCAGATTTCGGATTCCGGGCGTGCCCCATCTTCCGCGTCGACATTCTCGCAACAAATGAGGAGGGCGTGGAGCTGGCCCCGCTCCGATGCTACACCAAGGACGCCGACGAGAGCACGGTCTTGGCCGCCAGCAAGCGACCCACACAGTTGCATCCGAACGGCCCCGACCCCTCGACCTCTTGCCACCTTTGGCCACGGCCTCGTGGGTATGGAGAACGACCAAGTGCCACGCAGTGGGCAGAGACATCTCCGCCCGTGCAAAGCACATACACAAGGTGCCCGAAATCGCGGCGGGCCGCGCCATCTCTACGCTCTCGATCAGGACCGCGAGAAGCGTCTCCAAGACATCCGCGACGCGGCGAACGCCGAAGACTGGCGGCGACGTGCTTGGGCGAGGCTAGAGGCTGAACGGAAGCACACGAGGAGGAGCAGCGACGCCGAGCCGAAGAAATGGAACGCATTACCCAGTGGTGGCCGTGAATAGGCGATACACGGAGAAGTCGCAGGAGACACGAGGCCGACGTCGAACTCGCGCTAGGCACAGGCGAGACGGAGAAGGTTGCAGATGTGGCAGGAAAATGGACCGTCCTTGGTTTCCGCCGGACCGAGGTGGTGGCGGAGGCAGAGCAGTGGCGCAAACGTCCCCGCGTTGTCCTGTTCTCGAACAACCAGGACCACGATCGACCCAGAAGCAGACACTTGTGTAGTTACAAAGGTTGTATGGGCAACAAAGTGGCTCGAGAGCATTCTAGACGGGTGCGCCGATCTCTTCGAGTCCAGAACCGACAGCCGAAACAAGAGAACAACAATGTGGCTCCCTCCCATTGGCGCTGGCAGGCTTGCAGGGCTGGAGATCGAAATAGACCCCATTTGTTGAACAGACGTTTACATTCGTTACCATGGCGTTGACCACTGCTGAGCACTGCTAACCATGGCGTTGACCACTGCTGAGCACTTCTAATCACCTGTTTAACAAATGGGGCTGGGAGCCTCTTTTTGCCAAGGGGAGGGACCCAGGGGAGGAGGAAAATGCAAGCACTGCTGAGCAAATGCAAGCACATATCGAAACACATGTCGAGCATATGCAAACATATATGCAAACGTATACCGAGCGTACTCGACAACCTTCTGCGGTGCCTACGTTGTTTCGCACGGACACTTGTTGCTGCGCAACACGAGAACGGAGAGCCCAACAACCATCGATGCAAAACAATCGGTAGCGACAAGCAGCATAGAAGAAAGCACGAAGGGCCGCGGGGTGGCCGCAAGCCAGTGGAAGGCCTCGGGCGCGGACAGTATGGAAAGTGCTGCTTCGCAACAAGCGCAGGCAGTATGGAAGCCTCGGCGCGGCCAAACACAGAGTCGAGCTCTTCGAACTGCTGCAAGAGGCTGTTGCGGGCGTCTGCCGGTGGTGGGTTTGCGTTTTGGAGCTGTTTGCATTCTAGGTATACCCGACCGAAAATGGAGCTACTTCGCGCAAGAGGCAACGCGCCACGCTTCCCGTTCGAGCTGTTTTAACAGCAACAACACCTATACGACACCATCGATTCGAAACAGGAGTGGAAGTCTCTCGAAGACCTGCAGAGCGCTGCAGTGCCCTCTGTCCCCGTGGGGGCGGGGCAGGCGCGACTATACTGGGACACATCGGCCGAGACACAGCCGGAAAGTGGTTGCGTGGGAATTCGGAGAGGCTCTACGCCGTGGGGTATGGCGGAGACATGATGTTCTGCCTCCCCGGTGGGGACTGTAGTAGTGTAGCCTCTTCTGCGTCTTCGACGCAACCACTGCGATGGAGGCCAGGCGGTCCTTCTTCTTTTGGCGGCGTTGTTCGCTCCTCGCCCAGGTTGCAGAGCAGGGGAGCGCGCCCCTTCCGCAACGCTTCCACTCCGCCCAGTGCTTCGACCTCTTTTCTCAAAGAAGTGGCCATTATGTCGGGATTCGACGTCGGTCGCGGGCTCTCCGTTGTCGCCAACGGGAACTAGGAAGAGGAGAGTACGGGGTGCGCCACGGAAGGTCGTCGAGGCGTATCGCCTACAGATGTATTCGCCGGGCGCCAGGTCGATCGCCTTCGCGCTGTCCTTGGTTTCGGGGCGTGGGCCTCCAGCAGTGTGGCGCGTTGCTCGGCTTCTTGGTGTGCAGCCTCTTTGGCCCGGTGCTTCTGTTCTCTTGCTGCCAAAATCTGCAGGGTGGCCAGGCGCTGGGTGTTGGGCAGCGACAACCCGAATCGGGTTCCATGAGATCTTGCGACCGTCCCTCGACTGGAAGGCCCTGGTCGGCTCTATTTCGATCTCCAGCCCTGCAAGCCTGCCAGCGCCAATGGGAGGGAGCCACAATGTTGTTCTCTTGTTTCGGCTGTCGGTTGTGGACTCGAACAAATCGGCGCACCCGTCTAGAATGCTCTCGAGCCACTTTGTTGCCCATAACAACCTTTGTATCTACACAAGTGTCTGCTTCTGGGTCGATCGTGTCCTGGTTGTTCGAGAACAGAACAATGCGGGGACGTTTGCGCCACTGCTCTGCCTCCGCCACCACCTCGGTCCGGCGGAAACCAAGGACGGTCCCATTTTCCTGCC